>NC_134833.1:30705830-31035335 GCF_004210375.1 Tachypleus tridentatus
CTTGCTCTAAGAAAGTCTGCTTTTGAATAAACAGAAAAATTGTCAGAAAAGCAACTGCCAAGCCAACAGTGACACTGAAAGAGCTGCAAGCTTCAAAAGCAGCAACTGGACTTACTGTACATACCTCAACAATATCACGTACCTTACACAAAAAAGGCTTGTACAGTAAGGAGGCAAGAAAGAAACACCTTAGATCACAAATGGACTATACCTGTAAAAATTTCACTAACCCTGTAACAATGTGCTAGAACATTCTATGGTCATATGAGACCAAAACAGAGATTTTGAGGTTAATTCATTTCTCTTTGGGCTCAGTATAATAAACACAAGTTTGTTTACACATTTGCACACATTGAGTATTTGCACAATAACTTTTGATACAGCATGTGTATCTTCACAAAAGTTGGTAGACTTTTATTACAGATTACAAGTATTTTGTACACAGAAAATCAGATTTTTTAATGAAATGTTTTTAATAAAGATTTGTTTGTAAAATATAGTCTGTTTTGTCATTAGTCTAAGTGCAAAGTGATTTCATATTATGATCACAAACACTATTCTTCATACCAAAAATCTTCAACTATTATTTGTGTAATCTCTAGAACCTCCTAAATACACTTCAAATGTTTGTTTCAGAAACTCTTTATATTTTGTTATTTTGCTTCCCCAATCTTGCAACCATCATAAAAAAAATAAGAAATATATATATATATTATGTTTTTTAGCACTAGAATGATTACACATAATAACACAAAATTACAAATGTTTAGTTTAAGTATCTTAAATTTTATAATGCTATATAGTTACATATATATTTATTATTATAACTGACCTCCCAGTCATGTATAGCTAACGTAACATAACTTGCATTGATGGGGTACATGGGCACTCATGTTATGTATCCAGTAATATAAAACTGAATTTTAGTCTTCTCTGTCTTTGCTATGTTTTAGTAGACTAGTATTTTGTAATATACAGTCACATTTCAATTACTATGCATTATATACAAGTTTATATGTTGTTACTATTTATAAATAAATTATTAAACAGATTTTTCTTAAGATATAGAACAATAAATCAAGAAGTAAAGCAAACAATTATCTCTTCTCACCATGACCTTTGTATGCAGTTGCTGCTGGACATAGGTTGTTAAGCCTTTTAAAATTTTGCATGCTGAGGATATCAAGCAAAATTTTTTATATTTTTTATATATATACAGTTGAATAACCAAAAAACATAAATAACTATACTGACACCACAGAATTCTAGTATAATTTATTAAGGTTAGTAACTAACTGGGTTCAAATCCTTCAGATTACAAGTTGAGTGTCTTAACAACCTGGCCATGCTGGGCCTGAGTACATAAGGGATCATTTCAAAAATAAAAGAAAGAGTTGAACAGGGTCACCATGTTTCATTCAGTACATAATCCATATCTCAGCAAAGTAAAAATATACAAGGATCTTATTTTATACTTTAGCTTGTCAATATTAATAAGTTGAATTCCTAATTTGTATAAAATTATAGACATAGTATTTTGACATCATAAATATCTAATTTTAAACAGTGCTGTATATACTTACTAAAATCTATAATTAGATGTGTTATTTTGATATTTACTTTTAAATTAAGAAATTAACTTGTACAGAATACTAAAGTTTGAATTATAATCTACAGTGTGATTCCAAACTTACTGACATAAATTCATAAAGTAATAGTTCAATAAACTTTTTAATGCAAGTCAATAAATGCAATGACGTGGCCTTTGACCTGTGATCCGTAGCTAAATGGTTAAATGACAAATGTTATGTATGGTGGAAACCCAACACTGCTCACAATCTAGCAAATACAGTTCTAACTATCAAACATGGTGGTAGATCCATAATGCTGTGAGGATGTTTTCCTGTAGTTTGCACTGGAGAACTTGTATACATTCAAAGAATCATGGATGGTGCAAAATATACACAAATATCAGAGATAAACATGAAGAAGCCAACTGAAAAACTAAAACTTAGTCAAAGGTTTACATTTCAACAGGACAACAATCCCAAACACAGACCAAAGGTAGCACTGGCAAAAATATCTCCACATAGTGGAGGGTTATCACAAATGACTTTCAGCTATTATTGATGCCAAAGGAGCCTCAACCAAATATTAACTGCATAATCATTTTAGAGAGTGAAGACATTTACAATACACAATTTCAATAGTTTTTTGTGTTACATCAATAAAAAGAATAACAATGCATCTCTTGTTCTTTGTAATCATTGGAAACTGGTCTTAGATTAATAAAACAAATATTTTTGACCACTTGAGTTATGTTTTTCACAAGAAAGTACCTAAAATGGATTACCAGCACAGGGGATGAAGACTTTCACAAGACATTGTAAGTATATGCAAACACTGGTTGTTATTACAGTGTACAAATGTGAATTCTGGGGTGTTAATGAGCAGTAGTTGTCATTCATATCTTGTTCAACAGGTAAATCACACAAAGGCAGTGCCAATAAACCAAGTGTGTTGTTAGCACTGCCTTTGTGTGATTTATTAGTAATCTCTGTGATGACAACTCTAAGATTCAAAATGTATTTAGTGAACCCAATCACAAGTAGAAGTTTCATTATACTGTACATACAAAAGAGATAATTCCTTTACTTTTAAACACCACAGTAAACATATAGAAGCACATTTCAACTCATCTGTAGTTGGTAAACATTAAGTCTTACCACTTGCATTCTCTGTTGTGGTTAAGTTACTCGACAGAGACATCTGTAGTGATGTAAATGAAGTACTCTTCTTATTTTCATTTGACTTTTTATTTTGGTTTTTCTTTGTTTTAGATGACTCTTCTTTGATACAGGATGACTTTACTCCTTGTTTATCTGATGAAGGAACAAAACTCTGTTATGTCTTGTAAGGCTAACAAAGAAATAACATAACTACCAGTCTGTTTATCTGATGAAGGAATGAAATAATGATATTTATTGGTCAAGTTTAAATAATATAAGACCAAAGTCCAATAAGGTATTCTTTAAATGAAATACAAATAGGATGTAAAAACTATCACTATACTTATTGTTTATAGTCTTCATGTATTAATTAGGAACAATGTACCATAAATTCTTTTTAATTTAAGTTATTGAGTATTAAAATAAAACTATCACTATACTTATTGTTTATAGTCTTCACGAATTAATTAGGAACAATGTACCATAAATTCTTTTTAATTTAAGTTATTGAGTATTAAAATAAAAAACAGGGTGAAAATAAATAATTAAGCAAAATAAGTTAACAAAAGAAAATTTTAAAAACGACTGTCACACGTTTCTTCTGTTTGTGCATGTTATTACAACTACAATACTGCACAAAAGTACTTTCACAGACTTTAGGTATGCCTATAAACCATAACAGTGTATAAAAATACTTTCAGAGACTTTATGTATGCCTATACAACCATAACACTGTATAAAAGTACTTTCAAGTATTTTATGTATGTCAGTAAAACTATAACACTGTATAAAAGTATTTTCAGAGGCTTCATGTATGTTAGTAAAACTATAACACTGTATAAAAGTATTTTCAGAGGCTTCATGTATGTCAGTAAAACTATAACACTGTATAAAAGTACTTTCAAAGACTTTGTATATTTATAATGACTAACACATAGAAAGAACAAGTTCAGTAATTCTTCAAATAAAAAGTAATTAATTAAATGTTAAAATGTTAAATCTAGTCAATAAATTCATAGATCATTACAAAAATACTATTCCGAGAAAAACATTCTTTGCAAATACCCAGTTAAAACAAGATGACTAAAATTTTTAAAGCAATTCTTTATCACACACACAAAAAATCATATTGATAAAATTTTTAGATGTCTTTTGTTTAATGTACAGATACATTCTATACCTGATTCACTGTTGTCAGTTTTGATTTCGGGTTTGTTCTTGCATTTAAGAGGACCAGTAATAGTATCATCTGATATGGAACAATCTGTGATAAAAATTGTCTGGATATATTATAACACTTTACTTATTTATATCATAAATAACATAATAAATTTTCTAATAAATGAACTTGGTAACACCATTTTGTCTATTTATTTTATTCACTTTACATTCTAACACTGGTACATTCCTTGGTGATAAATACAGGCATACACTATATAAAAATGCAAAAATGTACATATCTATCATGTAATTCTCAACTGTTCATATCTATGTTCATTTGAGTTTTGAATTTTTTCTACGATTTTTGACAACATAGCCTTAAACTTTGAATATATAGGCTCTTAATACTCCACAGAATATTAACAAAACAAAATTTTCAAAAGTTATCAAGAAATTTTAAAAAATGAAGAACTAAGGAAAGGGTCTTGAGTTTAACTAAATTTATTTACTCATAAGTTATTATTTAAATACAAGCCATTATAAACAATAATTTAAAGCCAGATTCTTCACATTTAAAAACTGTAAAAAAATTTTAAAAGGGTCTCACAACTGAATTTATGAATTTACATGGAAGTGTTAGACACGTAAAAGATAATTCTATGTAAATATCTACAATTATTCTTAAGATTTTATGCTGAAGCCCTCAACTGATGCATGAAAATAATATTGGAGGCTCTCAGGATTTGCTGCATGAAAAAAATAAAATATTTTATATATGCATTTTAACATAAATATGCATACATTTCTGCATAATTGCAGTTTCCTGAGAATTTTTATGAGTAAATTAGTAGTATCTAAACATTTCTCATTAAATGTTAACAAACAAAACTTTATGTGGGCTCAGCTTCAAAAGTATCTGAATGTTAGATAAACTAGAATATAGAATATTTATAAAACTTGAGACAAAAAAAACATACTGTTCAAACTTTTTATCATTTTCAATAATTTAATGTCAATATTACTAAAGCCAATACAAATTGTCTTTCTTATTAATAATGGATGATGAAAATGTAAGTTGGTCAGCAAGTAATAATTTACCTTGACATAAATAAGCACAGGAAATATTACTTATTACATTAATGTATAATAATCATACCTAAAATCTGTAGGTTGTCATCTGTCTTTGGAACACTACAGCTGCTGAGGATAACCTCTTCTGTTGGCTGTGTGGATGGTGGTTGGAATTTGTCTGTCTGACAGTAAGTTAATGTTTCCAATTTCTTTTCAACTTGTAATTTCAAAGTTGATTTATTCACTCTTATGTTTGGCTTCTTCTTTGTAATTAATTTGCATGAAAAACTCTGTGACACACAAAATATGTGAAATACACAGGATTGGAAATAATTATAATAATGGAAATAGACATTTACGAGTCACAAACAATGAGCAATTACAACTAAAGAATCAATTCTTTGGAATATTTACATAGAATAAAGAAAACAATATTATAACATCCACATATTTAAGAGGGCTGAAAAAAAACTTATTTTTTTAATAGTTAGTTTTGAGACATCATAACATCAGATTGAAGTATGTGTTTTTCAGCTTCTCCAAGATCATTTAAGACGTGATCAATTTATCATTAAGACAGTAGAGAAAATACAAACGAAAGCTGAAAAAAGATATATAATGCATTAATACTTTGTTTTTACTTAAAAGCAAAGCAGTACATCTTGTTTTTATGTTACCATAAGTTCATTGATGTATGATTATGAAATACTGCTACAAATGTCCTTTACTGCTTCCCAAAATTAGCTATGTTGTTTGGTTGATGGGTTAGATAACTATTTTTTCTTGGTTAACATCAATTTATGTCTAACAAGTATTTTATTTTCAATATATGAGAAACATAATAACATTTTATAAATAAGGTTTTAATTCCTCAAAATATTTTGTCATCACCTACCGCATTTAAAAATGTAACTTGACTTCTCGTTAAGAAAATTACTGCAGTCTTCATACAACTGTGACTTAACAGAAAAATAACATTTAAAAAAAACACATCTATTGAAAGATTCCTAAATTACTGGTTTGTTTCTACATCTCTTAAGCTTTCTATTAGATTTTGTAATTCTTCCCTACAGTAGTTAGGTTTTATCACTTTCCCATGAAACTGTAAATTACTTCTAATGCCAATAGTTTATAACCTGTTCTAGTTAATGGTATTCAAACTTTGCCTGTAGCTGTTTTCAAAGCCAAGCTTTATTGGTAATTGTTTAGACCACCTGCTTATGATCATAAAAGGGTGAATAAATGTCCTTTCTAATATTGGTAAAAGGTGAAGGAAATTGTGCAAGAAACAAAATGTAGATAACTGTATTCTGTATGGATGATAATTTCTAAGTAAATATAAACCTATACTTCTAGATGGGTAAAATTATTTACAAAATACTAATATGTTGTTTATAGGCAAGACTCCAAGGAGCTGCCTAGAAATCTAAGTTTGAACATTTCTTCATTATTCTTTGCAAGTTACCCTAAATAAATGTTACAGCTTTACAAAATGAATTCTTATCCAATAGATCTTTTTCTTTTGGGACTGACATATTTAACAAGAATCTGTCAACAGCCATCTTGTGTAGATTTCCACCAATGTCAATGGCTGAAATAAGCTTACAATTGTGTTGGTCTCCCAGCAAGCTTTGTTCTAGATGTTGCAAATTAGCCATGATTCTGTGCCTCTCTCCACCATCAAATAAACTTTCATTAATCGTTGCTAAATTATCTGAATTTGGGTTCATCAGTACAAAGCACTCTTGTTTTTGTTCACCTAATTACTTGAAGACTGATGCCAATTGTATAATTTTGGTTTGGCTAATTCTCCTAAGTAGGGATTTTTGAGATGCTACGGATCCATCATTAACTTTAAAGGCCAATTTCTTGAGATAACATTTGCATCTTTACTTCCAGCCAAATTACAGGCAAAATCTCTACTGGATTGTCGTGTATCACATAGAGAGCATACTCTGAGTTATTGGGTTGAGGAATAATTCGTGAGCGTTCTTTCAAGTTAAACAAATATATTCATAAATGAAACGCTTTCGCAAAATATTTCATGTCATTTGGTAGATAATTTTTTGCTCTAATAGATGGTGTGTTTGATTTTCATATGTCTTTAATTTTTGCTTTCATTTTCAGCTCATTAAATGGAATGTCAAGTGGATAAAATCGAGCATTTTCAACACCATCTGCTTTTCGCATTTAATTTCTTGCAATTTCGTGTAAAACAATGCATACTATATACCTAGGTATTACATGAAATAAAGTATCATAATAAATGTTTTGGGTGTAATGTGTTCATGCATTGAAGTATTGTATAGTCTTGCATGTAATGCTTGAATGAAATTATTTAAAAACACTCACGAATTATTCCTCAACCTAATACTTAACATCACTTTTGAAGAATTTGGACCTTCCATCTTAATTACCTTTATTATCATCAGTACTTGTTTCATTAACTTCCATATCAACACATTTATAGAAACAAGAAAGTTTACCTTGGACAGTAACATAAGATTAGCCTTCACCAGCCAAAACTTTCTACATATATTTGTAATGTGGCATTTATATCCAGGAAGTCATGAGTGCATTTACCATACTATTGCTAGGAACAGAATTACTGCCTGCATTGTTATGGGTACTAAGTTGGTGTCATACTTTCTAACTAGTTGGATGACAGCCAATCACAGTACGAAATATAAACACAAATAAAGTTTAGTGTAGTTCATTTTCATATAATAAAGGGGATGGGATTCCATAATATTTGCATTTTATATACTGTTTTCACACTTATTTCTGATATTGTACATTTACATACATGCCAGTAATTATGTTAATTTCAAGCAGGTTTTATTTATAGAAACGATATTGTACTATTTCAAGTTAAAAGAATATATATGAGGTTATCAACCTTTCAATGACCTGACAAGGTTGTACTATTTCAAGTTAAAAGAATATATATGAGGTTATCAACCTTTCAATAACCTGACAAGGCCAGGCAGTTAGAGAGCTCAACTGTAATCTGAGGATTGAGATTTGAAATCCCAATCACATCAAACATCCTCACCTTTTCTGCTATGGGCATGTTATAATGTTATGGTCAATCCAACTATTCATTCATAAAAGAATAGCCAAGAGCTGACAGTGGGTGATAATGGCTAGCTACATTCCCTCTAGTCTTACACTGCTAAATTATGGATGGATATCACAGATAGCCCTCATGTAGCTTTGCACGAAATAAAAAAAACACACACACACACACACACACAAACATGCTACCTTTCAAGATAGAATTAGCACCTCTAAGTTACATACACAATAATGTGAAACATTTCCTCATACTAAATGACAAATCTATATGGTTACCTGAGAACTACAGCTTTGAGCTGCATTAGTTCTAATCAGCCTAAACTGGTTAATAACAACTAGAGTTGGGACTACTGCACGAGTAAAGGTTTCTTGTTCATTAAAACCTGTTGCCACTCTTCCACCTCCTCATGAACTGATGGCATGTTCTTCATGGTAGCAGATTTATGGAATGATGAGGGTAGACGACAGTTTTCAGAATGAATAATTAGTAAGTCACAGTAAGTTTAATGAAGTTAACTAAAGATTACTATAACTACCTTTTGGAAGTAGTCTTACGTAAACTGAGTAATTTTGTGATGAGATGGGTTTTGTTTTCTTAATTACATTATTGAAGTATAGTCTGTAAAAATCATCTAATGTACCCTATGTACTTTGACAACAAGAAGTGTTGTCCAAAATCTATTTTATTTTCCATCCAGGGAAAACATGTTAGTGAAAATTTAAGAATTAAGTTTCAACCAGAATGACACTTTATACATGTGAACTAAAACAACAAATTCTGCAGAGATCCCTAGTATTTAAGTACAGCCATCCCTAATTTTGAACTAATGAAAAAAAGAAGCCAGTTGTCAGCAGAGCTTGCCACCACAAATTTTTTTTTTTTGGTTTTGAGATGAATCATGAAAGAGAAAGTCACTTTCATAATGTACAAACACTGCTTCAGCAGCATCAAGTCTTGAACAAAGGATCCTGTGATCTGCAGCTGATTGTGCTAACTGCTAGGTTAAGCTCAGTTCAGTGACAATCATTTTTGCCTTTTTCAAAATGAAAGACTGTTTCTTTCCACTTCTGTCTTTCCACTTAAACTTAACATGAGTTTCTTTACTTTGTGGTGATAAATGATTGCAATAAAAAATATACATGTTCATATCATATTAAACCAAAGAGAAGAGTGTCAGTTACAACATAGCCAATATTTGATAAGACTCTGTTCTAACTATACAGTACACCTGTCAACAATCAGTTAGTAATTCTAAATATACAGTACACCTGTCAACAACCAGTTAGTAATTCTAAATATACAGTACACCTGTCAACAACCAGTTAGTAATTCTAAATATACAGTACGCTTTTCAACAACCAGTTAGTAATTCTAAATATATAGTACACCTGTCAACAACCAGTTAGTAATTCTAAATATATAGTACACCTGTCAACAACCAGTTAGTAATTCTAAATATACAGTACACCTGTCAACAACCAGTTAGTAATTCTAAATATACAGTACACCTGTCAACAACCAGTTAGTAATTCTAAATATATAGTACACCTGTCAACAACCAGTTAGTAATTCTAAATATACAGTACACCTGTCAACAACCAGTTAGTAATTCTAAATATACAGTACACCTGTCAACAACCAGTTAGTAATTCTAAATATACAGTACGCTTTTCAACAACCAGTTAGTAATTCTAAATATATAGTACACCTGTCAACAACCAGTTAGTAATTCTAAATATACAGTACACCTGTCAACAACCAGTTAGTAATTCTAAATATACAGTACACCTGTCAACAACCAGTTAGTAATTCTAAATATACAGTACACCTGTCAACAACCAGTTAGTAATTCTAAATATACAGTACGCTTTTCAACAACCAGTTAGTAATTCTAAATATATAGTACACCTGTCAACAACCAGTTAGTAATTCTAAATATATAGTACACTTTTTAACAACCAGTTAGTAATTCTAAATATACAGTACACCTGACAACAATCAGTAAATAATCTTATATATATAGTACACCTAACAATTATTAGACAGTAATCCTAACTACACAGTACAACAGACAATGACCTAGCCCTAACTATGCCGTACAACAGACAATGATCTAATCCTAACTATGCAGTACAACAGACAATGCCCTAACCCTAACTATGCAGTACAACAGACAATGACCTAACCCCAACTATGCAGTACAACAGACAATGACCTAACCCTAACTATACAGTACACTTGGCAATACTCAGTCACTAACTGTAACTATGCACACTTTCCAATGATAAGTCAGTTTGGTTATTATTTGCCTACAAAGGTAATTTTTATACATCATCTTTTAGTTATAATGAGATTGACTTACTTTCATGTTTTTATTTCTCAGCATCTCACCATATTCCTTTTTGAAACTCATTCCCCTACTGTTCCACATTCATGTCAAACAGTATGTAATTCACAGTTCTGTATCTCGTTGAGATGTGTATTATTATGATTGACACTGCTGCATGATCAGAAATAACCGTGATAATGTAAAATGTAAAAGGAGCAACATGCATTTAACACATATACACAGTCTTAAATGTGAAGCATGAGATTAGTCCAGGAACATTTCTCGATCATTCTCCTATCACAACAACAGGTGATGAACAAGAATGTTGTTAATTTTCCAGCAATAAGATGTAGCCTATAAAACTAGATGCAAGTTTTACTACCAGCTAACTTACACAAACAATGAAATTCAAGTTTTATAAACAGCACCGTTATTACAGTCCTCACCTTTGCAGATAACCTTTGTTGTTTGATCTTCTTTACTATTTGATTTCTTTTCAAACTAGATCCATTTCTAGTGATAGAATGTTTCTTTTTCTTTCTAAGTGACTTTGGTGATTCAGTAGAAGTCTCTGATACATGAACTAGAGAAGAGGTGGAAGGATGGAGAGGTGGAGATGATGAAGGTGCAAGCATTTCTGGAATAGACTCTGATGAACTGTCCCCAAATATTACCAGAGATGGCTTTAAGGTACTTTGTTGTTGTATCATTAAAGGCTTCTTCCGTGGACGTCCTGGTCGTCTTTTAACAAGAATAGTTTCCAGTTCTCTAAAAACAAATTTATATAGTTATGAATATGTATTTATAATTTGAGAGGATTTTTTTAAATATTTCACTGTAAAGTAGAAACTACAAAATTACACAAATGAAAAAATAAAATATACATCTTACTCACAAATTTGTATTATTCACATGTTATGTAATTCCCCCTTCCCAATAAATATCACCTACAATTTTGACCCAAAATCTGTAATTGTGATACAATGTTTCAAGTAACTTTTATGATATTTTTTTTATTCAGTGCTGTGTAATTAATATATGACAATATTAAAAAAGCTACATGGGTATTTTAGTTTGCCAAATTGCTTGAAGGAGAAAACTAGATTCCTCATCAACTAGTGTAACTTGAAAAAGGTTGAACAGGAAAAAATTCAATAAAAGTCATCTGTAACAAAATTAACCTTCCACTACATATGATTATGTAATTTGGCCTGGTTTTCTAAATGTCTGCTGAGCTCCTAAACTATCAGTATTTGTTTGTTTCATGATCTTCTCAAAAAATTATATAAGAACTATCTGTGTACGGCCATACTTAATTTTGAACTAATAAACTAAAGAAAAAGCACCTTGTCAATAGCAGCCAATGGTGGAGTTTTACTTTCATGCTTATAATACACAAATGACTTCAAAATGTGGACCACGCTTTTGCAAACGTGGGCCAAGAACCATGAATCTCTTAGATTCACAGTCCGAGCATGCTTAGCACTATGAACTACTCAGTAAAATATTTCATTTATAGACTCTTACTTACAATAAATAACAGTGTTGTGACCTACAGCACAAGATACTTTTGTTCTTTAATAGGTAAAGGGCTCCTAACTGTTTTATTACATAAAATGGTCATGAGAATGTTTTTAATTGGCATAAAATGTATTCTATTTGAAGCCTAAAAAATATGTCACTTATATAAAACATTAGCTCAAATTGAAGGCTAAGCTATTAAAATAACTCACTCTTTTTCTCTTTTTGGTTGTAGTTTAGCCAATTCTTTCTGTTTTAATCTGTATTTCTTTTGAAGTTCTGCTAACTGTTGCTTCATCTCTAATTCAGTGGCATCCATTGTTTCAGGAACATTGTCAAGATGGACTGGACTGTTCAAAACATAAAAAGGTGATGAAGATTTGCTACTGAAAGCATATACTTGTGATGGACTTTTAGAGTCAGGACTATACACCTGTTTCATGGATTCTTCATCACGATTTAAACTCAAGTTCAACCCTGTCTCTGGAAGCTGTGAACATAGAGTTTCTTCAAAGAATCGCTGTTCTGCAAGTGCACACAGTAAACCCAAACCATCAGTACAAGATGGATCAATATTGTTTGACAAAGGTTTTGACTGCAGGTAAGCAGCATCTACAGCTGGACTAATAAAGTCACTGTCTTTACCATTTTCCATCATTGACTCACTGCAATGTTTACTGGACTCTTCACTGGAGCTCTCTGACAGCACTTTTCTCATTTCTGGAGTATTCTCTTGTTGTTCACGTGAAGCAAACTCTTCAATACTATCAACCAATAAGTTTAATCCATGATGATCAATGAAGTCCATGACAGGTTGGCTTTCTGCTGATAACACAGGTGCAGAAGGCACTTCCAGAACCTCAACATCACCCAAAGTCTGCTTATCATTTGAAAGACTCTCAAAATCATTACTATTAGTAGTGCAAACGTTTTCTATAGGAATGGATGCAGAAGGCTGGGGAATATCAGATGATTCTTCTTCTCCACTGGTTGAACAGTCTTTTACTACACCCATCATAACACTCTCAGTCTGGTTAGCAGAATCTGTAACCTCCACGGCATGTTCATCTCCATCAGTATCATCTGAATTTGTTTGAGCATCCATATCTACTTGGATTGCTGCTGTAACACTCAAGGTCTGATTATTTATTTCCACTTCACTTCCACACTGACCAGCATCAGTCTCCATTTCTTCATCATTGTCTCCACTGTCTTCTCCTTCATCATAAACTGATGCACGAACATCTTGCTCTGAATTGGAAAGCAAGGGAGGTGATGGAGTAACAGGATTCATTGGAGATGTTCCCTGGGACCGTTTTCCTGGTTCCGTCTGGATAGCAGTTGTTGACTGGGTTTGTGTCAGATGAACAATAGTGGAAGCCTCATAAAAATATGAAAGAGCTGTTGGAGCGAAGGCTGAGGGAATGTTGGATATGGAACTGACGAACTGGAACCAAGAGGTTGGGGTGTGACTGTAGATCCTCTCTTATCTGTGCCACATTCATCTTGATAGACATTTTGTGATGACTCATCTGTTTCTTCATCTTCTGAGATTTTTCCTGCAGGAATGCAGTTGTTGAACAGAGATATGTTTTGATTTTGTTTTGTTTCATGCTTTAACTGGTCCTCCTAAAACCCATAAAACATACATACTGCTAATATAGCTTCCTATGTAAGGAATACGTTTACATAATACATTCTTAGAAGTTACAAAAAAAACCTTTATGTTACATCACATACATTGTATCTCCTTACAAAATTAAATTTACTATTGGTAGGATATTTTGTTCTAACTAACTCTGATGTGATGGCATTAAGAATCAGTATGTTTATTATGGCTACTTTGCTGTAAAACATTCATTACTGTATAAAGCATTCATAACAATAAACAGTTCAAAATTATTTCCAATGAAGTAAAACAAATTTCATTTTCCCTCTGCTAAAAACAGTATTCAATTTAAAATTTTCATTTACTAACATTTAAAACATATATCACTCATAAAACTTCCACAAATTTCTTCCTCTTATTTGACATAAAAAGAAAACGAAGGGAAAACAGTTTGGGCAAATTGTCATTTATATAAAGCCCTTTACAACACAGCTGAATACATTACATTCGTTCAATTTAATTATAATCATAAAAAGTATAGTAATATGAAATGCATATAAAGTTCATCAATGGAAAGACTTATTTACCTCTTGCATAAGTTTAGGTTGAAATGGTGCTTGTTCTGGCTGAGTTGCAAACACCTGTTGTACTGTTGTGCCACTAGGGGGGCCAGAGTAGCCTGTCCAAATGCCAGATTGGTCCACAATTTCTAAAAATGTGGAAATAACTTTATTTACAATATTACTGCATACAAATATTATGCTTCTTCTTATGACTTTAAAATATTTTGTGAAACAAACAAAGGAAAGGAACAGACATAGGTGACATATTAATTATGACATCTAAAACACTTTGAACAAATATTTAACACTTTTCTTAATCACAAATGAAGAATCAATAGCAAAACTGTTAAATTCAATAAATCACAAAAAGTTGATGATATTTTTAGTTATTTTGTCAGAATCATAAAAAAGTATAAAAGAAAACCTTTTCTGATACATTTTTACTATAGAACACACATATACCTACAGTATGATTAATTACATTTAATTTCTATACAAAAAGTGTAGCATCTTTGTTCAGAAATGCTATAACAAAATTGAAGACCCAAGTTATTAAAAATTTCAAATATCTTCTTATGTGTAAGAGTTCTTGAAAGGTGTAAAAGAAGAAACACACATATATTGAATGAGAATTACTGACACATTTTGAAAATTATCTTAAAATTAAAAGAAAATATACTTCTTTTGGGTGGTTAATATATCATACATTAAAACTTACCAACATTTGCTGTTGGCAGAAGGAAAATCTGATTGGTTAGTGGATCTCTGTACACTTGGTAACCACCAGGTGGTATGGGTACATGAGAAGAATCTATAGGATAAGGAACAGCTGCTGGAGGTGGAGGTTGTTGGGCTGGGGTAGTATTATACATGTTTTGACTAAGCCAAACTGTAGGGCCCATAACTTGGCTTGGAGTAACCCACTGTTGGGGTAATGGTGTAGGCAGAACAGAATCCTGTTCCCAGTGGGTAACTGTAGGGTTCACACCTGCAATGACAAAATAAATAAATAAAAAATTTCACAAATCTCTTGTGTAAAGTGTAATCAATACACATGAATTAACAGCAAAGCGACTGCACTACGTAACATACTGACTATGAAAAATCAAATAGTGAAATAGGTTCTGATACAACATTAGCAGATTTATGCTAAAACATTATCTATGTATCTTTGTTAAACACTATGCAGAAAATACTGCATAAGGTGAAACAACCTTTACATGATATTAAACTTAGTTGCATGGCAGTTGCTCAGAAACTTAATTTTCTTCTGTTATAAATGAACCCTAAGTTACAAGACAGCCATTTTTTTTAATGCGATATATTTGTAAAACTGTCTAAATCAATTAAAAACAAAGTGTAGGTCTACTTGAAAAAATTATTCTAAATCAACAAACTGAAAAATTATGTATGTCATGTTTGAACATTTTCAGCATGCAAATTACACATTAAAAATAATAATAAAACAGGATAAATTTGAAACCTCACCTAATTATATAACTAAACTAAGTGATATTAAGAAAAGTTAGAATTTCTTATACTTGTAGGAATCACAAACTAGCATGGGGAATCACTAAGGATTTTAATAATAAGACTTTTTTTTTTTACTTTAAATAAGAAATGTAAACAATTCTGACAGGTTAAGCTTTTCAAAACTAAAGTTTAAGACTGGTATTTATCAATTTATAATTTTATTACTGCATTGTTATAAAATTCTTTTCTCCACTCCATTCTACTCCAAATAAACACATTGTTCAACCAAAAGAACCAGGAAATCATTTTATGTGTATGTCCTTCTATAACAATGTGTTAAAACTAACACAAACTTGTTTATATTTGCCTGTCATCAGTAAAAAATGTAAGGTCTTTCATGTTATTAATTGATCCTAAAATGTTTGTTTACAAAATCCCAAATCTTGATAAAAACTCATTTTAAAAAATAAGTCTTTTATAACAAATAAAATATAATCAACAGCAGTTCAAAATGTTTAATCAATAATAAGAAAAATAATTAATAATTTATAGCTTTTGTGATAAACAACTACACAAATATTAAACTTAGCAGACAAAAGAATAGATTTTAAAACTCACTACAATTTATTTTGTACAAGTTTTAAGAGTACAAAGTTAGGCATATGCATTTGATCTCATTGTTTTATAAAAATTAACACATACAGACATATTTAACCTCACCTATTATTATATTTTAACTAGATTTCATGGAATAAATTTCATACCTTGACTCAATATGCATGTAGTACTGTTATTCAAGTTTACTGCAGCAGGGTGTTGTATGGTTGGCTCTGAAGATAGCTCTTTTGGCCCTCTACAAAATTATTACTATTCTTATCAATCAGCAAAGACGTAGCAAGATTTCAAAAGTGAGAAAACGAGTATCATAATATTTTTAACAGTAAAATGATGTAATTCTATATAAAACACAATTGTAAAAACTCAAAGAAACCCACAGAAAATTCTATAAGATATAACAAAAATCTATAGTTTGTTACAGTATAAAAACTAAGTGTACTATAAATAACAACATTTAAAAGTACCTAAATTTTATGACATACAAAGGTAGCTAAAGATAAAATATTTTTCAATAATTATTGATAGACAATAATCTAAGAAAATAATTTTTTGGTAATTAGTTATATATGTATAATCTAACTAGAATTACTGAAAGTAAAATCAAAACTTACAGAAAAAAATTTTCTTTCTCTGGTGCAGTATTATTTGAGCGTTCACATGACATAGATGACACAGCTAATAATCTGTTTGGACTAGTGTTTATTCCAGTTTTACCTAAGGAGTATCAAAATGTTTAACTTGTAAATAAGCATTTTATTTGATTCTACAAATAAATGTATTTTACGACCATTAAACTACTTTACAATATCCCTTTAAGCTATTGTAACAGGGATATTCTATTAAAAAATAATTTTTATTTTAGAACTCTTTTGGTTTAATAGTAGAGGTAACTTAATGGTCTTAAATCCACAAATATATAAATATAAAAAATACACAACTTTCATGCAAATGAACACGTCTAACAACAGGTTTAACTTTTATAGGTGGACTAATTCATGTTATACAACTGAAAAGCTTTAATATGTTAGCTACTGTGTTGTTTAAACCTTAATAATTTTTTCCCCATGTTTTGCTTCTTCTTTTCCAAAAATCACAAAAGGATTTGCATCCAAAAGTTACAAAGAAAAATAAGTTAATGTCTAACATTTTTGGTTTAACACCTTCATCAGTAATTAGTAATAAATTCATTATTGAAATTAGTGCTAACACAAGAAACAATGTAGTTTAATGATCATTTGTAAGAGAAGGTGATTTAATTTTCCATTAAAATTCTACCCATAAATTAAGTCAGTTCATTTTAATATTTCAATAGAAATTTAAAAAGTATAAGAAATCTATTTATTAAAAGTTTCTAATGTGTGATTTAAAAAGTGCACAGAGAATTAATAGTACACAAAAATCGTTTTAACCAAAAATTAACTAATTACGTAACTAGCGGACTCAAACAGTCACAGCTCAAGAGACAAGATTCATTGTGTAAAGTTAATGAAACCTACTGTAACTAAATTTTATGTGGACTTTGTTGTTTATCACAGTTTAAAAATCACAAAAATTAATAATGACCTGAATTTGTCACTTTCAAGTTATTACTATATGACAAACAAGAAAAAATCAATTTCAGAGCATTAATTTATTTTGTTATTTTGAATTAAGCACAAAGCTACACAATAGGCTATCTGTGCTCTGCCCACCACTGGTATCAAAACCCGGTTTTTAGCATTGTAAGTCTGCAGATATACTGCTGAGCCAATGAGGGGCTTCAGAGCATTCAAGTCAATCATTTGTTGTTTATACACTGTATTCAAGATTTAACGTGTAAATACACTATTTAATTAAATTAGACAACCTACAGAAATAATTTTAAAATGTTTATTAGGCTGATACTTCAAATATCTTCCTGCAGTTGCTTTATAAATATATATTCATTAACATGAATTATTTCACATGACCACAGTGGCTCAGTGGTATGTATGAACACTTATAATGCTAAGCAACAGGTTTCAATAGCCATGGTGGGAATATCATAGATTACCCTTTAGAGATTTTCGGGATCAACAACAAGCAAATGAGTTATCTCACTCATTTAAAAAATATATTTCTAGTTGACACTAAAAAGTAAAAACAGTAGATCTTTGTTCATTACTCAATGAAAATTAAAACACTAATTAAGAAATTTACAAATTGGTAATTCTTCTATTAAAAGTTTATTTACAATCAGAGTAATGTTTATTAATCTCAAGTCAACATACAATAGAGAAATAAACAAATTTATGCAAATTAACTCCCTCATCATTATGCAGATTTGTAAAAGATATTCTTGTCCAATAACAAAATGATAAAGAAAGTCTCATTATTAATTAAATCATATGTATTAGAATTCCAGTCACATGACAAAAACAAGAATAGAAAAATAAAGTTAAGGAAAAACACTGAAGTGATTCTTACCCGTGGAGGGAAAGGTTAAAGTCGCAGAACTTGGTTGACATGAGCTAAGAACAGAAGGGGTAACACCATTAGGAGAAGATGCTAGAGTTGCAGTCACTGAAGGATGAAAACTTGTTGGAAAAGCTGTATGGTGACTTGGAACACTAGCAGCAGTAGTTGTGACAACAGATGTCTCTGATCTTTTTGAAATAGATACAATTTTTTGGCTTGACATGCCAGTTTGGCTGGATAACACTGACTGGGCAGTACAACATGCTGGTGGGTGAGAGGGAGTCATACATGTTGTTGTCACAAGTGAGAAAGCAGAAGCAGCATCTGGATTATTTTTCAACTGAAATCTGACTGATGCAACAGATTGTTGGGACTTTTCACCAGACTTTGGCCTATCTGCATCACTACTAGATGAAATAAAGTTTGACTGAACTTTTTCTGTGGAAGGTCTAATCTTTGGAATGGATTCTGAAGACAACTGACAAGGTAAGGCAATATCTAAAGGCTCTTGTTTAAGGACTTGACGAGGTACACTTAAGTTGATGACACCATGGTTTTCTTCAACCATGTCATTTCTAGGCATGCTCAAACCCTGCCAGTGAGGGTATACAAAGGTGTTACACGCATTACTTATTGAGCAACAGTTCTCTACATCTATTCTCTCCTGTTTTATGTGAACTTCAGTTGGCAAGAGAGGTGCAGGAGTTGTGTGATTCTTGTGGTGGCTTGTTACCTCACATAAAGGTGAACTGTTATTTCGCAAAGAATCTGAATTCACAGAGCACTCCCAAGATAAAGGTTCTGCTGGATAACCATTTTTACTTACTTCAGAAGTAGTAAGAGAAGTATGGACTTTACTTGAAGGGTTTTTAAGAGTAGTTAGTGAACTACTCAGGCTATTCTTGTCCTCACAGGCTTTTGGATGGACTTTATAGACTGCTTCACAAGACTGATCTGTTAAATCTGTTGCCCCAACTATCCGATTGTTTTGTAAATTCAATCGGTCACTTTTATGACATGGATTGTTTTGTGAGTCTACAGTCTGTGGTATGCAACTTTGGCCTTTACGTAAAAGGTCGGTAACCTTAGGTTTATCTTGTGCTTGTGAAGTTCTAAAATTCTCAGCAGGCACTGAAGAAGGTAAGGAGAGAGAAGCTGTGACTTGTGGTAAAGTAGTCAGATGACACAGTGATAATGCAGCTGGAATAATATTAAGAGAAAATATTTTGAAATTAAGTTTTAAAAATACCATGAAAAAAGTTCAAACTCTTTGTATCATAACGTTAATCCCATTTTTTTCAACAGGCTCTAAAGTTTGATATCATATTGTAGGTTTGGTTAACAAAATCAATTATTCACACTAAATATAAAGATAGCATATCCACATAACCTAAAAGCTTACATAAAAGAAGGCATTCCTATAGATTATAAAAAAAACAAAAAACAAACAAATTACAACAATTAAAAACTGCTTTAACACAAAGTAAAGAAGTTTCAAAATTATATTACAAAACAGTGCAGAGTAGCATTAATATGTTTCATATTCCACAAATCAGAAGCAGTTCATCTTAACAGAATTAAGCTGAAATATTGTTTCTTGAAGAACAATATTAAGTGTCTATTACTGAAACAAGTGCAGGGAACTCCAACTTGTTTTTTGATTAAGTGATTGTTACTGTAAGAAGCATATATGGAATTCAGCATGATTACTGAAAGAAGCTATTAAATTACTTTTACTCTGATAAATATAGGAAAATTCAATTCAGTTACTGAATGAAGTTAGTAAATGATCATTACTGTAACAAGTATAAAGAAAATTAAACCTTATTCTTCAAAGAAACTGTTAAGTTATTGTTACTGACACATATATGGGGGGAAGAACCAGTACATAGAAAAACAAAGCTTCTATCTCAGCTACTTAGGAGTAAAATGATTATTCAGTCAATCTATGTCTTATGATTAATAGTACTTTACCAAATAATAATGTTTCCCTTAAGTTTTACACATGTGCATCCAAATACACACAGAGCCACTAGTTATTATTGTTTTTGTCGAAATCATAAATGTGAGATTCAACTGAAAGTAATAAGTGAACTTACCATTATTATTATTACATCCTAGAATTGGTGATGTATTTGAAAGAGCCAGGGAAGGTGTCTGATATTGTTCACTAAAAGTAACTGTTGTAGTTGCCACAGTACCACTAGATGTAGCCACAGCTGTAGTTACAGATGAAGAGGAAGTTGTTTTCTGTGAAACACAGGCAGGATTTACCTCAGGCTCCTGATTATTTGTACCCTTCACTTTATCTGTTTTGGCTACACAGTGAGGGTTGTCGATGATTTCCATATTATCAGCTAAATTTGCTGAGCATTGAGCACATTTTTTTTCTTTGTGGGTTTTGTCAGCTTCTCCTTTTGTGGTTACACTCCTTGGTTTGTTGGGTTTAGTTCCTCTCGCTTGTTGTAAGCTACCATTTGTTAGCCTGCCATCTAAGTGATGTGTTTCAAATTCTGGGCGTTGCTGTTTTCTTTCTCTATGTTTTTCTTCACGATGTTTATTTCTACTCTCTGTAAACTTTTCACGCAACACAAGACTAACTGATGAATCCAAATGCTTTTCAGCAGCTCTTACAGGAGATTCCATGACACTGCAGGCAAGTCTGGTTCGATCAGCATTGTGATGACAACTCACATTTGATGTTTCATGCTTCAGAATCCTTTCAAAATCTTCCACTCCACGTTCAACCCTTTGAAACTCTTCTTCTTCTACCAAGAGAGGGCGCCTCCCCACATCTATTCCCAGACTTAAATGACTGTATCCTGGATGACGATCAAGAGTTGGTGTTAGGGAGGGCACAGGTGCTGGATGACCTACATGACTGGGCATTGTAAGAGATGAAGCCAATGCTAAACCTGGGGGCAAATATGTGGGTTCTGTAAAATAAAATATATTTTTATCAAAAGGATGTAATACTATTAAATGTTTGAATATATATAAATTCCAGAAAATATTTAATGATCTCAATGACATTAAAAGGCAACATTAAGTACGTAATTTGGATTGTAATATATTACACCTTTTATTAAGAAGCAAAAACGATAGCTTATCAACAAAAACAAATTATAAAACAAGAGAGAAACATTACAAAATACATAAATTAATTTATAATGTAATTGGAAATAAGCAACAGAAACAGTAATATGAGACTAAAAACATAAAATACAAGAGAGGGAGGAAGAAAAGAAAAAATAATAGAATAAAACTATTCAAAAGTGACCTTTATGTGCTGCTTCCAAAAGAGAACCATAGTGTGCAGGTGACTGTCCCAACCGAGAAATATAACCTTGACTGGAGTAAGGGTTAGGGTCTGTAGAGGGGACCAACGGAGGAAACATTGTGTAGAGGTTACTACCTATGCCATATCTGTTGTAACCTATAAAAAATATAAATGTGTTTTCTTTAGTTACTAGATAAAACATAACAAATTATCACTTCATATGTTCTTCTATCTAATAATAGAGGTAGGAGTTTCAAAATCTCTTTTTGTGCCTAACTGACAATTCTATCTTCTTACTTCTTTATTCTGTGCTCTGAAATAACATTTTATGTAGGCTAAAACTTAAATACAAAAGTGTTTTTTGTTTTTTTTCCCAGGACTAAAGTTTATTAAATAGGGTAAGTATAAAAAACTTACACATCTCACAGCTTAAAGACTTTAAATAGTTATTACACTTTTTAAAATGTTTTATAAGTAATATATATATATATATCTACCCTTAAACTATGGAGTAACTGACCAAAATATCTGTTAAACTTTCTAAATAATATCTTCAACACCACACACAGGTATAAAGGATGCAAATACACTTACTATCTGGTGGTGGTGTAGGAGGCCAAAACTGCCTCATTATTATTCCTGTAGGTGGTACTCTAAATGGAGAGTTGGACTGAGCATGAAAATTACTGCTGTACATCCCACTCAGATAAGAATAACTGGTCCCTAAAGAAACAACAGCAAAATATAACAAATATCTAGTTACATTTATATATACATATATAATCCCAGGTTATATTTCAGATTTTCAAACTGGGACTCATTTAATGAAAGGTTTATAACAAATGTCTTGATAACTTGGGTGGAGCCATACACATAATATTTCAAAAGTTAATTATGCTCACTGCTACACTTGTGTATCAGAGCTTTAATTTCAGCTGTCCATGATATAGGCAGATACATTAATTATTTGTGATAAATGGAAAACAAACCCTATTACAAAAACCTTATGAGTACATTACAAAAACCAAAATCTGTCACCATGCAAATTTAAATTATGAACATTTTATTTAACTCTATACAAAACAAGTGATACAAAAATGTAACTAGAAAAAGAGAAAAAAAATATGTAGTAACTTCATCTCTGACAAACGTCTGGAGAAAAATAGGAAGCTAAATGTTAAGTGCTTGGCAGAAAAACAAATATAAATACTTTTTGTTAACTTTAATACGACACAGGTTTATTAATTTATTGACTTAATGCTATAACATATAATGCCAATTGTTTTGTCATATTGTGATTCAACGACATCATTATTATCTTAAAAAGTAAGTCAAAGTGGCTAGCTACAGATGCTTGTTTTAAGCATAAAATTAAACAATGAATTATCTATGCTGTGTCTTACAGTGTATTGAAACCTGGATTTTAGTCTTATGAGCCCTCAACAAGCTAACTGCTGAGCCACTGGAGAACAAATGCAGATAAGAAGAGTATCTTTAAACATCAAGTTCATATCTTAGTATCAACCAGAAGAACATACTAAGTTAAATGTTTAACTGCTCCTTTTCTTCTTTATGCAATAATAATGTATAATAGAGGGATGAACTGCATGATACCTGCATCCACAAATTTTGATGTTCCTGTATGATATAAAAAATAGGGCAAGGAGTAATCCACTTTGAAAATTCTATTTGATAAACCACAGAGTCATAGTATTTCTGCAAGAGCTAGTTTCATTGTTTCAGTAATTCATGCAAGTCTAAACAAAAAGTTAACATTACTAGCCATCCTTAATTTTGAGCTAGTAGACTAGAGGAGAGGCAACTGGCATCAGTATCCATTGCAAACTTTTGGGATTTTACAACAGGATGTGAATCATAGATCCTTTAACCCTTAGTCTAGCATACTAATCACTTTGACATGCCTGACCCAATTATTACTAGAGGCAACAATAAGTTAACACTGAAAAAACAATACATGTAAATGTATTTGCAGTACTTTGTACGTAGTTGCATAGCAGTCAATTTCTTGTGCCAAAATGGGAAATTAATCTAATAAACTTTTCTAAATAACTTCAGCCTTTGATTTACATATGCTGCATTTCAGCTATTAAATTTCTTTATAATGACTATCCACTTGTTAATTAAGTTTATGTAACCAACTATTATACATGAATCATAAAAATAACTGATATATTGTCTTTATGTTATACAACATATTCACATCATAAAAATACAACTGACATTATCTGTAGGTTATCTAAGATATTCAAGTCATAAAGGATAATTATATTATTTGTCTCTTTAAGTTGCATTTTTTGACATAAAGTGATTTTAACATATTCAAATAGAGCATTTTACACAGACAAATTTAATACTATAAAATAATCTTTACTATTTATTTTACAAATACATGTGCATATGTCAATCACAAAGAATACAGGAGTGAAAACTGGTTAGCTCAGCCCAACACTTTTTTAAAGAAGAATTACACAGAATACTTAAATCTCACTGCGCATTTCTATTAATAGAAAAATGGCACTAATATTAAAATATGTGAACTTACTACATTTTAATGTACGTATTATCCACGATGTATTTCTTCTGCTGATATTCTGTCTTTGTTAATTTTTATGTCGGTTTTTCTCTTTCGTCACAGGTGAGTGCTTTACCACCTAAATCTTGTGATTAACCTAGGAACGCTCACTAGTAAGGCATTTTTTAACATTTTAAAACTCCACATTCGTTGTATATACATCACTTATGAGTAAAATCGTCTTGTGGGTGGTGATGACTAGCTGCCTTCCCTCTAGTCTTACACTGCTAAATTAGGGACGGCTAACACAGATAGCCCTCGAATAGCTTTGTGCGAAATTCCAAAACAAACAAACAAGCTGTTACTTGTAAACTGCCTATTTGCAGGAACAGCGTTTCTCAACCTTTGTAATACTAGTGTCTGGCTCGCTACTTCTCTAAACTGTCGCATCCGATTGAGGTGGAAGTAAAACGAAGAATGACCCGGCATGGCCAGGTGGGTTAAGGGGTTCGACTCGTAATCCGAGATTCGCGGGTTCGAATCCCCGTCGCACCAAACATGCTCGCCCTTTCCGCCGTGGGGCGTTATAATGTGACGGTCAATCCCACTATTCATTGGTAAAAGAGTAGCCCAAGAGTTGGCGGTGAGTGGTGATGACTAGCTACCTTCCCTCTAATCTTATAATGCTACATTAGGAACGGCTAGCGCAGATAGCACTCGTGTAGCTTTGTGCGAAATTCATAAACAAAAACAAACAAACACTATTTTCTCCCGTATATTTCTCAAGTATACACAAAAAATGATTAATTAATAAATCGTTATTGTACAAAACAGAAAACAAGACAACAGCTTCGTAATCATTCGCCTTTGTGATGATTATACAATATTAAACAACCTCTTCACAGTTCTATCTTTGTGTCCTAAAAATGAAGAATATTCGTAAGTAAATCGTAATAATTTTATCAGTTTCTATTTGTTTTCGTGAAACACTACGATCCAGCAAGACAGTTGTAACGCCAGTCCGATAATCAGTGGCTGAGAAAACACTGCACCAGATCACTGATGCTGTTTGGTGTTCGTATGTTGTACGATAATTATATGCCATTATTAACGTGTTAATCCTAGAACAATTTAGCCTATTAACGAGATACACAATGTACGATTATAAGTATAAATTACGTAATTTTGTCTGTATGTTTTGTTTTAGTATAAAGCCACACAATAACTACCTGTAACGACTGTGAGCTGCAGAATAGAAATGAATTTTATTGTTATAAGACCTGAAGGTTATCGCTGAAGGACCAAAGATCACGACGAGGAAATAAATTTGCTAATAACTTCACCAAATATTTAATAGATGATACGATCATAGACGAGGTTTCACTTCTGTGGCATATTACATTTCACAGCTGAATTAGCAAACAATTTTATTCGTCACAAATGACAAATGCTGTTGGAGTAGGAAAATATATATATATATATGTTGTCAATATTTTGGCTTAATGATGTTTGTATAAACCTTTTTTTATTTCAGTCTAAAAGAAACAAAACTTTCTGTTCTGAATCTCATACTTGTTTTAAGGTGATACTACATTACAATCAGAAATATTAACACCTGGGATACTCTATTTCTCTGAAAATAATTAGTTTCGATATCCAATATACTGCACTCTGTTTTAGTATTTGGCTTGTTTGATGTACAAATTTTAAACAGTACAAGCTGTTTTATAAAAAAAGAAAAAGTTAGGTTTCTAAATAGGCTTACATAGGTAGTATAATCGATTTTACGGGCGGTGACTTCCCACTTTATTCTTAATTGTTTTTCATTGATTTCAATGATGTCAAATACGGTAATCTCAGCGGTGAGCTGTCTACGGATGGTCAAATTTTATACAAGCTAACAGTAGCTTTTTGTACCCTATTAAAGGAGAAAACAAGTCTCAAACAAAGGAAAACGGAACTCGGTACCGGCTTCCAAAACGAACCGGTACCGTGGAACCCCGTATTTCACCCCCTAATACATCTGTGTACTCAATACAACTTTTTTTAATGTCGTGTGTAGCAATCTTTGATTAACGATGGAATTATCATTTCTCAGTCAACATTGTCAATAACACTTATTCCTAATAAATAAACGCATTGTTTTATCATTACGTTTAGGATTTACGTAAAAGCAATGTTTTCCGAAATACCTTCCCTCACGCGTAGTACGATCTTTCAGCTCGAGAGCCCAAAAATAAAGACGGGATGAAAGAGGACAGTTTGAGAAGACGATAATCTAACAAACTGTCACTTGGCTCTCAAAACTTTTGTTTGCTCTCGTATTTACTTATTCCTTACAACAAATTTTCATTAAAAATATATTACTAACGGATTAAAATTAATGTTGATTTTGCTGTTATCACTTACGAAAAGTGTTTGAACGTGAAGAGGAGGGAGGCGCGTCGGAAACTTTACTTGGTCAGAAAGACGCCGCTGTTTAAAGTTTCGAAAACACTGACGTAACGATAGCACCAATAGTTGGATAAATCCTGTCTATAAGTTAGACAATTAAATGAAATAATCCATTTTAAGCGAGATACAAAACTGCGGAAATGTTCAATGCAAGAAAAGGCTCATAAATCCCATTAACAAAGTACTAATAGACAAGCTAATTAACATATGCTAGTTTGTATATATAACTCCAACGCTATTACCAGTAACGTATAATCGGAACTGCGCACATCACAAAGAGTTTTCTTCTCGCATTAAGCATGTGAATGGCTGGTTTTAATCACATTCTGGCTCAATGTATACGAACGTTTTAAATCGTTTTTTGTTATTGATGTTTTTGTTTTCTGAGGGCTGAATAAGCTGAGACAACCAGGATTTGGCAGAAATATATATATATATATATATAATTCTAAACATAAACTACTGGAACTTAACTTAGAACTTAACTATTCGTAAATATTTCACGAAACACTTGTAAAAATAAATATTCCGGTTTACTTATCCTTTGTTTCTAATACCCCCTTTATATTTTATTTCTGGTGAAAAGTAATTTGCTATCCCTCTAAATCTTCATTTATCCGATGATGTTGGATAAATGTATTAAACAAACAAACCACTGAATGCTACCCTTTTATTTATGTATGTGAAGCGTATTTCAAACAATGGCTAATAAAACGAAATAACACCTACAGATGTAAATTTATTTACTCATACTTCGTTGGATTTTCTGTCGAAGGGCCCAGCATGGTCAGGTGGTTAAAGCACTCGAATCGTAAGCCGAGGGTCGCGGGTTCGAATCCCTATCACACCAAACATACTCGTCCTTTCAGCCGTAGGGGCATTATTATGTGAAGGTCAGTCCCACAATTCGTTGGTAAAAGAGAAGTTCAATAGTTGACGGTGGGTGGTGATGACTAGCTGCCTTCCCTCTAATCTTATACTGCTAATTTAGAAACGGCTAGTGTAAAAAGCCCTCGTGTAGCTTTGCGCGAAATTCAAACCAAATCAATATAAGTCTAAGCCTGTGCCAGCTGGGAAGTTATACAAATATCCGGTATACAAATCGAAGTATAAATACTTTATCAATATAATATATATGTTTATTCCCCTTTTCACTTCTTAATGACCTTCCACACAATTTGCCGCATTTTTATTATTATTCTGTCATGATTCAATAAATTTTAAATTTACCCTTAGGCCTATTAAACCGAAGTAATATAACAACCACCGATGACGGCTTTTTTTTTCTTTAGTTGTTGTTGTTATTATACAAAATCCTCCAGTCACTGCCCTCTTTACCTCGGCACGCCCACCTGTTGGACAGATCCGCCACCTATCACATATCCACAAATTCTTGCGCTAAGGTAAGAACAAGTTTTGCATACAAACTACCCTAGCAATGTGTCAGAGGTTACCTCGCTCATTATTTGGTCATTCCCCTACCGCTAGGGGGCAGGTCACCGCCATAAAAATGTAATTATTCCAATTACCACCACGGGCAAAAACAGAATTAAGTCGTGGAAGAGGAAGTTTTGCTTCGTGTGATATTTCCGGTACTACAGGTAATAAAAGCAATACTACCGTTTCCTTTCTTTTGGTTAGGGGAAGAGTCTATAGCTACCTGGAAATTATTTGCCTTCATTGAAAACTGAAGCACCTTAAAAGAAACAAATAAAATATAACAGGAAATGTACAAATGTTTCTGGGAATGATATTAAAGAAATAACAGTGTTGTAGCAACAGGTTTTCTTAACTATAGCCATTGAAACACTGAACCATAATCTATACATTGAAAAGAATAAGGTGTTTGTTTGCATGTGGGAATATTTTTTAAAGTTCCTGAAACTATGTAGAGGGGAACTTAGAAGTGAGAAAATTACGTACGACGTCATCATATTCGTAATACAGAGCTGAGTGTAGGTAGTATTATGGATTGCAAAGGAAAAGGTAATTTGGAAATAGATGTCTCATATCTCGAAGCCCGTTCTCAGACAGCAATGTTTATATGATAAGTGTTTAGAAACAAATAAACACACAACACTTTATAAAATCAATACTTTCACTGTTGAATTTTAACACTTTTGTACCCGATATCCACGTTTTAAGAGAGTGGCGTGATCTGGTGTCTCTTACTAGATCACATATCAGATCATTCGGTTCAAAATTTCTTTTGTACTAGAAGTATTTAATGGGTATTATTTGTTCTGGAATAATTTAGCATTGTAGTCATTGAAACGCCCGCATGACCATAAAATTTATTCAGAACTTTATGTACGTAATCTCAAACATGAGTAGTTAGGCAGATCGCATAACTTTTAATTATCTTATATACACAGCACTGTCTTTATCTTTCACAAACTTTGTGCATTCAAACACAAAATACAGCAGTCAAAAAACGTTTCATATGGGAAGCTAGAATTTTCTCTCTGAAAACAAATTACATTTAAAGTTTGTATATTTTTCTT
This sequence comes from Tachypleus tridentatus, assembly GCF_004210375.1. Lineage (NCBI taxonomy): Eukaryota > Metazoa > Arthropoda > Merostomata > Xiphosura > Limulidae > Tachypleus > Tachypleus tridentatus. The sequence goes on from NC_134833.1 coordinate 30,735,191, forward strand.
TTACTTTCAACGTTAAACATATAACAACAACTGGCTGGCATTCACAACAAACGATAGCAAAATTAAATAATACATACTAGGTAGCTCAGCAGTAATCTTTGATAGATAGCGAATTCCTTTTCGTTGTTGTTATGGTTTTGCTTATTGTTAATTTATTATTCCGTCTATCGTTTAATTTATCTATGAATATTAAGTTGCATTAGAACGCTAATTCATCTTCTTACGTTTACTTTGAGTAAATATATATGTATTATGAAGCTGACACCAGCTTCCTTAACGTTGACGTGCATATATTAATAATATAGCAAAATATTATGTATATTTATAATCATATGTAGTGTATTCTCGTAACCTAACAGAGTGAATAAATACCCTGCCATAAGCTTCATAAATTGCGTCATGAGATAGTCAGTAAACGATGTAGTTTATCACTCGGTGTTGTTATTAATATGGAAAAGCAATGTGATGTTTCTTCTTAAGGTACTTTCTTACCAATTGCATTACTTGAAATAATTAATATTATTCTTTATATTTTATTCTTCTTTAACACCCGTATCAAGTCCTAACCAGGCACGGGTGTATTAACTGTGTTCTTGGTAAGTACTACACTTTAATCGAAATGTTTTTCCATTTTAATAAATTGCTTTTGGTTAAACCCTGTTTGTAACGAAGTGTTATTTTAGACCTTTACAGCTTAGAGGTTTCTAACATTAAAATGCAGAAGTCAATCTCAACTGTGGGCACGTTGCATATAACCTATTCCCTAGCTTTATACATAAAAACAAACGCAAAAAAAAACCTTACTGGAAATAACCTAAGAAATATTGGGTAATATTCATATAGATTTATTTGGTTTTAATATGTCCATGGGGTACTGGCCCAACGACTGGTGGGGAAGAACAACACTTTATATAGAATTATGCTAGAAATAACGCAAGGAGATACAAGAGTCGCGCACCACCCCTAAATCCTTCATTCGTTATGACTCTTCCATGTTTCACTTGTGTTTCATTTCTGTCTCATTTTCTTTTGTTACAATAAGCGCTTGGAAAGACGTAAAACCTTGCCAGAATGTGTGGATGTGATTCTGTTGTGACATCATGTGGTGAAGCGAACAACGCACGTTTACATTTAGAACTGCCGTGGGGGACAAAAAGAAGGGCTTGGAAAAACAAAACAATTAAACAAATCGTGGTAGCTTTTCCACCTTTTTTTGGTTATTTGTTTAATGTCTGACAGGATTTATGCAAATCGTATCAAAAGTAAATCCAACTGTGAAGTAAGTGTAACAGTTAGTGGGAGACTCAGGTTTTTATATTTATTTATCCAGCAGACATGGTATCGCCAGGAACAAGGGTAGTTCAGGAATATTGGTGCCACGAATAAAATCTTAAATTACGTTATAAATTAGACCTCCTGTACATGGTCCACACTAACTACGGATCGACCCTGAGCTATTATACATCAAATACCACAGAAATAGCCTAAAACAATGACATACCAACTCGCGCACGTAAAATATCAATTAATATAACAAATGGATCACCTGACTGCGATATAAAACCCGAATAATTTTAGAATATACAACATAACACACGCATACAAAACAAATACTATTTGGTCCTTCAAGGTTGTCCTGTACGTACACGTAAGACACATCTTTTTTTTATATATAGGAAATAAGTGATTACTTTTTTTATTATAGCTGTTCTGAAGTTAATCGACTTCCCCTATAGTCGACAGTAACTCATTCCATAAGACAATAACACTGTTGTAATATAAACTGTCTTAACAGGTGCTTATCCTTTCCAAATCTTGTGTCTTCTCACCCTATTGCATTCCGAATATTAGCACAAAGTCAGGGGCTCTATCCTATCGATCCTCCACGAAATATTGTAAACTTCAATAAGAACCATATTTGACTCATTTTATCTTGAGTGTATATATATATAAAAGAAAAAGCTCGTAAGATAATACGCCAATCCCTGGAATCACCCTTGTGGCACCGAGACAGACAAAATAAATTATTAGATTTATTCTATGCAGATGAAAGGACAATTAAGTTTGTTCGTTTGTTTGTTTTGAATTTCACGCAAAGCTAAACGAGGGCCTTTTGCGCTAGCCGTCCCTAACTTAACAGTCTAAGACTAGAGAGAAGCAGCCAGTCATCACTACCCATCGCCAACTCTTGAGCTACTCTTTTACAAACGAATAGTGGGATTGACCGTCGCGTAATAACGCCCACACGGCTGAAAGGGCGAGCATGTTTGGTGCGATGGGAATTCGAACCCGCGACCTTAGGATTATGAGTCCAACGTCTTAACCCACCTGGCCATGCCGGGCCCCTGTATAGCTGTTGTTTGTTTAAAGAATGTAAAACAACAACAAAAAACGACTGGCAATACCTTTACGTTTTAGCCTCTTCATCATTTCTTGTCCCTAAATGTGTATAAGGAGTTGTTTCATGAGTTTTCTTCCTTCCAACCCTACTTGATTCATACTCGCAGGTTAGACATGAATATAAATATTTTAATAAATTAACCGTAAGATGAAAGATTTGTTTTGTTTTTGAATTTCGCACAAAGCTACTCGAGGGCTATCTGCGCTAGCCGTCCATAATGTAGCAGTGTAAGACTAGAGGGAAGGCAGCTAGTCATCACCACCCACCGCAAGCTCTTGGGTTACTCTTTTACCAACGAATAGTGGGATTGACCATTACATTATAACTCGCCCCCACGGCTGAAAGGGCAAGCATGTTTGGTGTGACGGGGATTCGAAACCATGACCCTCAGACAATCAAGTAAATACACAAAAAAGCATGAAATATGGCTAAATGATTATGACTTATCAGATATATGCCTATTAAACAGAGAAAACTTTATTAAATCAATTATACAGCCTACTTATAAAGAAGATAAAACGATGGGTCTACTTGGATAAACTAGGGTAAAATAACAGACACCAAGTATGAAGACACGTGAAGTAGGTTGTCTTTAACTTCAATATCCAATAATTTTGCTAATTTTATTCAATTTGAGAAGAAAAAAATTTTCCTTTTGTCCCAACACCTCCAAAGAAATATACCACTTCGTCTGTCACCAACGAAGGTATGCGAAAAACAAACAATTACACACATTTCATAGCGATAAAGCATACGTTTTATGTTTATGATGTTTAGGTCATCCACAATTTCAAAAGATCCAGTCTTGTCTTTCGATTTTCCCTGGTGATTATAGATAAGGAGGTGGAATTCCTCGAAACCGGTAGAACTCGATGGCCAGTGATGAATCCAAGAACGAACTGGATCTCGCGTTTCTTTCTCAACGAGATTCGAGTTTCGGTGGTGACAGAAAAAAAACTTTACGTTGAAGAGTTTAAGGGATAAAATGAAAATCTTAATGTTACTTACTTTTCAAGTAATGTTTGTTTCTGATGAGTAAAGGATAGCTGAAATATCCTAGAAGTAAACAGCAATGATGAACAGAATTACCAAATGTTTTGATATTTGTTAAGATGTACAGAATGTTTGAGTTCTCTTTCCCAGTGAAGTAAAGGCTCGGGAGGTGTTCTTAACTCACACACATTTATTGTTGTTGTTTTTTTCAGTACAAAATTATCCAATGGACTAACTGCAGTCTTCCTCGTAACGAATGGAACCACGGATTTTAACAAAGGAATACCATAAAATTACTGCTGAACCACAGTACAAACACTACTGGATTTCAAACAGTTTAATCTTTGGATCCATGATAATTCTATTTTTTACTTACTGACCGAACAGACAGGCGCCAAATGTGTAACAGCAGTAGACAATTTTTAAAAGAACGAAAATTTACGATTACTTATAAGTATCCTGGTAGGACAGGTTCCAACGAAGAGGTAATTTTTAGTGTTTACTTTTAGGCCTCGATCAGAGCACTAAAACCAGATAAAACAGTAATATGAGCTTTCAGTATTGTTATGGTAAACGTCGTAGAGCTCCACCATGCAAAACTATACTTTAATGTTTATTTTGCACATTAAAAACAAAACAAAAACTAATGGCAGGCATATTAATTAACCTTGCTAATACCCAAATGACCACTAAAGTCAGAAAGGGTTTAGTTTTAAGATACAAAAAAAAAGTTTACGATGACTTCATCAACTGAATTATGTAGCACAACGTGGCTATTTCCCGTTCCCACATGAGCCGCTCTCTCTGTATATTGTTTGACATGCGTACATTGCTCAACCATAACGGAAGAGTCATAAGTAATTTTTATTCAGCGATTTTATTAATCACTTAACACACTGCAGTACACTAAAAGACTGCACGAAAAGTAAACAGACGACATTAGAGTACTTCAAGTAGAGCATTTCTTTAACAGAAGTCATGCTACAAATAGTTCCATACAAGTACAGAGATTTGGCTCAAAATGAATGAAGTCTCGTTGTGGAACCTCAATTCAGCAAAACTGTACAACGTAATTTAAAAAAAACATATATCAGTTCAGTAATAAAAAACTTCTACTGGCAGAATTGTAACCGAATATTACGTAGTTTTGGAACAACATATATTATAATACCATTCTATACAGATGTCATAAAATAAATGAAAACGTAATCACCATCTAACCCTACTTATATGCAAGTAATTATTATGAAAGTCAACTGACTAAACGTATTGTAAATTATGTTTAAATGATGTTCACGAGTTAATAACGAACTAAAGTTTTAAAGCAATAATACATAAGACATTATAGACAGGTGAGCTCCCTAGTGGCACAGCGGCATATCTTAGGACTCACATCGCGAGAAACCGGGTTTCAATACCCGTGGTGGACAGAGCAAACAAACAAAATAGGTGAACAGACGATGTGTTTAACAACTGAATAATGGATTTTGTCAATTACGGAAAGAGGATGGAAGGTTAGATAGTAAAATGTTAGTGAAATTTACCATGAAAATCCACTTTCCACATAATCCTTTAACAAAATGTACAGAACTTTTTTTCTGGAGGGGGAGTTATTTACAGAAACTCAAACCAGTTGTTCCAAGATTCAATAAAATATTGCGTCTACAGTTTGTTTTTAAATGAGCAATCACTCTTTCTGTTATGTAAAGGGTGTGGAAGCACACAAAATGATGATGGTGTACACAGAAACAAACATTCTAGTAGAATGCTACATATAACTATACACAAGTGTGAGCGTGACATGGGGTGAATATAAAATTTGCTGTTTATACTTCCAAACAATGGTGACTTGCAAAACTACACGTAAAACCTGAAACAGTATATACAATTTAATTTCTACATTCTACTTTTGGTCCTTCTATATACCTTAACAAAACATAAATCTTACTGAGATCATTGTATATGACAAAAAACTAACACTAACTGATATAGCATTTTACACGGTGACTGTAATTTTAACTCACACCACAGGTGTCGCTAGTTTCTACATCAATTTAGTGGATGAGGAAATTGAAACCAATTTTACACGCATTTGATGATTAAAATAGCACCTTGACCATTACTATGTACTTAAGTTAACCATAAACAACAATACATGTAAAATTATATTACTCTGAACAAGAGAAAAACAATCAGTTAGTTTAACAAATACTTTTATAGGGAACCAAAAACAATGAATATAATAGTACTTATATTAATAAAGATTTAAAAAATAAAGACAAAGCTGTATTATTCTTTAGTGCAACTGATTTAATATTTATATCTCAGGACGGCTGATATGGGTATAACAACGTTGTTTTCTGCTTTACTAGTGAAAGTGTTAACACCCACACCAGCCGTCGTGAGATATAATTGTACTTCAAGTGAGTTTCTCGTCATTACGAATGATTTAATATTTATATTACGTATACACGAATAAGGCTATGTTACCACGGGTACCACTGCAGCCATTATATAAAACATTTTTGGGCATGTACGAAAAAAGAGAAAAATAACACAATTTACGTATTAGTTTTACAAATCCCATCAATATTATGAAGAGACTTATCTTTTTATTCCATTAAAGAAAATTCTTGAGAGGGGGTGAGGCTATTACTCACCTTTCTTAATACACTTAACCTGTAATCAGTTTAATGTTCAGGTTATACACAATTTTTCAATTACGATAACACACGACAAAATTATAACACATCCATATAACATTGTTAAACAATTAAATCAATAACGAAGTTAACAACTTTGAAAAACGAGAATCGTTTCTAATTCGAATTTTTAGCTTACGACTTTGCCTGTAATCTTTCACGTTGACTACATAGGACTGGTGTGATACAAAACCCACATGAACTGCATACATGGACACCTAACTTTGTTTAAAACTGGGGAAAAGGTTAATGAATAACAGGTACGAAAAGCGAAAAATTGTTTGCTAAAAATGTTCTAAGTGGGTGGCATGCAATTTCTAACTTTCTCCCCTACCACCACCACCACTACGGGGCCTACGGTTCCACTTCGTACAAATATGGTACATGTCCTTACAACAATCTATTTCAGTGATATTTTGCTCTGCATACGCTCTGAAATTGATTTGGTTTAGTAGCACGAACAAAGCCTAGTTTGACGTAAGCTCTCCCTATCACTGTACAGTAGATACTGAACAGTATTTTCCTTGTGTGTTTCGAGAGATGTCGCCCTCAGAGCCGATCTTCTCTAACTTCTCCCGGGGTTCGGTCCCATATTCAGAGACGATAAGCAACAGAAGACAACAAAATTCTGTGATTACTTGATGGACATACATTTCAGCCCACTAAAATAATCCAAACTACATAAAAAAGTAAAGCAGCAAAAAACAGAATAACAAAAACATGTACTTTTACATAGCACTTGCTCCTATTTGGAGCGGTTGGTTCATGTTTCACCCCTATAAAGTTCTTGATAAATTTCGCTTCGTGTTGTTGTTGTTTTTTAATATTACGCTTCAATATGAAGTCTAAATAAAGTTAATAATTATTCGACGATTGTTGTAAATAATTCAAACTGAACTATTCGTTCCAGTGATGGAACCTTAATTCTTGGACCATAAGTTCTAAAATATCTTACTCATTACATTATTTTATTGAAATGGTAAATAAATAATCCAACTGAACACTTCCATCGGTATCATACCAATAGACCCTTCGTTCGAAAATACAAAGAAAACACGTTTTGTTTTCCAGTTATCAGCGTAACAACGAATACATTTTTCAGGTATACTCTTGGAAGTAATATACTTTCTGGGCTAAGAAACAAACTCAGAAATAATCAAATCAAATTACTTTCGTTAAGATGAGCCGGCCACACAGTTGAGCGTTCAATTTACTTTTTTATTATTGTATTATTTATAAAGAACACTAAAACCCTGTTTTAGCGTCGAACCAAAGCAGTTTGTTTCAGAGTATTCACGCATAGCTACACAAGAGTTATCTGAACATAGCTGTTCAAAATTTTAAACCGATAGACTACAGAAAAGGCAGCTAGTTAACATCACCAACCGCCAACACTGGAGCTACTCTTCTCTGATCAAAACAGTGAGATCTAACATCTAACTGTCACCTTCCAAAGTGCAGATTGAATTTTTGTGAGAATGGAATACACCCGTGAATGTCCACAATCGAATTCCATCCATGCTTAGCCTATAAAGCACTAAAAATGTACTACATTTTTTTAGAAATTCCTTTTTCTCTTTATAGGATGCATTGCTCAACCATTAAACTTCAGAGTGAATAATATTTCTCAAAAACACCAATCACGTAGAGATGTAGAAATGTTTAAGCAACATGTAGTATCACAATAAAACTTTAACTTATTATTTTTCTCTTTTTTATCTTCATGAAGGTATTATAAATGGTTGTTTCTCCTGTCAGCTGAGCACCCCTCTTCATGTAAAACATTTTAATATCTTACCAAAGAGGAGTAAATTCTCAAACGTAGTTTAACTGATATTCCTTGTGCAAATGAATGGAAACTACGTTAACAATACTCCCCATTATTATCTTAAGATATATACACACAAATAAATTCTATGAATTTGATTCGTCCCCCCACTTTGTATTATATTTCCTTTCATTAGCGAAAAGGACTAATGGCATAAAGTTGAGTGCTGTACAAATTTTCTTAATAAAAAAAAAATCCAAAACCAATCTCGATTCGAACCTGTAACTATGGTAATACTGAAGCCAATGCTATCCTCAATTAAACTACCGTTTGCACGCTATAAGTTTACTTTTTTCTTATCTATAATCATGTACATAACATTGTTTTCGGCTTCTTCATTTTTCAGACAGAGATTTGGAATGTCTATTTAAAGAAAAAATCAAAAAAGAAAAGCAGATAGGCTTAGTGATAAATACAAAAATGTATTAGCACTTTAATCAGAAATAAACAGATCTAAAAATTTTAAACATCTCACTATTTATCCATCAGTTTGTGTTACAGGATACCGATTGTTTTCAAAATAATTTTAACACTCTTTTAGATTTTAGAATATATTTGAACATTTCACAGTGAAAGTGACCATGCTATTCCACGGACAGCAACTGACCCGAACAGACATTATTAATTTCTATGCCCCCCGCTAGTACAGCGGTATGTCTTCGGATTTACAACGGTAAAATCAGGGGTTCAATTCCCCTCGGTGGGCTCAGCAGATAGCTTTATGTGGCTTTGCTATAAGAAAACACAACATAAATTTCTTCTGGGGCTGAGCGGCAACCTATGTTTTCCTTGGAAAATTTCCTATTTATCTGAGAGGCCATGAACCACACGTGCACACGTGCTTCCTCTCACCCCTATTCCTCCTTACCTTAAACCCGTGAAGTGATTCAGGAAAACACTAACAGATACTTTGAGTCATTCAGGAAAACACTAACAGATACTTCGAATAATTCAGGAAAACACTAACAGATATTTTGAGTTATTCAGGAAAACACTAACAGATATTTTCCATTTGACCAACTTCATACGAGACATGAAATATACAAAAGTTTCACGTCATAAAACTGGCGAATACAAGTGTTATCGTGGCAGGTGTTTCTACTCAGCATTATATATATATATATTGGGGAAGAATTCTCATCGCTAGGTATCTGAAGTTCAATAAATGCTTTATTTATTACCAGTATAGCTTCCTGTCGTCTCGATCATATATTTCAAACTTCAAGATTTCAGGCATAAAATATATAACCTTGTAAATAACAACATGAATACATTCAACGTTTTTTGTATTGTTTTTTTATAACAAAGTCAGTGTAGAATTAACTATTATATTCAGTGTTAAGCCACACGTGCACAGCTGTCCTGACCTCACGTTTAAAACAGCACGGTTCCAAAATGAATTGTTTTGTTTGTTTGTAACTAAGCGTAAAGCTACACAATGGGCTATTTATGCTCTATCCACCAAGGGTATCGAAACTCGGTTTCTAACGTTGTAAGTCCGCAGACATACCGCCGTGTCACCGGGGGAAGGAGCCCCAAAATGGAAGTTCATCAAATAAATAACTAGTAAATAATTATAATTACAGTTATGGAACATGATGTATTACATCAAATTGTCATACAAGAGACAAAATACTACGAGATACAAGTAATCAGTATATGTTAATATTATCCCTACTCCGTTATTTTTTATAAATTAAAATTCCATTCAGTAGCAAGGCTATCTGCTGAGTCCACCGAGAGGAATCGAACGCTTGATTTTAGCGTTGTAAACCCGTAGACAAATGAAAAAGTAGCAAATGAAAGAGGTGTAGAACATAAGAACTGTAGCAAGTTGCAGAATATAGTTGTGTAACACTGAATAAGTTTTTATCTAATTTTTATGTAACCCTTACGCGTCATTTTGTTCGGCCTGGCATGTCAAGGTGATTAAGGCGTTCGACTCGTAATCCGAGGGTCGCGGGTTCGAATCCTCATCACACCAAACATGCTCGCTCTTTCAGCCGTGGGGGCGTTATAAGCGACGGTCAATCCCACTATTCGTTGGTAAAAGAGTAGCCCAAGAGTTGGCGGTGGGTGGTGACGACTAACTGCTTTCCCTCTAGTCTTACACTGCTAAATTAAGGACAGCTAGCGCAGATAGCACTCGTGTAGCTTTGTGCAAAATTCATAAACAAAACAAACAAACACTATTTTCTCCCGTATATTTCTCAAGTATACACAAAAAATGATTAATTAACAAAGCATTATTGTACAAAACAGAAAACAAGACAACAGCTTTGTAATCATTCGCCTTTGTGATGATTATACAATATTAAACAACTTCTTCACAGTTCTATCTCTGTGTCCTTACTGCAAACAGGAAGTTCGACAACGTTCAAACCTTAAGAAATAAACAACTTATAAGTCATTCTTTACCAAATATATACTCAGTTACTAACCATAACATGTTGATCACATTTCATAGTTATATTATTCAATTCCAGCCACTAAGGAAAGAGAGCTACGTATATAGATCTATCCATGTGTCAGTGTACACTTTAATGAAAGCAATTTACCGGCAGATGGCGCAACAATAACTCCCCACGTGTACATATTAGAACACCAGGCTTTTATTAATAACTCCATTATTCCTCTTATGTTTCGGTAAAAATGTTTTACTTATCGCCTTCAGTAGTTTTCGGTAATTCTTGATTACATATTTTATTATTATTTCACTGCTTTTACTTTTCTTTACCAGCAATAATAACTTTTTCATAATTAGCTGAAGGTGAATGGTACTTACCAAGTGAGATTCAACATCCATATTAATTAACCCAAAGTTTTTACTCTATTTCTACGTATTTATATACCATTTTCCAATCCGAATATATCCGTTTTAATGCCACATAACGTAACTGAGTCAACCAAACAGCTAAACGGTGTACTCTGGAACAAATAATGGGTTGCCCCTGTAATATCCACCTTAACGAAATAAATCATTCAAATTTCATCGTTGTCCAAACACTATGGCTATCTCCAACGAGGGCATTATTTTAACTCCTTGACTGTCACGTTTGCACATAAATAAAACTACTGGTGGAAGGTTTATCCTTAGAAACAAAAAATGCACGTTTTAATATTTCATTATTTATCTAAAACTTGAAACTGGTCAACTAAGTGAGAGGGGAATACCCTTTCTTCAGGGCGGTACAAAATTCCAAACTCGCATAACAGTGTTCTAGTGGGGAGAGGGGTGATCAACACACACGTGTCATGGTTGTAGAAACATTAATGTACAAAAGCAGTTAATCGTCATAAATATGGAAGATAAACATCATAACAGTTCTTCGAAATAAAGCAGAATGTCTTCAAAGGAAAGCAGCAGATAACTATGTTATTTAGTGTTCAAATATTAAAAATATATCTGCTACCATAAGCAAAGAAACACCTTTCTAAGACCTTCATCAGCTCTTTCTTCAAACTATACATCAATTTCTAGGTACCGTTCACAACGCTTGAAATGGCCGGGTGGTTAAAACATTCGACTCGTAATCTGAGGGTCGCGGGTTCGTGATTCCCGTCATATCAAACATGCTCGCCCTTTCAGCCGTGGGGGCGCGTCATAATGTGACAGTCAATCCCACTATTCGTTGGAACAAGAACAGCTCAAGAGTTGGCGATGGGTGATGATGACTAGCTGTCTTCCCTCTAGTCTTACACTGCTAAATTAGGGACGGCTAGCACAGATAGCCCTCGCGTAGCTTTGCGCGAAATTAAAAAACAAACAAACAAGCCAAACAAATCATGTCGAAGTATACTCAGTGTATAGAACTGAACAAAAAAAACTAAGTGAAATTAGTCAATGCACATGTAAAATACATAAAAAACACCACTAATTATTAGTGCGAGTAACTCTTAATACTGTCTGTACCTTTATGTACCTTTGTCGTACGTTAAGTAACCAACATGGTTATGGATCCCAAATATGTTTGCTTGTTTGTTTTTAATTTTTAAGCAAAGCTACACGAGTGCTACCTGCGCTAACCTTCCTAATTCAGTAGTGTAAGACTATAGGGAAAACAGTTAGTCATCATCATCCACTGCCAACTCTTGGGCTACTCTTTTACCAACGAATAGTTGGATTGACCGTCACATTATAATCTCCACGGCTGAAAGGGAAAGCATAATGTGACGGGGATTTGAACCTTCTACCCCCAGATTACGAATCAAGTGCCCTAACCACCTGACCAAGCCGTGCCAGATCCTAAGTAAGTTGGTGCATAAAAAGCTTAGGAAAATGAGTGACATCAGTAATTCTTGGGATATAATCATTGGTAATGGAAATTAATGCAATCCTCATTCCGCATATCACTAGGTATTTATGTCCTTGATGATCTCACTATGTTTATTTTTTGAAATCCATGACGGTTCGACAGAAAACTGAAAAGCCAATGCAAAAAGAAACGACGGCTTTCTCGGACGTGAGTTGTCAGGTAACTGTCATCGTCCATTGGGGCACATGCTTCGAATGATCTTTTCTCATAAATCCACGTCAGTGAAGGTGGATCGATAGAGAACGTTGCCGACGACAGACATCGTTAAACTGTGGGTGTTCTTGACCCCTATAATGCAATTACACCTACAGCGGGCGGCTCGTTGAAAAGTTTTATCCTGAGTTTTTTGAAAAATTCGAAATCTATTCAGATATTTTACAATGACATTAAAATTTCCACATTATCTCCATCCAAACCGTGAGAAGCTTGTATAACACATACCAAACCAGGATATCTGTTTGATGTGCACTGTGTCAGACAGTGAGTGGAATAAAGAAACCAACTAAAAACAGAAAGAACTTAGCTCAAAGCTTTTAAAATACGAGCATTACATGTTATAGCATTGATTATTTTCTAAATGCAAAGCTACACAAAGGAATCGAACCCTAGATTTTAATATATATTCGCTGGACTAACAGTAACAATTGATGCTGCCACTCAAAAGGTAAATGAATAAAAGCTTATTCTAATAAATGTAAATCGACAAATAAAAGTACCAACACTAACGTGTTTAATCTCATTTTTGATGTTTAATTTTATCATCCTTGTGGAAAATTCTTACAAGAGTAATCTTAACCGATTAATTATTCTAATTTTAGAACATGATATCAGAATGGAATATTTTTTTGACCAAACCCATCTAATAAGCAGTACGAGTTCCTGTGACGTACGTTATTTGTCACCACACTTACTGGCCATTTTCCTTCTAGCACCAATACGCCACCTACAATCTTTAGTTTTTCTAAGGGTTTCAATAAAAAAAAAAGCTCGTCTCAATTTTTTAACACTCCTACGAAAAGTGGGGCCTAATAGGCCCCAGAGCAACTTGAAAGGTTATTAATATTAGGCTAATAATTTTGTATTTAAATGAAATTGCCATTTAAATCCATTAATGAATGGATTAACAGATTCCCACTGTCCCTATCTACTATCTAGCGAAACCACAGACAGGGAAACGGGCTTGGAGAAATCAGGACTAGAAACGTCTTTTCGTAGGAGTGTTAAATAAATTTCTATGCATGTTAGTATTTTTTTCAAAGAACTTTTCTAAGTTATAAAATTTATTTATCATTTATATAAAACTTTAATTGTTGAAGTACAGCAAACTGTTACTTTTTATGGCGAGCTCAAAATATCACTTCATTTATTTTAGTTTAGAGGATGGGACAGCCTAGATGGATCAATAGGTCCCTCATTGTCCCTAAACATCACGTTATGTTAGAATCTGAATTCTCAGTTCGTATTGAGTGAACCCTACTTTAACGTACGAACACTGACGACCTCCAAACTGGATATATTGCTGGCTGTATGGCTCACGAAGAGGAACTGACATAATTACAGCTCCGATCTATATCAACTATCAGTTGATTCATGACCATAGTCATTAAAAATAGTTTGTATGTATGCGTGTGATCATTTTCCCATGATGAAACTATGGGATGCAATTGGAATAGAGAAGATAAATCCAGGTTAACTACCAGCAGACGATAATTTAAAGTCGGAAAGTCAGTAACATAGCAACTATGCCGACTGTATTAGGTTCCCGATACATTAGAACGTTCTCAAACCGCGTGAACTAGTACACTGCGGTTTATTTTGATCTTCAATTTTGCGCCGTTATTGAAATTGAATCGCTAGCAAAAACAAGCATAATTCGTGGGAAACTCCCCATGAAAGACACCATTGGAAATCATGTAACGAAGAAGCAAGCATTTAGTTAAATGTTTAATTTCGGAGAGATTATGTCTCTCTCTCAGCAGTATCAAAACGTTAAAAACATCATCTACCCTTCGAGTTTGTTTGTTTGTAATTAAACACAGTGGGCTGTCTGTGCTCTGCCTACCACGGACATCGAAACCTAGTTTTTAGCGTTGTAAGTCTGCAAACATATCGCTGTGCCATAAAATCATCTAATTTATGTTTCTCATGGAAACAATCAAAGAGAGCAAGAAATATTGATACCAAATAATTTTGTTCTATATTCAACTTTAATATATACGCTTTTAACATTCAATTTTACTGGGTCAAGATGGACATGTCACATTTCAACGATACCATTCTAAAAATAATTAATGCTGAAATATATAAAGCTTAATAAACAAATTTGCGAGTTTCCAACTGAAAAAATATCAAAATATAAACTTTAAATATGATCTGTGGGATTCTAATAAAACCTGCATTATAGGGTTTGAATTTCGCGCAGAGCGTCCCTAATTTAGCAGTGCAAGGCTAGAGAGAAGGCAGCTAGTCATTATCACCAATCGCCAACTCTTGGGCTACTCTTTTACCAACGAAGATTGGGATTGGCCGTAACATTATATCGCCCCCACGGCTGAAAGGATAAGCATGTTTGGTGTGACAGGAATTCGAACCCGCGACCCTCGGATTATAGGGCCTGGATGACAGAGAGTTGATTAAGCAGAATTGGCTAAGAACTCAGTTGGCATTCTAAACATGGTTACTTGTGCCCCAACCGATCAGTATAAACAGTGTTTCAGTTAAGGTAAGAACTTTTGAGTTAAAGCACACAAAAAAAAGTCAGTCAGTATCTAATGAAATTTCAAGGTTGTATGTTGGTTTGTAATTATTCTCAAAGCTATACGATGGGCTGTCTGTTCTATGCCCATCATGGGCATCGTAACCCAGTTTCTAGAATTGTAAGATCCCAGACAATTTTGCAAATCAGCTGGGCTAATGGCCTCCAATATTTTGCGAAACGTCTCATCTGGAACGTCATACAACAGATAAGGTATAAGTTTGACTGTTGCTTTGAGTATTCGCACAAAGCTATAGAGGAGTCATTTGCACTAATTGTCGATAGTCTTGAATTGGTAGATTCTATAGAAGACAATCAATAGCATCCATCACCAACTAATCGAATAGTGAAATTTGACCGTCACTGATATAACGCACCCACCGCTCCAAAATACGAAGTGCGCTTTTGGACTCTTTGACTCACAAGCTCGTCCTACGTATAATTCGATATACTATATTATATTTTTACTGGAAACTCTTAATGAAGGTAGCAAAAAATAAAAAAATATGATTTGAATTTCCAGTAATTTTACTGTGATATTATATCACACTTGGAGCAGAACAGCAAATGTTCACACCATTTGAGGCTGTGTACTGGTTACAAGTAAAATACGCATTAAAATGATAAAAGAAACATACATACCAGCATATTTCTTTTAGTAGTAAACTGTATTATAGTAATACAAAGGTCTAAATATTAGGACAACGAAAGCTGGATTATCAAGTGTGTTCTTATCGAATTTTAACTATATTGTTGCAAAGTGTGTGTAATACTCAAAAATATTTTAAAGACTCAATTCTGAAAAATTGAAACACATCTTGGACACGTGATAATGTTATCAAACAAGTTTGCTGTGGTATTAATTTTATCTTTACTTAATTTGTGAATCTCTCCATATGTACATATTATATACGGACTGTTCTTGACATTAAATACTTTATTGTGAGCTAAAACCCTCTTACAAGAGCCTTCATATGGCAACAATATTCGGAACAATAGAAATTCGCTTCTCCATGGAATATATTTTTGGGTGGTATCTTAAACCGTTTAACACTTTATAACGAAAGATCAGTAAACTCGCAGTCAAAAAAGTACTAAATGTAGAGCACAGTCCGAGTGTATTTTTTACGTATTGATTTACTTATGAGTATTCTTGTTTTTAAAAAGTCCCTCTCCATGTAGCTTTAAGACAGATGTACTGAATATTACTACTACCTCAGTAAGGCCGAACCAATGGCCAACCCTTCGGTAGATTTAGTCTAATAGCGTCTGCAGTGTACGTACGCAATAAGAAAGAGTTCAACTAGCAGTACACAAATATTCAATTGAATATAGAGATATTTCTTTTGGTGTACACTAAAATGCACCAAAATACATATTAGGTTAATAATAATGAAAATCTTTATATGCATATCTTATGCATATGCTTAACGTTTAGTTTAATAATAACAACACAGTGTACGAACACAACCATTTGTGTATGGTCTTTTAAGCTATTTTTCAGGATTACTAGGCTGGAAAGAGTAAAACCTATTTTTTAATTTCGATAATTTACAAAGCCTAACGCAGTGCTTTTAGAATAAAATTGTATCACGCACAAAGGTTTGATGACCACACAACACCCAAAGAAGATTCCGATGAATACTCGTTGGTAACTTCCTAAACTTGTTAAAGATGGCGGAGAGACGAACAGACGCTTACAACTGCGACAGTGCTCACCAGTTTCGGGTATGGTCTGTGCAGGAAGGTAGTTTAAGTTGTACTTTTATTTTTTCTTATTTAACATTGTATTTAATAATATGAATCGTCATTTAACAACTTAAACGGCCTTGATGTAATGTAAGCTTTTAAAGTAATTAGCATAAAAGGATAGTTTAAAGACTAGTGCAGACGACTTTGTATGAATTAGTATTAATAAGTTGTATTTTATTACTACATTTGGTCCAAAATTTAATACTGCCAAATTTGAATTGTTCTTACATGTTTGAAAATAAAATTAGTTTGTAGATTTATATTTTATACAATGAGATTACAGGTTTCTTTATCTGTGGTCACTGGTTTTGTTAAACTTAGTTGTATTAAAATTACACGTTGTGCAGTACCCTAAACTAGTTTAAAGTTAGTGTAAATTTTGTATAACGTAGGCCTTGTTTCTATATTTAAGTAGTTGTCTATAATTTTATATTTAATTCTTAGCAAGTTAGTGACTGCAAACCTTTGTTTTACTTTATTATTTGACAAAAAATTTAAAATCAACATAAAAATCGCAAACAAGTTGTTACTAAACTAATGGATACATAGGTAAAATTATTTTACGTCATTAGTTATTATTACGAGCATTTGGTTCTGTTGATTGAGTCTTCTATGAGGTTGAAAACCAACCATCTGAAGCTTTTTAGCAAACGAGCCGAACACTAGTAGTACCGAAAATAATTATTCATGTATTAGAAGAAATTTTCCAAAGCTCAAAAAGTTTTCTGTCTCAAGTTGTTATTAATCTTTTAACATAATGCAGAGAATACGTTCAAATTCACGTGCATCTGTCAGAAGGACCTGTACATGAGTACAATATTAAACAATGAAAAAATAAATATAACATACAAATACAGCCACATATAAAGTATTATGAGCTGCAATATTTTTAGAAGGTCGTCTGTTTAATTCTGAGAAGAAAGAGTCATTTTATGGATGTCTTAAAAAATTTTAAACTGGTGACAACGACCATCGTGTTTAATTTGTTTATACGTATCATAACATACCAAAGGGTTTAAAACTAATCCAGTACTAAAACAGAAAACCGAAGCTTAGTAAACATTATAATAGCTAGAATGAGCTTTAACCTACATAAGGAGAACCAACTTGTATTTCTAACCAAACAAAACGCTACTACAAAAACATCTTAAGTCCACTAAAACACCAACTAAACACAAAGAGAATATTATCTTAAACAAAATATATTTCTTGGCCATTTACGAGTGTTTACACGTTTATTCATGTTTAGAAAATTGTGTGGTCAGTGTTTTTTTTTAGACATTTATTACACACGTTACACGTGTGTCTAACAAGGCAAAATAAACCTTGTAGTATGTTGTGTTGTGACGGGCAAATTGTGACGTTTGTTGTGAAAGTCTTGGTTTCTTAACTACAACAGTGTTTACACTAAGACTGGTTTTTTAAAGAGATGTTATAAAAAGCGTTTTACCCAAGACTTTTAATATTGTAGTTCTGGTAATGAACCAAGGACCTTGTTGATGGCGGAATACAACAAAAAACATTGTAATTTTATTACAAGTATTTACTATTGTAAACCCATATAAAAGTTATAATTTAAATTTCACTCGGTCTGATTCTGATAGTGTCGCACGCATATTACTACTATAAGTTGTTGCACACAAATTTTTCATGATAGGGTACATTTTTGACAATATTGGTGATTCTAAATTATGTGTGAACGTTTAAGCGTTCCAGGTACGTTTATTAGCGTGAAAGTGATTCAACGAAAACTGAATTGCATGATTTGTTTTATGATTAAAACCGACTATAATCAGTATTTAACAATATTACTGACTGCATGTCAGGTGTTGGCTAAGTAGTTGAACTAGAAAATAAAAATAGAAGTTATTAAATAGTCTAATGGAAATTACTTTCGTTTAAAATCACTATAAACTTTTATGTGCATCTACTCTCGTTCTCATATCTTTTCAGTTTTTGTAGAAAAAATATGCCAGAAAGCATTGTACGACCGTGTAAGTTATGCTTACATATGCTTCTTTCTTACAATGATACTCGACGACATTCTGACAAATTACACTCGCTTTTAAATTATTTTTTTCAGATTGTGTAAATCCATGATAAGAAAATAAAAAAAACGTTTTCTGTATTTATGATAAATTTGTATGACCTTCCAACACAAATGGTTTAATATTCCTTAAATGCGCATTTTGTTGTATGAAAAATACATTATGTTACAATATCAGAAGGTTTAACGATAACATTGAAAGTAGGAATTATATTATTAATATAACAATGATAATTGTAGCACAGTTTCTGGTAAAAAAATAAATATACTTCCACTGTTGTTGTTTAATTTCGAAATAATTAAAAGTCTGTGTGTTGTATAACCATGCGACTCCTTGCGAACTTATTTGACGGGGTTTTCAAGCAACGAGCACGGTAAACACAGTGTGCGGTCGCCTCGCCCAGTACCGATGAGACTTGAACCCGTCGAACTACCAGCTTACTCATTTAGCCGTCGGGCGCAGACGCAAGCTCTCCACAGGGCCATTCCCGGACGATAACTTGCCTCTTCACGGCGTTAGCACAAGATTTTAATGGCTAACTGTTATGAAGGAAGTTTAGCCGCAATTTATTTTGCAACTATAGAAAGACAGAACGCCAGTGATAACTTCTTTAATTACGTAATGTATACCTTTGAGTTGTATTTACCGATTTCATAGTATCCTGCTATCCTTTTGATTTTTATGCATTTTGATAGCTGTTTTACTATGAACAAAACTTGTGTGATATTTTGTTTTGCTTCATTTCTTTGGATTAGTACTGTTTCTAGGAAAGCCAGCCTTTCGTTATTGACTTCTAACAGTGTAATTTTATATGTAAAGACCATTTTAGGAAATGTTTATGAATTATTAAAGAATAATAGGCTACCCAATACAGTGGAACATACTGAAGTACAGATAAGTTATGTAACACTTGCTACCAGAACTGTATTTTGTTTGTAAGACGTTATCAAATCTTTAATGGATACACTACTGTATTAATAAATAATATTTATCTTTCATTGTTGTTCAGTTATATAAAGGTATGAAATTTGTATTATAACGAAAAACGTAGATTTTCAAATAATAGTAGGAAAGAACATGAGGTTCATTCTCCATATCTTTCATAAAAATATAAAAAAATGCACTGTAGTTTTATTATTAAAAATAATCCTTACTGTAAAATAACAACATTTACTATCGATATTTCTGAGTAATTGATTACAGTGAATATATTTTGATCTACAGAATATTGTGCAGTTTGACTTATTTTATTTGTTTTATTGACATTAACTACAAAGTATCGAACATTGCTTACGTTTTGTTACCCACACCTTCTGTTCATGTTATAATCTAATTTCCCCATAAATTTATAACTCCTAGGTTATCATGATGTACTATGAATTAATACAGTCAATGAAAACGAAGCAAAATAAATACTAGGATAACATAGGTAGAATATTTATATAGCTGGATACGTGTCTGTCAGTCTGCTATAATCAACAAAATTGATATTGGAAGTTAACGAACTAAACGTCTGTGGGCGTTTCACAATCAGTTATTTAAGATATTAACTCCAACAGAAGCACACAACATCTGTTGTTACTGTTTTTTGTATAATCGTGTGTTTTTCAGGACAAAGAAAACAATTTTGCAACAAAATGCGTCTTTGAAAGGCCATTACAGATCAAAGTTAATAATAATCAGATATCACACAAACTGAAGTTTTAATATTTAAAAAAACTAGTTACTGTAACTTCACAGTGAAACTAATTGTGCAGTTCTTGCCAATCAACGCGCACCATTTTGCACGCGTTCTGCTAAAGTTGAACGAATATAGTAAAACTTTACGGTCAGCGTAATTATACATGTCATTCGGAGTTAAATGTCCAGTATTTAAGGTTAATACATGTCCATTCAGATTGAACTTTTAATGTCTAAGCTTATAGATATCAAATAAAATCGTTATTTAATGTTTACGCATAATGATGTTAAAAACAAAACTATATATTTCGAATAACTTGTCACTTTTGTGTTATTTTCTTCAACATACGAAACATTTCGTAACACATTTGAAGTTCAAAGTATTTGTTATCACACCCTAAACAGCACTGCGTTTAACAGTAAACAAACACGAAAGGTTCAAGAAACTGTGTTTACTGCAAAAACTGATATGTTTCTTAGATTGTAATTGTGCAGTGCACGAAAAAGATAACCACAATTTCAGCCACGACAAATGCACAGCGGACGGCGTCACCGGCAATCGCTTGTGTTAACAAGTCTGCATCCAACTCGAGGACGAAGCTGTTTCATGATTTCGTTGTAAAGCTGATAACTGCCCCTTTCCGCTAGTGGTGTTTTTATAAAACTTCAGGAAGCATGTCTGTAAGTGCTGTTCTATTTTGGTATTAAAACACAAGATAGAAAACACTGTAGGAAACTAGTGAAATTCATAGTTCGTTGTAGTCTTAAGTAACTGCTGCAGTTTATATCTAGTTTCTGCACATATTATGTAAAAAAATAAATTATATTTTCATTTTTTGCTTTACTTTAGGCTTAACATAATCTTTTGAACATGATTAGAAAACGAGGAAAATACATCTGTTTTGTAACATTGTATGCTTTAAAAGTAAACGAATGTGTGATATGAAAACACGTCAACTTCATGTATTTGTGATATAAAAGTACTTAAGGGATCTGTTTGAAATGAATGGATCTGTGATACAGAAACCCGTGATGAATGTTTCATGTAACATGATGAATCAATGAAAAAAACAACACTGTAGAGGATCCGTTTCAACCAGACGTGATGAATCAATGAAAAAAACAACACTGTAGAGGATCCGTTTCAACCAGACATGATGAATAAATGAAAAAAACAGCACTGTAAAGGATCCGTTTCAACCAGATATGATGAATAAATGAAAAAAACAGCACTGTAGAGGATCCGTTTGAACCAGACATGAAGTTTTTAGTAATTTAGTTTTAAATAATCTTACATGGTTTGTAACTGTCACAGTAAAACATTACTGTCAACACAGACGTACACAAACATTGTTGTTTTACTATATCAGTACAAGACAAGGACTAGCAAATTCTTTTAATTTTAACTTACTTTTAGGGTTCAATACGTTAACTGAACAATAGTTGAATATGGGCAGCACAAAAAAGGCAATATAACAAACTTTGAAATTATATCTTCAGAAGTATCAGAAAATAGCTAAGCAGTGTTTCAAGATTGTATGAAATAAAGTAAGCTTAAATACAGTTAAATCCTTTAGGAAACCAGGTGTAAGCTTTAAATATAAGTATTTATTGTTAATCTGGCTTATATCGCTCTTGGAATCATGATCTCCTACTAGGTTATATAGCCTAATCAACCCACCTGCAAAGACGACACTGAATAGTACTGCTGAGTTATTCCATGGTGAAAACACTAAGCACTGTGTGACAAACCTTCTTATCACTAAGAACTATAGTATAGTGAAAGTCCAGCAGAAGACCCATACACAACATTTTAACTCCACATTTTTGGGTTTAAAAAAGAACCATTTCATACAGGTGCAACCCAATCTGGTTTTCCATATATACAAGACATGTGAATGTCTGCACAACTGGAAAAATAAAGGGCTTCCAAACAGAAAAACTGTTCATATTTTATTTCATTTGAAACCTAAATGAAACTTGTTAATTAGTTTGAAGGCAATAAATGTCATCCTGACAATGCAACTGATAAAGATATATCATAGATCTATGGTAGTTTAAAACTAAATCCACTAAACATATATAACTTGTTCACATCACTAACCAAGCAGAACTGGAACATTTATCATATTTCTGGAGACTGTTTAAGGTGAACTTCAAAACTTCTTTCAGTTCTAACAGCTCCATAAAATATTATTCCCCCCAAAATGGAACAAACCAAGAAGGTAGCCCCATCTGAAGAAGGTAAGCATACATTTCAAGTTATGTAATTACCCAGCCCCATAATGTACAGGTCTGAAAAAACTTGTCTTCATGTGGACAGTATTGATAATGTGTGTGTGTACAACATCCACATTTGTCACTTTCTGTTTATAAAGAACTTAAAAACCCAATTTTCTCCTTTGTTTTGGGGAATTTTACCTCATTTTAAAACATTTTAAAATAAGAGTTGGTGAACAAAAACCTACACTATGTGCAAGAGTTAGTCCAAAAGTACTATGTTTATAACGAACTTTATTCAGTAATTTAAAATAAACCAACAGATTTAAATAAGGGTTGTGACATGAAACAGATTTACACTGTCTTTAGTTTAAACTGTTCACACAAAACAGTCCTAAAGCACTTTGTAGGCCATAAGCCCAACATTATTTGTACGTAATTCACTGAAATATTCAGCTTATAAAAAAACTCATAAACACGAAACTGTACAAGTGAAATCCATTCTTCAAGGCTTTACAAATTGTGCAATTAAAAAAATTGTTTAGAAATTAAATGGAGTAAATTATTTTTTCAATTAAATGTTTATAAAATAGATACTCGTTTGTTTGTTGTTTAACATTAACTATATTTGTTGAATTCAAGTACAAGTATATGTCTGTAACTTAACAATAACAGTTACTAACAAAACTTTTTTATGAATGTAGATGGCGGAAGTTGTCATAGTTCATTTTTAAGAACTTGAGTAATCGCTCAAAACTGATTTTTTTTTAAAACTCACCCTCCCTTTCAAACTTTCTATATCTTATAACTGCATATAATGGCACATGGTTTCCTATAAAATTACACTGAAATTATATTTTAAACCAAATCACTATTTATCTAACAATAAATAACCATATAGAAGACAAGCTACAAATATTTTTACATATTTTGTGTGTGTGTGTGGTTCAAGTGAGTGATAATTAAAGTATAAATGATTAATTAATCAGATTATTTAACTTTTAGTGTATTAACGATGTCCGAAAATTTAATTAAATACGTTAAAAATATTTAGGAGATTGCAAGTAGTTAGGTAATCATAATGAGTCTGTTATTTGTTGAGACACTTACCATTGTTGTCTAGGGGTAGAGAAGCCTGGAGAAAACGGCTATGGTACGCGGAGAGAGACGTTGGATCAGTAGCGGCACCCGCTCGGTTCATATCAGGGTACGTCGCTCGCGTTGGGTGCGGCGATTGAGCATCCACAGAAAATCCATGGGTAGCGTGGAGTCCCGCACCGGCTAAAAGGCGGGATCGCTCTAGTGAGAGATCCGGTCGACTTTCCATGTTGTTAAGGCTTTATGTTCATCGATTCGAGCGAGGAAAAATTATAAAAATTAAAAATATATTTATTTTCTTTGGACATTTTTCATCACGAACCCTTGGTCGTTGGACTGATTTACACTAAACAGGTTAACTTAAATAGTATTCGATGTCTCTTAAAATATCATGCTACAGACAAACGACTACCACAGACGAAACTGTACAAAATCCCTGCTGTTTCAGTATTTCGCGTTAAGAAACGTTTTGCCCAATGACCACATATTAGTCTTCTTGCCGCTTCATTGCCCAGTAGTTTAGTTTTGTCTGTCCACCTACCAGCAGGTCTGAAAAATAAAAAGGCCTTCAATTAACACTTGATTAATATCAACGCGTTCTTATATATTTAATGGTAAATAGACCGTGAAATTTATCACTAGCAATATCTGTGAACAGAAAGCACAAGATTTCTTGACTGTCTTGAAACAAGGAGCTCTAAAGAAGAAATTCTGCATGCAAGCTCGTATCCCGTGCGCAACATGACTAACTGATGCCTGTCTTTCCGATGGTAAAAGGTTCTGTTTTACGGTCAAAGAATAAACCGGTTTGTTTCCCCTCTCTATGTTCTTCGTCTCGTTCAGTACTTCTTAACCTCCCTAGTATTAATAGACTTGCCCATTGATACTCCAGTATTAAATGAAACCTTCGGCGTGCCGGCAGATTGGCGCTCGTGCTCTGGTGGCAAATGTCGTGTTATTCGAGAGATCTCAGTCGGGATTGGCTAGGACTGCTCTCGGGCTGCATGGGGCGTGCGCCAGCCGAAGCAGTGATGTCACGCGCGCATGATGGACTAATTCTCTTTGTAAATACCTCCAAGAACGGCCCAAAGCTGCCTTGAAAGAACTGAAAATATAAATGAAGAGAATTGTGACAATATAACTAATGTTAAAATATTAGTTAGCTCTTTGCTTAATGCCAAACAGAGGAATTCGCTACATAGTGATTTCTATGACCTATCGCCTAAAAAATTGGCCAACAAATGTGAGATTGCGAAATTCATGTTAAACAGTAGCGTGGTACCTTCGATTACATCAGACACTTTTCCTGTTCAGGTTCCTTACACTTAGAGACTAAACAGTTTTTGAATAAGTTGTTTGACTGTTTGAAATTAAGCACAAAGCTACACAATGGGTTATCTGTGCTTTGCCCACCACGGGTATCGAAACTGGATTTCTAGCGGTGCGAGTCCGCATATATATACGCTGAACTACTGGGAGGCTTTTGAATAAGAGTAAAAATATTAATAGGAATCAGAAGTGTATTGTTTAATAGGAGTATATTCAGTTTGTTTATTTAGAATTAAGCACAATGGGCTATCTGTGCTGTGTTCATCGCGGGTATCGAAACCCGGTTTTTAGCGGCGTGAGTCTGCAGACACACCGCTGTGTCATTGGAGATCGAATATGGTTATAACAGCATAAATATTTTGTTTTGTATACGAATACGTACATAACGATTTACTAGATTTAATATGGCTATTACTTGGTCTACATTTAACTATTCCTATATCTCCACTGCTGGTGCCTTTGCGTGCCTAGTTAGCTATCTGTTGACTATTATGCTGCGTATATCACATTCTCGTGTGGTTAGGCAGGACGATGGGTCGTTCGTTACCAAGATAACGAAAAGATGCAGCCATAATTGTTGTTCAGTTTGAATATTTTCCCGTTTTAACCGACTCGTTAGTTAGTTAAAAGTGCGGATACAAATGCGCACGCACGTATAGGATAAAAAAAAAAAAGACAACAAAGTAGCATATGGAGGAATCAGACCGAATACAAAAGTAATTAAACCTATAAATCTCGTAATCAAAGACGAGAATAAGAAAAACTGCTTCATTAATCATATAACTCTCAAGGGCAGGCAAAAAAGTACCAGATATCAGGCTTAAAATGATGCGTACACGGGTGGCGCTGTGAAATAAAATATATGTAGTGAAGCACGATCTTATTTCAAATCTGGTTTCCAGAGACAGCTTCATTAAACATTAGCAACATCAGAAGCAAATCTGCCTGAACACCATGGGAGAAACAGAAGTTCCTAACTTTACAAGTTACCAAGAATCAAACGTCACAAAACCTGATTTACAGGTACTTTTTCTGAATAACCGTACAGACGTGAATCTTATGCTGTTAACTGTATTAACAACTGCGGGTAACGATAAAAACTTGCTACATTAGTTAATGGATACCAACCAACAATACGTGTTGATCCAACGTTTTACCAACGGAAGTGAGTGTGTCGTCTTCACATTATTTCGATATCTTCTAATTATTTACCTCATGTTTTATTTCATATATGCTAGATACAATTCAGAAAATATACTTGTATTAGTTAATTAAAACAGCTGACTCAATGTGCCCAAGTTATTTTCCACTTACGTACATTTGAGAAAGTTTCAAGTCTTGCATGAAAACGTAACGCATTGTGAAACATTGGGCCTAATTTTTTATTAAGTTGCACAATGTTATGGCCTTAGGTTTGCAAAAGGTGTAATTAAGTCGGTTACAATGTTACACAAGAACTTGAAATATATTTTAACTGTAAACGTCACGATACAAGTATTACGTAGAAGTTAACAGATACCAATCATTTTTATCAAACACTCTAACTTCACAGTGTAAGCTTTAAGAAGTCGAAGATGTTAATGAAAGTTTTTATTGTACAAAATTAGTAATTCTAGAAACATATTTTCACTCAGCATAACTGAGGATTGTAAAAGGTACTTGCCTTTTACATAGTAAAATAGTGTTTGTTGGAAAGTTACTACACTGAGTAAAATGAAAAGTTCTACAGATATAATGTGTATGCTGCCATAAACTGTGCCTAAATAAGAGATTTATACACACGTAAATACAGTTCATTTAATCACTACCAAAATTTATCAACGTGCTTCCACATTACAGATGAATATATTAAATGGTTTGACAACCTACTGTTTAGAACTAAGACCTTCCAGTGTTTGTGTATTACACCTGAATACATAATTAATTAATGGTTCTACAAAAACTTTCTTCTTCTGTTTAAAATCATGATCTTCCAGTGTTTGTATATTATACCTGAATTAATTAATAGTTTTACAGACACACTTTCCTCTACTATACACCACATGGTTATTAAAAGTACTGTACACTAATTACAGTAAGGACTTTATACAACAGACACTAGTAGTGTGTGTGCTACGCCATCAGGGATCTAGATAGATTAATTTATATTTATATCTGATATTTCTCTTAAGTTTGTTTTTTTTTGTATTTGTGTTCTTGAACTGGAAATGATTCTCTAATAAGGGTCAACACTGTTTTATGAATCTCAAGGTAGGATTTTATGGACATTTCTTTGCAGTTGATAAAAAATGTTAAAAAGTACTTTAATTGAACACCATTAAGTATTGTATAACTTCTTTTGTTTACAATTAAAAATTATGTGAATACGTTTTTTAAGTTCTTACAATTCATTGTTAGTTCAATGACCTGAATAATAGAAGAGATAATTCTTTTTGTTTACTGCACTAAGAGGTATTTTATATTCAGATTGGTGGTTTCTGTGCATCATATAAGAATCTCAATTCATAAACTTCTGACACAAAGAGTTTAATCAACAGCTGTAACATAAACATCTAGTCAAAAGTTGTAGCCCTATGCTTTTTGCACAATTCTTAACCTCACCTAGAGACAGATAAAAGTATTTTGTTTAAGGAGAATAAGACATGACAACAATGATGGACTGTTTCTATAAGAAATAAGTTCACTCATATATATTAGGGATAGTTAAAAAGTGAATTGTAGCCATCTATGGTTCTTTATTGGTTGCACTGTGTCTTTTTAAAGGTTTATAATCTTTTGGGTAGATATTACTTGCCATTAGTTATTCAAAAAAATGCCATGTGGCAGAGTAGAACACACCATCAACTAATGACTGTCTAACAGTTGTAGAGAGGAACAAAGTTGGGAAACTCTTTCATTTTTCAGGACTTGTTTTTTTTTCAACTATTTTTTATATATTAAAATACCTTTGGAAAAAAACAATTTTAGGTTAAATAAATAACATTCTCTACACCACCTGGAGTACTGAAATTTGAAAATATTTATCAGTATAAATATCTTTTGGAAGTGATTTTCATTCAGAGCAAATATAACATTCTGTATAGTATATCGAGTGCCCGAAATAAAGTTATAGCTGTAATGATCTTCGACAAGTGATTTTCAATCATTGCAAGTAGAACATTGCATACAATACTTGTAAAACTAAAAAATGTGAAAAATTTGCTCCATGTTTCATACAAGAAAAAAGTCTTCTAAGGAAACCATGCACATAAATATTGTGATTTTATTTTTAACCTGGCTACTTAAATAGAAACAAGTTCATGTGTGTGAAACTCATCTAAAGATACACTTACAAGTTCATGTGTGTGAAACTCATCTAAAGATACACTCACAAGTTCATGTGTGTGAAACTCATCTAAAGATACACTCACAAGTTCATGTGTGTGAAACTCATCTAAAGATACACTCACAAGTTTATGTGTGTGAAACTCATCTAAAGATACACGCACAAGTTCATGTGTGTGAAACTCATCTAAAGATACACTTACAAGTTCATGTGTGTGAAACTCATCTAAAGATACACTCACAAGTTCATGTGTGTGAAACTCATCTAAAGATACACTCAGTAGAAAGAAAACAGGAATAAGGACATTTTTGATTGATGTGAGGATAATGGAAGGTCAATATGTGGCTTGTTTTTTTGTTGCTAAGTCATAATGGGCTATCTGTGTCTTACCCATCATGGGTATGAAAACCTGTTGTTTTTTTTAGTTTCATATATAAGCTGTCAGATTTACCTCCAAGTCACTAGGGGGTGTCACAGTGTGAAGAGAAAAACAAATGTTACTATACTTTTTGTAAGAATATTAAGGTCTGATAATAAATAAATAAATAATACAAGTCCTGGGAATATAAAATTTTAATCATCAGAATACGATAGAGAGTAAATAGTATGATAAATTTGATATCCCAAAGAATTCTGTAGATGTTTTCCACTGTTTTGTTTTTGTATGAATTTAATCAATATTTCTAAAATGTCAGTACGTTTATGTCAACATGTTAATGACTTCATCTTTTTTTTTGACTTGCAGGTTTATGTGAAATGTATTTGGAAAGGAGAAGCTATACACACTATGTGACTCAAGTTTCTTCTACTTTTGTAGTACATAATAATAATAGATGATGTGTAAGTTATGTACATAGAGAAGCTGCTTACACACACACACCAACTTTCATAGAAAATAAATACCAAGACCTGACTGACACAAGCTCACAGTTAACTTCAGTAATATATAAGTTGCTTGTTTATATTATTATTATTGAACTACTCACTTGTAAAAAGGTACAAATATACTTAGAAATGTCTTCCTCGAACACAAAGGTAGAAAAAAAAGACGCTCTAAAACTTAGAACACTAAATTCTCACTTTCAAACAAGTTATAGACTTCTAACAAGTAGGCTGGTGAGTAATTGCTTTGAAATTTTAAAATTAATTTTGTACTATTATACTCATTAGTCTACTTTATTGTTAAACAAACCTGTTTTTTTAAAAAAATTACCCATTAGCAGAATACTTCCACAGAGAACAGGATACGCTGTACCACAAAACTCTACATATACAAATGTTGTGACTTGTCCAATTTGACTGAGATATTTTCTTACACAATAGGCTAAAATAAGCTTCAAAATCAATATTCCAATATTTGTAAATTGCTATTGCAAACTAGTTATTAAAAATACTAACAAAGAAATACCCTGCCATTACTTCATCTCTACAAGTATTTGGTGCAAAATTTGGTTTGAAATGCTTAACAAACACTTCAGATTTATATAGGAGTTGAGTTATATAAAATGGTCCCATTAAATGTCTTCATTATCAACATAACAATCAACCAATCCTACCAATATTACATATTAATGAAACATTTGAAACTTTCAAGTCTTAAAAAATTAACTTTTTGGAACTCATGATGACGAAAAACCCACTCGAAGTAAAAATGTGTTGTCAAGATAACTAGTATAGTATTAAAACTTTTTGTTAACCAAAGATGACCTAAAAAAGTTGAAACTTTTTTCTGTACTTTATGTTAATTAAAGTTTTAAATACCAACTATATTGAGAATACATTTTTGGAACTTCACACATGGATAGAATTAAGTTCTTGTACACTCTGGAAAGAGTAATGTAGTTTAGCTCACATACCAGATAGTGAGGAATGGTTGAAATTAATATCACTTTATTATTAGAAAAATAAAAAGTCTCTAAAATTATTTAAAACTTGTAAGTTGTGGCTTGTATTCAGTTGTTAAACCACAATTTATGCAAGTTTTTCTCCTTAAATTATGATATTTTTATATATGATAAGTTATGAAGTTTGTAATATATAATATATAATATATATTACTTGTTTATCAAATAATTAGAAAAAAAAGAAGGAAAAGCTTCATTCAGGTTTCAGTACTATGTTCTGTAACAATGAATCAACTAAAATATACGTGTAAATGTACCAACTTTTTGAAAATATTTAAAACAAAAAATTGTAATAATGATTACGAGTCAATGCCTCGATTTCTGGCCCTGCATGACCAGGTGGTTAGGGGGCGCTCGACTCATAATCTGAGAGTTGCAGGTTCGAATCGCCATCACACCAAACATGCTTGCCCTTTCAGCTGTTGGGACGTTTTAATGTGAAATTCAATCCCACTATTCGTTGGTAAAAGAGTAGCCCAAGAATTGGTGGTGGGTGATGATGACTAGCTGCCTTTCCTCTACTCTTACACTGCTAAATTAGGGACGGCTAGCGTAGATAGCCCTTGCGTAGCTTTGCGCGAAAATAAAACAACAACAACAACAAATAAACAATTGTATCACAAGTAGGCTTGCATTTCACATGTTTTAAAAACTTGAGTTTCAATGAAGGTTAGAACTTAGAAATGAAAAAAAAACCGTCAATTAATTGCCGCAATGATTATTGTTTGTTTTAAATGTTGTTTTTTTCGACATTTAGCTAATCAAGAACGTCATATCTAATGCTGAAATCAGCATTTCAATCTAGACCTAATTTCTGTTGCGGCCACATCAGAATCCCCCGCACGGGTGAAAAATTTTCCGCTCACCTAAACACGTGAGACTTGCGGTTTGTGGTGCTGTTGTTATACAACCTGAAAGGTGGCACAGATATTTTAGTATCAACTATAGTTCATCAAGACTTCTTTCCTCCCACCCCCCTTTTGTCGATCCATTACTGAGGTTAAAAAGAAAAAAAACAAACAGAATTGTTAGGAAAATGTACGTTAGCTTTGAAACTTTTGACTTTAAATAATGAATGATATATTTAAAAACTTAAAAAACATGCAAGAGAAATAAAAGAATTTAATTAAATAATTAAACTCGACATTTTAATTTCTCATGAATAGTGAATACGATAGTTCTTGTAGTCAGCTGAGATGCTATGTTTTATTTTCCCCCTTTCTTATCATAAGGTATCTATTGCTTAAGTTTTGATCACTTTCTAATGAGAAGTAGATAACATCGATATATAAATCTACCAAACATTACAAACCTACCCTGGTGTACAAGTTAAACGGTCACTTTTAACCGAAAATAGCTAGTAGGGTAGATTTGCACTGTTAGTTGCTAACACAAATAGCCATCTTCATGATTTTAAAACCATCTTTGGGCCTAATTGGTATTCATTACTTATATGCTATTAATTTCAACTCGTGTCATTTCGCTGTTTCGTTGAAATAAATTTTATCTGCCACCTAAAGCAACGTTTATTATTGTTCTTAAATTATGGAGCAGAAAAAAAAAAACTACTACCAATAAACATGAAAATGCTTTATTCATAAACGCCCACCAATCACATCTCTTTCTAATGTTAATAGCGAGCAAATTATGTGATGTGTATAAAAATGTTCCCATAACAATAAAGCTTAATATCCGTCCTACGTAGGAAGACACGTGATCTATAAACACTCCTCTTATTCCTCAACTTCTACTACAAAATATTAGACTAACCCTCAAAACGCTCCTCCCTAGCACATAAGTGACGTTTGGTTTTCTGGACACTCAAATCACAATTGAAGAGTCCTGCCTTTACATATCTTGAAATGACTATGGTCACAATGTCTTCTCAATCATTGTGAATATGCCATGTTTTAGTTGTACTAGGTAATTCTGACCAGTGAATCAAATTCACCGATGAAAGTATATTGAAACATTTAACTCTGTATAACTGGTGTCATGGTAGTGAATATCTTTATATTTTTTTAATCACGCACAGTAAAATGGTTAAACTCGTGCTAAATTGAACAATTTCGTACGTAGGGTTTTATCTTTACACGTTATTGTTACCTATTATTCACAATTCTGTTTCTTGAATAGCTATCATAATTGAACTATTATTAATTTATTTGTTAATTAGAATATCTGTTTGTGTGTTTGTCAGCAACAAACGGTTGATTTGATTTGGACAGGGGTTAGTATCCAATTGGACTATGATCCATCCTAGAAATCATTGGTTTTGGAGGGTCAAGGTCAAAGGTAAAGGTCAAGAAAATCCAAAACATCTTTATCTGCTAACATGGGGGCAGATTTTTCACACACTTCTTGCTCTATAACTCATTCAATAAAGGATAGGATTTTGATTAGTCACGTGGGCACGTGTACAATATTATTCCTTACTGTCCTGCCAAAGTGATCAGGCCTGGCATGGCCAGGTGGTTAAGTCAATCGACTCTTAATCCGAGGATCGCGGGTTCGCCCTTTCAGCTGTGGGAGCATTATAATGTGTCGGTAAACCCATTATTCGTTGGTAAAAGAGTAGCCCAAGAGTTGACAGAGAGTGGTGATGACTAGCTTCCTTCCTTCTATCTAGTCTATAACTAAACCTTAATTAACAGTTAATGACAACTTTTACAAAATTAAAAAAGACATCGTTATGTTTTACTTAAAACTATTACTGATAACACTATGTAACAAAATTTTTACTTTTTCTTGTTCCTGGGCAGAAAGTGTTATATCCCAATTGCTTATGCCTAAAGTAAATGGAAAAGACCTATTTTTCTCTTCAAACTTTGCTTTTGTCACCTGGGAAATAAAATTTTCAAATTTACCCACTTTCCAGAACGTTCCAGGTATATTCAGTGCTGAATAGCTGATAGAATTTTTAAGAACTTTCTAGAATGTTGTATAAGTCTTAAAGCTGTGCTGCTCCATATCGAGAATAAATACCCATCTCTTGCCCTGGCTCATTCGGTGCACCTCAAAGAGGAATACAACAGCGTCAAGACCTTGTTAGAAGCCTTGAAGTAGGATGAGTATGGCCGGAAGGTTATCAGAGACTTCAAAATGGTGGCATTCCTGATGGGTCTCCAAGACGGCTTTACCAAGTTTCCCTGTTATCTTTGCCTTTGGGACAGCAGGGACACCGCAGCACACTACAATAGGAAGCACTGGCCACAACATACCATTGGGTCTTATGGAACAATTTGTCACAGCTCTTGGTAAGGAGTCTGCAGCCTTCGAGACTTCTTCCCTGAGCTGTCTGAGGCAAAGATCAAAGCTGGTGTCTTTGTTGGACCACAAATAAAGAAGATCCTGAAGTGCCCAGAATTCCCCAAGAAGCTCAGAAGGAAGAAAAAAAAGATTGGGGCAGCTTTGTCGCAGTGGTTTGGGGCTTTTTGGACAATCACAAGGCCAAAAATTATATGGAACTGATTGAGGCTCTGGATGAAGAACTACGGAAAAACTACGGCAGGATGTCCCTGAAAGTCCATATTCTTGATGTTCATCTTAATAAATTCAAGGAGAACACAAGAGCATACTCAGAGGTGCAAGGCGAGCGCTTCCACCAAGATATACTGGACTTTGAACGCAGCTACTCAGGAGAGTATAATGAAAACATGATGAGAGACTATATTTGGGGGCTGATACGTGAAGGTGGTTTACATGCGTCGCAAATCTCAAAACTACTCACTTCTAAACATTTTTGTTCAACATTAGTATAAATGCATGTAAATCTTGATTCATATGTTGTTTTATTCAGACCTTATGTAAATATGCAAATTTGCCCGTTTTTACGTAGAAAATAGGTTAATTTCTGAATTTCATTATTCAAGTCACAAAAGCAAAGTTTGAAGGGAATAATGGACATTTTCTGTACTTGTACAACATAAGCAATTAAGAAATAACACACACTATCCAGGCACAAAATTTGTGTTACACAGTGTAATTATTTATGAAGAAATAAATAACATCACTTTTGTTATTCATTTATGTATGATTGTACAAAAATACAAACACCTGTGAAAATAAGTTTTTCACCATTCTCAAACTTACGTTGTTAATTAGTACAAGCCGGATATCCTTGACGAATATTAAAGTCAGTCACGATAAAGCCCTTTACTCGTGTCCGTTATTTATGTTATGCTGACTGTAATACAGCGGACAGGATGTGAAGACAAGCGAACGGTATTAATTGTCCAGAAAGCTCTATGGTGGACCAGTACTAAAATCAACAACACCCCCAGGAACACATTAGTTTTCCAACACTCAGAATTTTATTTAGCAGTTTCATACGGGGCATGTGCTATGCGTAAGGTTAATCAAAACTGGAATTAAACCTTAGGGTTAACCATTTCCTCAAAGAAAATAGTCACAGGACTAGAAACCAATGTTTCAGGGTGTTGTTCTCCGTCAGTTTGGTACGTGTTAACACTTTTACATCTATCTCTGATTTTCACTGAACGCAGCAGATACACGCATATCCACAACCCACACCACTAGATGGGAACTGCGAAATGAGTTGTTTGTTTTGAATTTCGCGCAAAGCTACTCGAAGGCTATCTGTGCTAGCCGTCCCTAATTTAGCAGTGTTAGACTAGAGGAAAGGCAGCAAGTCATCACCACCCACCGCCAACTCTTGGACTACTCTTTTACCAACGAATAGTGGGATTGACCGTCACATTATAACGCCCTCACGACTGAAAGGGCGAGCATGTTTGGTGCGACCGGGATTCGAACCCGCGACCCTCGGTTTACGAGTCGCACGCCTTAACCCATCTGGCCATGCCGGGCCCCAGGGAAATGAAACTGTTTGATTTAGATGTAGAAAGTTTTCCAGAAGTGTGGACCCATTGGGAAAAATACACAGTATTTTCTTCACTTATTTATTATTCAAATTACATGTCATCAACAGCCATACATATGTTAGTTCTTGGTATACTGCGTCATCCGGGTATTTTCTTTCCCGAGATATATACAACTGACATTGGAACTGTTGGTTAACTTTAAGAATATAATGATTATTTTCCGTGGGAGTTCAACCTTCTGGGATTTCCTATATAGATCTTTACTTATTACTCCAGAGAGTCACACCTCCAGGTCACTGTCTCTTCACTCGCACTCGCCGAAAAAGGAAGTTAGCAAATGAAATATAAGATAAATCATTATTTATTAAAACTAATGTTCGTTTGTTATTAAACACAAAACTACACAATGACCCGCGTTGTGTTCACCGCGGGTATCGAAACTCAGTTTTTCACGTTTAAAAACTCAGACATACCGTTGAGCCACCGATAGAGGGGCTTGAAACTAGTGCTTTACAGCGGCATGTCTGTGAACTTACAGCGCTAGAAACCGGGTTTCGATATCCATTGGGGGGCGGAAAACAAAGAGCCCGATGAATAGCTTTGAGCTTAAACTTCAAACAAGTAATTCTATTTCTTGTATTAAAAATGATGGTTGTACAGCCGTTAGAGATAATACAGAGAAAAAAAAATACGTCTAACCTTCTCAAACAGCAATCAACCCTTGTGTATACATATTTATGTACTTTCGTTTGATTGATCGTACGTAAACTATTACTCAACGACAACACATCTATTTGTAACTTTTCACGATAGCTAAAAGAGTGCTCGTTCTACTAAGTGAATAGATAGATAAACTTGTCTTTATCTGTTATAGGAGAACAATATTTGAGCACAAAATTATAGGAGCGGATGCTTATTGCACCACGCCCAATGAGGTATTGTTGCTGAATTCATGTCGTCATTAAATATGTAAAATATGTGCACAAAGACGTTCTCTCACGCCTTAAAACGAGGTGACCAGCACGTGCAATCAAAACGCCTGGTACAAATTTTGCCCTACTTGATCTAAAACTAGGGTGTGCGAAACGGTCTCAGGTGGATAAAAATATTTTCTTTAAAGCTTCCTCAGTACGGAATAAAGCAGTGTCATGAACGATAACTTTGTTTATTGTAACATATTTGACTAAACAGAGTTATTTATTCTTCAGCTTTATATTTTCAAGGAACAACTTGCAATTAACGAAAGGCACCACAAACAGATTGTTATTTAAAACTTGTATTATATATAAAACATTACCGCAGAGGAAAATATGAAAAAGTAAAGAAATCCTCGTGGGAACCTTGACCAATGAAGACTTTTATTCTTACTTCCACGCGAAGTTTTTCAGTATTTCACGCCAAGCTGATACAGTCGAAATAAATTTAGAACTCGGCGTAAAATAATAATAATATTACAATGTGGAATAAAACAAGAATAAGAGATTTAGTTCACAATCAATCATAAGTCTGTAAGTTAAGTTTTTTAAAAGTAACAATGAAACCCTATATACCAATATTTATTATTACGTCATAAAGTGAGAACATGTTTGTAATTTGTTTGTCAAAGTAGTTCGTATAAAGCAAGCATAAAAAACACTGAAAATAATCACATTATTTGTAAAATACGTACATAATTCGATCTTATATAATATACATTCAGGTATAAATTCCAAATAATATCTAGTAATTACAAATGACAGATGTGTTAATAGCGAAACCTACTTTTCTCAGTGTAATAATGTGCTTATTTTGGCAGTTTCAGCACAACTAGTAGAATATAATGATAGCTGTGATAGAATTTATAGACAAGTGTAACACTGCATAGAAAACTCGCACTTTAAAACGCTCTTGTTTCTATAAGTAGAAGGAAAACAATTTCGTAACTTGTTTGCTGTGTTTCAGAGTAAAACTACACAATGTGTTACGTATTTCTTGTCCCCACCACGTGGAATCGAACGCCGGATTTGATAATTGCAAGTTTGTCAACTTACTGCTGACTCACTGGGGAATCCATATCGTTGCTGATAAAATATTAACTGAAATCTAAAGATGGGGCTGCTAAATATAGCAGTTTGGATTACGTTTCACTCTTGTTTGTTGTTTTTGTGTGTGTGTTTACTGCTATACAAACTACATCATAAAATCCACCGAAACCTAAAATCGTTGACCTGGTAAAGCAGTGACAAAAAAAGAGTCGCAGACCAGCAAGTAAAGAAAAAAATGTAAGGTTTAAATTGAAATACAAATTTAAAGAAAAAAAAGGATAATCTATTATAATAATATTCAGTTTTTCTGTCCTGAAAACGTGCGCGCACTCTATTGTTTAAGTGCCCATACATGCGCATTTCAAGAGATGCAAATAAACTTTAGTAGAAACTTTCGACAACCACATCAAAATTCCCAAAAAGTCTGAAATTAGGTCGTAGAATAACATTATAAATTTACTGCTAGTGTTAGGTTTGGCAAAGTTTTGTCATAACTAAATTAAATCAAAAACGTACACAGGTTACGATGTTAATTTATCGCTTTATCAAATATACGCCGTGTTTTATAAGAGCATAATTAATATTTGGCTTAAGAGAAGTGGACTTGTACATTTCGTTATTTGCAAGTAGAATTGTTTTGTGTTCTTCTGTAAATCCTGTATTTAAATACGACAGTTGCAGTAAATATACTACCTTAACTACAAATGCTTTGCAAGTCTGCAAGGAAAACATGTACAGAAAGCGAGGAACTTTGGGGGATATAACATATTTTTTTTGAGATGCACAAGTGTTGTTTGGATGTATGGATAATTTACTAATTATAAATTAAGAGTAAGAAGTCCGTCTCTTAAATCCCTGCTCTTCTTACGTGTATTCTGCCATCTTTCATATACTCATTCCAGGGGCGTAGCCAGCACTGCAAAGTAGAATAGTTTGATTTTAAAAAAAAGTGTGCCCTTTTTTATCTACATAAGTAATTTAAGTGACTTACATGAAAGTCGAAGTTTATTTTTAAAAAAAACGAAAAGAAAGAAGTTAACAAATCAAATAGACGTTTTATAATGGTGGATTGGTCGTTCGACCTCTCTCCAGCCACGCCCTTGTAATCTTCTATACGATTTATTTAGTTCAGATAGACACATGAATAAACAACAACAACAAAACACTGTTAAATTATTAACGATATTAATAAACATGTATCAGACTAAATAGGGCTATGTAAAAACTTCGTAAAACGTAACATAATGAAATAGCCAGAAATACTTGCCGCACTTTAATCTGTCAGAAAACTCTGCGTTAGAGAAACATTAAGACAAAACAGAAACGGTTACACCTTTGTTCTTTTATGCACTACAAACCTTAACTACCAATGACTGTTGACAGTGATAAAAAACAACAAGTCAACAATAGGAGCTGCTTTTAACAATGACACAGACGGAAAAAGTTTTTAAACCCGATTAAACATTACTGAGGGTTAAGCACTCAGTGTTAGAATTACTTTCTCTATCTACATGACGTCCAGTCCCATGGCCATGATTACCTTAGCCACTCCCACAGATAAAACTTTCCACCATGGCCTTACTGCAGGTGTACCTAAGCTTTCAGGACCACGTTTAAAAGTAAGCTGTATTGTAAATTTACCAAGCAGGTAGGTATGCGGTGAAATAATTCAGTTCCCTTGGTTGCTAAAATAAGCGTTAGTTTTGAGGTATACTAGAAATGTTTGAAACTTGGCTTCCGGACCTTTATTAGTTCTAAATCTTCATTTGTCTCATTAATGGTAACTTGTAATCATAGGGTTCATTATGCGTTGTTTTCCATAGATGGGCTAGATATACCATTTCAGAACCTGCTGCTGTCTTCCTTCGTCGACGTGTTGGGTCCTTTGGGTCTAATATCGATTAATAATATTACCATAATATACAAATGTCTTTCCTATAGAAGTGGCTGTCATATAAACCTCTAGTCTGGAGTCTATCTATAGAAGCATTGTACTGTCAAATGATATACATCGTGAAACAACACAGGTGTTTCGAAAGTGCAACTGACCCTCTCTACAACCCATAATTCTAAAGCAGCACAACAAACAAGCAAGTCAATGAAAGTTAGCTGAACTACATACAAGTTTTTAATAAATCCGAAAAATAAATAAATAATGACCAATTATATAGCAATCACAATCAAGTTTATCTTGAAAACACGAGTAGCAACTAAAGATGCTAGATTCATACATAATACGTAACTAAAGATGCTAGATTCATACATAATACGTAACTAAAGATGCTAGATTCATACATAATACGTAGCAATAATACTTGACAAAGAAAAATGAAGCAATGAACTGGTAATTTACTTCTGGCGATGTTCTACGTAATTTTTATCTGTTCAGCTGTATGTAATACTTTCATTGGTAAATTCTCCCAACGTCAGCTTTGTTTTTCATATTTACCGAAATATGTGTGATGTTGTACAGTCAACTATATCTCGTTTATTACATGCCAAATCAACATTAAACTTTCTAAAGATAGGACTGCCCAAAGTAATTAAAAATGATTATGTTCTCAGATAGTAAGAAGTAATGTATTTCAAAAATTTGGAAATTAATGTGCAGCATATATGATTCTTTCAAACAATATTTATAAATCTACTACATTTTACTGCAGTTCACTTAATGCCACAAGTTTAAAGGTTAAAACAAAGGATATACCCGTATGGTGTGTCATATATAAGTAGGTCTTTGGCAATGCTCTAGACAAGAACAGATAGATATCATTGATAAAGATTTAATCCTGGAATTATTTCGTACTATTATTCTGCGTTTGTTCTTGTTTTTGTAACACCTAAATAAAATTAGGAATGGGTGATCAAAATCACCATGGTAACCTAAATATAACTCTAACTTCAGGTGGAAGGAAGCTATTAATCAAGATCTTGTTACGTGACCTACACAGTGTAAGAGTTGAACGTTTTTACAATCGCTTAAGGCCTAACAAAATGAGAGTAACAGAATAATAATGATTAACTGATGACAACATGTAGAATAGATTTTAACGGACAGTGTGGTGATTTAAAAAAAAAAACTTCTCCCTCATATCTTAAGGATTGTTTGTTTGTTTTTTTTTTTTAATTTCGCACAAGTTTGTTTGTTTGTTTTGGAATTTCGCACAAAGCTACTCGAGGGCTATCTGTGCTAGCCGTCCCTAATTTAGCAGTGTAAGACTAGAGGGAAGGCAGCTAGTCATCACCACCCACCGCCAACTCTTGGGCTACTCTTTTACCAACGAATAGTTGGATTGACCGTCACATTATAACGCCCCCACAGCTGGGAGGGCGAGCATGTTTGGCGCGACTCGGGCGCGAACCCGCGACCCTCAGATTGCGAAGCGCACGCCTTAACGCGCTAGGCCATGCCAGGCCCCATATCTTAAGGAAGTTCATCAAACTGAATACTGTTTTGTAAAAGTTGTTGAATCAGCTGCCAACTCTTAAGATTATCCTGAAGGCCTATCCTGTGTCCAAACTAAATACTATCTCGACTTCGAAAACAAAGACTGTTGTGACGGATTTACGATTACATATTTATTTTAATATCGATGTTTCTTTTTTCCTATTAAATATATATTTTAAAATGTGCGTAATTTATACTGTTAAACGTGTATTGCGAGATTCCCGCCTATTCATTAAATTTGTAGAAGATTCGGTGCTAAACGAATCAAGTCTAGCGCATACCATTCAAAATCGCAAGATGCTCCTGAGAGATTCCATTCGACCTAGACAAACATGGTACGGACTTATTGTCTCAATAATGAGAAGGAATGGAAAGAAGGAGTACACCTTATATTATTTCCTGTCCATGCGTTGGTTCAGGAGTCCTTAAGGTTTAGCCCGTTTGAGTTGGTGTTCGGCCATTCAGTGCGTGGCCCTGTGAAGTTGCTGAGGGTACAATGGTTGGAAGATGAGGCGAAACAAATGCACTTACAGGATTTCGTTTATGTTCCGGCCCAGACTATTTGGTGCTTGTGAATTGGCTCGGGAAAAGTTAAACTCATCTCAATATAAAGCGAAAAGTGTGTATGACTGCAAGGTTTAAGAGCATGAATTCCGTCCTGGCGACGTGGTTATTATTGTTGTCCACTATGGGACATCTACTCAAAGATACCATGGTACCTTGCTACATCTGAGTGTCGATAGACTACCCAGCTGCGTCTTATCAACATACTGAAGCCCCATCACATCCGAGATACATCTGAAAATATTTTAGCTGTTGAATGTTCTGCTGATATTGGTGACAGTCTCTTTGACTTACACACCTATGAATTTGAGAATACTGGAGATGAATGCAATATAATGTTGAGTATTTCTGACATTCTGGTCAATCGTGATTCAAAACTCAATCATCTGCCTCCTGAATATCAACTTGCTGATTTATTGAATGAATACGATTATATTTTCGGACATTCCTAATCAAACCAACATTGGTGTTCATGATGTGGATAGAAATGATACTTCTCCTGTGAGACTCCTACCATGTGAATCCAATTAAGGCTGATAAAATATGAAAAGAAATATCTTATATGCTCAAAAACGGCATTATTGGGCCCAGTAAAAAGTGATTGGTCTTCACCTTGTGTACTGGTTCCTAAATCTCCAAAACGGAAGATTGTATTGACAAACTTGTAAAAACCAGATATATTACAAAATGTGACCAGCTGAAGGGATAGTGGGCTGTTACTCTAACTGACAGGGCAAAAGAAATATCTGTTTTTGTTACTTTTAATGGAGTAATTCTGTTTGGGATGGGAAATTCTCAAGCTACGTTACAGAGAATGATGAATCAATGTCTCAACAGTCTATCAGATGTTGGAATTTATGTTGATGATGTTGTAATTTCCAGTAACTACCATCAAAACTAACTTTATATTCAATAACCAAAACTACTTACAAATAAATGGCTTAAATATAGGCAATCTTGTGTTACCAGTTCGAGCGAACATTTTCATGACACATTGAATCTCAAGCGATCATTTAAACCTTACACTCACCACTATATTGGTACATTGACGACACAATTGCTGGATTCACATCCACAGAACACACACTTTCAACCACGTTAACTCCATACACCCCAACATTATGTTCACCTGTGAACACGAGAAAACTAACCAAATAGCATTTCTTAACTTCAAGATAACTAGAATTGACACACAATTCAACACAGAAATACACATTAAAATCACCCATACTGAATTATACATTCCATGGTACTCAGCACCTGAAACAAAACAAAAACTCAACATGTTAAGAAACCAAATAAACACACCACAAAACTGTGCTTACTCGATAAAATTAATGATGAAATTAACAAAATAAAATAACATTTCATCAACATCAACAAATTTCCTCCAATTCTTGATGACGAGAATTTCTTCCAAAAACAGTTGACAAAATTATCTACACACACCTAGATCAATAAACAAACACACAATAACAAATTCCAAAACAAAATAAACAACAAAACCTTACATTGCTGCATACCATATATTCCCGATATCAGCGAAAACATAAGGAACATTTGGAGTGAAAAATATAAACAAAACATAACGTTCCAGTAAACACCAAATTTTTAATTCTTTATATAAGTGTGTGTGTGTACCATTCTTGTTGGCAAATATCATAAACTTGATACATAAACATTTAGTTAACTTCTAAATCTAAATTACAATTTAATTCAGTTTTAGGCTATTTGAAATCATAACATGTAACATAATAAATTGAAGGCTTGTCCGAAATAAATTATAATAAGTAACACTAAGTCAGCTGCCAAATCTAAGACTATCCCGACAGCTTATGTTGCATCCAAACTGAATACTGTTTGGACTTTTGAAGAAGGTTATTTATTCCGCTGCAAAACGTAAGACAACCTTTAATAAAAGATAAAGGTTAAAATACTATATGGCCTAAGCCGTGCAAACATTTTCCTAAAATCAAGAACGCTTCTAAAGTCGCGCAGTATATTGTCAAAATCGTTTAATTATATCACCGACTTGGACATTTATATCCTTACTATGGTCAGAAGGTCAAATACTCCAATGACATTATATTACTGTAAATTTTATGCGACTGAAGTACGGCCAAGCATGGCCAGGTGGTTAAGGCACTCGACTCGTAATCTGAGGGTCGCGAGTTCGAATCCCTCTCACACT
Organism: Tachypleus tridentatus; assembly: GCF_004210375.1. Lineage (NCBI taxonomy): Eukaryota > Metazoa > Arthropoda > Merostomata > Xiphosura > Limulidae > Tachypleus > Tachypleus tridentatus. The sequence continues at coordinate 30,778,613 of NC_134833.1, forward strand.
AAACATGCTCGCTCTTTCAGCCGTGTGGGCGTTATAATGTAATATCAATCCCCACTATTCGTTGATAAAAGAGTATCCCAAGAGTTGGCGGTGGGTGGTTATGACTATCTACCTCCCCTCTAGTCTTACACTGCTAAATTAGGGACGGTTAGCGCAGATAACCCTCGTGTAGCTTTGCGCGAAATTCAAAAAACAAAACTTCGTATACGATACATATAATTTCGTTACACCGTATAGATGCATTCCAACAATGAAACTGTAATTACATATAAAGTAAACCACTCTTAGATCCATAACAAAGAAGTTTAATTCTAAAAGTAAATAATAATAATACATATTCAATGTGGTAGTGTGCTTGGAATAAATATGTCAGTTTTAATTACAACTTATCCTTTTGTTAAAACTTAACATATACACAAATATAGCCGGACATAATTATGGATATCGATTTAAATACCCAAGGCATTCATGGTAAAAAAAAAAAAAAAAAAACCTTCTGGTATGCAGATTCCATAAATGTAACTCGTTCCAGTATTTTAAAACAAATAAATAAAAATGCTCAACCAATCATTACCAAATATTAGAATGCATTAGATTTGATAATGGAGACTTGTCAGTTTTTTTTAAGTAATAAAATTATTACACTTTCTGGTGAAGATCGCATCAGACTGATTTTAAACTTTATTACATTACTAGACCTACAGTACAGACAGACAGACATACACCTAGGTGTCAGAGAAGATACATTCCAAATCAAAGGTGCAAATTTCTGAACAAATCAAATGACGGCATTTGAGTGAAAAACAAAACAACAACAAATGTATCTTTTAAACATAAGAAAAATGATTACAGATGATACAAGACTTTACATTGCTTTTGTTTGTTTTCAATTTCGCGCAAAGCTACACGAGGGCAATCTGCACTAGCCGTTTCTAAAGTAGCATTGGAAGACAACATAGAAGTCAGTTAGTTATCACCACCCACAGCCAAATCTTAGGCTTCTCTTTTACCAATGAATAATGAAGTTAACCGTCACATTATAACGCCCCAACAACAGAAAGGGCGAGCATGTTTAGTTTAACGAAGATTCGATTCCGAGACCCTCAGTTTACGAGTCGAACGCCCTAACAACCTGGATACGCCAGGCCTTTTACATTGCTAAACAAAACCTGCACGTGTAAAGACGATAGAAGGTGTAACCTTTTAGTTTATTTGCTTTACTGAATTTCGCGCAAAGCCATTAAAGGGTTAACTGCACTAACCATCCCTAATTTAGAAATGACAGACTAGGAGGAAGGTAGCTATTCAATATCACCCAGCGCCCACTCTTGAAACATTCTTTTTCTAAACGAAAAAGTGAAATTAACCATCACAGTTGAACAGGCGAGCATGTTCGATAACTGGATTTGAACTCGTGACCCGAAAGTTACAAGTCGAGGGCCCCAACCACTTAGCCTAACCTTAAATATACTATATCTATCCAAACATGACAGTTCCTTCTAGCAGTAACCTATCTGCAGTTCGCATGACATATGATATTTTTATACATTTGTTAGTATGAAAACTATAACATACAAAATACTAATGGTTATGCAACCACTGATGAAGTGATACCGAAATTGGCTTGTGTCCATACGTTAAACTTGAAATACTCATTTTACTTATATGTGTGCACAAGAAACTGCAAAACATACGCATACAAATATATATAAAACTGATTAAAGTCAGCTTAACTAAATGTTTTAGACACCGTTTAAGAAATGTTATACTGCCAGTCCAAAGCTACTCACATTAGTTACTGATTAGGCAAAGTTTTAGCAATAAAGCAAACTTGTGGCTTTAGTTTTGTTAGCGAATTTCTTATTAGGAGAATTGTACAAACTCAGTTGCTTGAACAACAAGACCAGGTTTAGTTTAGTGGTTAGTTTGTTTGGCGGCCCGGCATGGCCAAGCGTGTTAAAGTGTGCGACCCGTAATCTGAGGGTCGCGGGTTCGCATCCCCGTCGCGCCAAACATGCTCGCCCTTTCAGCCGTGGGGGCGTTATAATGTGACGGTCAATCCCACTATTCGTTGGTAAAAGAGTAGCCCAAGAGTTGGCGGTGGGTGGTGATGACTAGCTGCCTTTCCTCTAGTCTTCCACTGCTAAATTAGGGACGGCTAGCACAGATAGCCCTCGAGTAGCTTTGTGCGAAATTCAAAAAACAAACAAACAAACAGTTTGTTCGGGCTGTGATTTCGAGGGTTCGCGATTCGCGTCCTTTGTCTTAAAAGAAACAAAAAACAAACAAACAAAACGCGTTCCGTACTGTGCGTACGCCAATGAGCAATAAGTGACTATCGGATTAACAAGAAAAGGAAAGAGAAAAAAAAATTACCCTAACAGTTAGTGATCGGTGTTGTCGATTTGTTGTTTTGCCCTCTAGTTTATCAGTTCAAAAATACGGACGTCTTTACGCAGATAGCCCATTGTGTAGGTTTGCGCGAAAGTTTTGAAAAAAACTCTCGAAAAGGTACCGCAAAGATCAGTGGCTTTACCATGACAACAGCTTTCCTAATTCATTAAACTGATGCGTCCTTATCTAAAGTTTAAGAAAATAGGAGTCCCTCTCACATATCTGTGAGTGTATTCATTTTATGCAGGACTGGCAGAGCCCCATCATTATGGCGCTTTATTCGCTAGCTAGAGACCTTGGGATCAAAATTCATGGCCCATAATGTTCACCCTTACAGTCGTGAGAAAGTTATAATGTGACGATGGTCAGTCCTACCATTTGTCGGTAAAACGTAGACCAAGAGTTGGCGGTGGGTCGTCTTAACTAGCTGCCTTCCGTGAAGTATACCACTTCTAAACTATAAATGGTTAGCGAAGACAGCCCTAGAGTAATTTTGAATAAAAGCAACAAATATTATATGTACCGTGTTTCTCCGATAATAAGACCTACCCATAAAATAAGACCTAGTGTGATTTTTGGGGATAGTTTTAATATAAGCCCTACCCTTAAAATAAGCCCTAGTTAAGAGTGGCAGGAAGAGGAAAGAAATAAAAAAAATTAATTTATTAATTAGTTTAATAGTTAGTGAATTAGTTTGTTTAAGTATTAATCAGTTAGTTTAATAGTTTAATAATAGTTTATTTTAAATGGTTAGTTTAATAGTTTTACTTTGTAACTTCATTTTTTTAATATATCAAAATAAGACATCCCCGAAAATAAGCCCTAGTGTCATATTTTGGAGTGAAAATTAATATAAGCCCTGTCTTATTTTCGGAGAAACACGGTATGTATTATGTCCTTACACGCGGTTACTATGTGCAAATATTATACCAGTATATAGTATCGTGTATCACTACACTCATATTATATATATATATACACACACATGTCTGTTCATCACTAAATGGAATAAGTAATGTACTACTATAAACCCATCTATACAATGTAGGTAACTGTATATATATTATAAATAACATACAATTTTTTTAACTATCATTCACATATAACAAGCTTCTTTATACGTTGAAACTACAATATGCTAGTTCTTGAGCTCCTAACGAGCCTACATAGAGAAGAAATATGTTCAACAGCGTCTTCTACACTCACGCGATCTCCCATATCAGGTGCATCTTCACAAACGAGAGACTGGCACACTTGGTTTCATTCTGGCAGTATGCGCACGCTATATCAGCTCTCCATCTCCGAAAACAACAACAAAAAATACACATTATAACGTATTATTTTTAACATCAGTTAATCACCCAGCTCTTGAGATATGTAACAGACGTATTTTTAAAATTCTTTGGAAACACTAAATCCAAGCTCAGATAAATTTATCGACTTCTTAACTGCGTTAGAATGTAAAGGGGTGGAGATGTGGAATCCGAGACTTGTGGGAGATAAGGCTGAACGTCTCAAGATCCGAGTTATACAATCTATGAGGTACAATTTTGAAAACAATGAATAGGGAAAACAGTTAGAGGTTCAATATATGTAAACATATACTATTTCATTTGTAAGAAAGCTAAAACAAAAGCACAAGAGGAAATAAATAATATAAAACCCTATGGTATAAGAATACAACTATCGTTTCAGTAATAGTAAAATACAAGTCCCAAAGGCCACACTCGCCCATATTGCTTTGTCCTTTCAATCAAAGAAAACGATGTCTTAATAACTAAACATTAACTACAGATAGTAAGGTCGTGTTTAGCCTGGTTTATTTTCATTTGGTCACTTTCAGTACTACGTTTTTGATAAAAATTAATCTTCCTAACGATGCTGATTTAGCTGAGATTTGAAACTAAACTATGATGAGAGAAACATAGTTGATTCAGCATGTTTGACACACAGTTACTCACAAAACAAAGCAATGAGTCATGAATTAAGCTGTCTGTCGCTCTGCGACACAGACCTAGTTAATGTGACGTACCATGTATAGTCTCTTCAAAAGTAAACGTGTTTACTAACACTGCCTGCAGTGGCCAGGATGCTGGGTATATACTGTAAATACATTTTTTATCTGCTAGACAAAATATGCTTCTTTTAGGAAGTTTCACGTAGGAATTTCAGTTTAACATATTTCATTATGTTTAAATAATTTTTATCACACCGACTGCATTTAACTTATTATGCGTAATTCACTGTTAAATACTTTGTCAAAAATGCAACTGAATGTTTGGTATTATGTCTTACAAAAATTACTTGTGTAAATGAAAACAAAAAACATATGTGAAACTGGCATTATTATTTTTTATTAATTTCGAAGTAGAAAAACATACTTACTATAAAAACAATTCAATTGTCTTCTCATACATCACTAATAATGATTTCACTTACGTAAATACCATAACCCTAATGGTCCATCGAAAGTTTTGGCATATGGCACGCTATTCTATCAACCAGTGTTAAAACTAAAGCTCTCAATGAACAAAGTGTATCCTCTTAGCCACTCTACATCTAACTTTATCATTTTCTCAGGATTTTAAGTTCCAAAGTTTTATGTTATCAAACAGTGTTGAAAACAGTGACCACACATGATGACCCTTAACCTCTCCAATCTTAAAGTAACATGTACGTAAAGTAACTAACAAGTGAACACCAAATGAATGCACGTGATGCATTAGCAACAGACGTGGCTAACAATAATAAAATGGTAACACGAGCTGAAACTATTACAGGAGTAAAACTTTCAAGATGTGTCTTAATTTTATCAAGACGGACGTACAAATAGCTTTAGACTGTACAACGTAATACAAGTAAATCTAACAGTTACGTTATCAACCGCTAGGAGGAGAGAGGCACGTTCATTTCCAACATTAAATAACAATGCACAATAAGATGAAATGAAATCAAAACACGCCGGCATGATGGTTGAGACTGCGCCGACAAGATTGGATGTTGGTAAAGTGAGCAGACAGTATTACTGTAAAATAGTTTGTTCTTTCATTAAGTATTATGTAGCTCAGAATGGATACACACACACACACACACACTTGACTTGGGTGGTAAATGAAATAGCATTAGACCAGAATTCCGATTGGTAAACCACATTTCTTCTCTCTGTTTCAACAATCTGTTTGTTTGTTTGATCTTAAGCGCAAAGTTACACAATGGACTATCTGTGTTCTGCCCATCACGGGTATCGAAATCCGGTTTCTAACTTTGTAAGTCCGCAGAAAAACTGCTGTGCAACTGGTGGTGGTACTTCAAGAAAGATATAATAAAAGCTAAGGTTGCTAAGAACTACTTAATTACTAAGGTTCGGAACAAAATGAAAAAGAAACTTCATACAAAGACATGTTCCAGTTTGTTTTGTGTTTAATACATGAGGAAGTTCGTTTGGAAACTGATGTAATAACAGAAGCTACATCACAAGACCTACTCGTCTTACGGTCGTAGGTGTTATTTATGAATGTTCTAGCAAAGTCACTAAGTTCAACTTTTTTTTATCACTGAAAGTAAATCTGTTGTTTATCACTCCGTATAATACAGGCTTACGTATCTGTATAATACGTACAACGTAAGAGTCATAATAAACAATGAGTACAAAAACAACTCGTAAACCTTCAACACCTGATCAGTTCAGATTTTGAGTTTCCTATTCGTTTGGGGATTTTAAACAAAACTACACCAAAGGTCATTCACTGCTTGCAGTCTTTCATATTTAACTAATGGATTACAAGGAAGGCAGCTAGGCAACGACATCCACCGCCAACTCTTGTTCTACTGAATAATGGAACTTATAAGCAAGCTTATGTATTGTGACGTCACGGTCACTTTTATAACGCACCCAACCCACAATACAAAGCATGTTTAGAAGTAGAGGGCCACAAATTAAGTATTCTAGGTTCATTATCTGGGCCATGCTTATCCTAGAACGTGAATAAAACGTTTGTTGGAAACTTTATAAAACCTTCTCAATTTTCGGTTCCAAACCAGGTGGAAGTTTTTACACACTGCAGTGAGATTAAGACAGTCTTTAAAGTTAGACCAGTCTTAAGAGACTAAGATCAACATTAAGGACGATTCAGCCTAATCAGAGAAATACCAGTGACCTGAGAAAGAGATACGTCACAAAAAACCCTTGTAACATAATCAGATACAGAAATATAATAAAAAAAAATTGATGGAAGTGTACAGCAGTGGACGTTTCACCCCTTGTTAATGATTTGTGGAGCTTACGGGTGCTAGTGCATGACCTCCAGTCACATGACCGTCGTCACGTGTAGAGGAGCCTCTGAGGTATATATCCACACGCATGCTGACAGTTTAACACGTGATTTTCTCGTGGAATGTTAGGTGTATATATTGGAGACTTTTTACAGTTGTCAGTTACGACAATGAGTAAATACTTTAAAATGTAAGCTTTAATTTCTAGAGGGCCGTTGTTTGTTGGTTGTTTTTCCTGTACACAATGATTAGCGCAAAGCCACATGCTACGCTACTGCATTCTGTCCACCACGGAGAATCGAAACCCCATTTGTAACGTTGTAAGTTCGCAAGGTTACCGTTGACCTATTGGGGGACGTTTACAAAATACATTTGTAAGAGCTTGCTTATAAGTCCATGACATTAGTGGTTAAAGGGTCCCCATACATAATAGGAATCCCATAAACAAGAAATAAAATAAAAAAACCCGAAAAGTATCACTAATTGCTGGCGGAGTTTTCCACGTAATTCACATTGAAAAACGAGTTGTTTTACAAAGTTATTTCAATCACTTCTTAACACGAGTATTGCAACAGACAAAAACATAGACGTTTTCAATAAGACCAATGAAGTTTCTGAACAATAATTTCCAAGGCTGTATTTGTTAAAATTGAAATAAAAACGACATCATTTTAACTACGTCTTTTGGGTAGTATTTGGTTGTTTTGTGTCACACTTTTTTTTAAAAAAAAACCAATACAAAATACGTTCAAACCAGCCTGATATATTTCTCTAAAATGGTACAATTCAGGTAAGTACGGTGTTGACTTTTATTTTTGCATTTCCAAAGTGAACATGACAAAACGTTTACATCACCTAACTGACGAAAAACAAATGTTGATAATTACAATATTTACCGGTAAACTTACTGTGATAAAATCGTTGTGCCCTTTCACACATCTTTGTTCTTCTTGTAAAACAATACTGAAGTAAAATGACGTAATTCCAAATTATTACTAGCAATGTAACAAATATATTTTTAAAAAATTCTCAATCAAAACTTTGTTTGAAAAATCTAAAATACCATATCTACAGATGGAGAAAGAGACAGATTCAGTTAGGTAACTCAACAGAAAGCGAAGGCTCTTTAAGTCATACACGAGTTCGTTTGCCAATTATAAGAGCTTTTGAATTACGCGTTTATCTTTGAACGATTTATTTGCTCAAACTTCCATCATCCCAAATCACAACTCATGCAACAACGATACGTTCTAGCAACAATGAAACGTTCTAACGTCGTGCTTGTCACGTCTGAAAATTTAGTTTTCTTTCTGTTTTGCAGCGTTTCGGAAACACTGCACTTAAACTAATACTAAATGTTATACCTTTAAAAATGAACATAAAACGGTAAAAACATTAACCTTCCTATTACAAAGAAACTAGAAGATTTTTCAACACCTCAACATCAACTGATCTATTGAGCACTGGTGAACCACTCTTAAAAATCTTTTCAAATACCAGGATTTATTGAGGAGGAAATGCCAAAAGACATACTAACATACATTACAGTTGACAAGCGATTTTGTTGGCTGTGAAAAAAATAAATCACATTAAGACGTCTGCTGTAAGGATGCAAAATGTTGACGAATAAACATAAATATATATAAATGTTCTTGGTATTGAACCTATATATATGTGACACACACACGTTTGAGAAAAATAAATTAATTACAGCTTTTAATTATTCGTTTTGTGTTTCGATGTATTAGGTATTTTTAACCTACTAAGCCAGTTTGTTTACATTCATGTAAGTGTAATCAGAATATAATGAAAATAGGCATAGCAGAAATAAAACATCTTACAAATATTTCTACAAAACTGAGCAACATGTGTAGTTTTATTTGTCATAGCAATACGTTTAGAAAGAAATATATATATATGGTCAAAGTAAAACTAAGGAAAATATTTGTTCGTTATTTCTCTACAACTACGATCTTTTCAATATATGCACAAAGTAGATGAGACAATAACCTCACAATAGTTAAACCTAAGAACAAATGTTGAAGAAAAAGTGTTAACAGATAAATCATATTTTGTCAGTTTCTTCTCTCAAAGGGGAACCTTGGTAAATATATTACGAAAGATAAAAAAAGCACCATAACCCATGTCTGAATCACACGTTGACGAAAAGGTAAACCTACAAGCTTACTGAAACTGTATATTAATACTATTATATCCCAGGATGATTATCGGAAAAGACCTATTATCAAAGCACGGTTCCCGGCTTAACAGCGATGACGTCGGCGCTACATCAGGACGTCTTCAGCAGCGAGACACAAGGCAGCAAGCATACAAAACGAGGCTTTTGATAGACTTAGCCTAGCGAAAGGACGACAGCCTGGCAGAAATATAGTAATTATTCATATTTGCAAGAGCGACAGACAATTCAGTATTCTAAGTAAACGTGCAGGGGACAACGCGGTTTTAAACAAAGACAAATTTATTTATTTATTTTTAATAACACCGATGCAAAGCGTTTAATACATTCCTTATTATTTTTTATTTAATACTAGAAACAGTTTTCCAACAACGAAAAATACTAATTAGGAGAAATATGTTAATTTAAGCAAAGCATCATGATGTTTTAAACGATTTAAACTGCCTACGAATTCTTTGTGAGTGTAATCCAGTTCCTGCGAGTTGAAGTGTCCTCTGCTATCACATAAGTTTAGGAACTTGAATTGTTTAAGGTTTACATAGTATGATACCTTTTCGAGTGAACTAACTGTTGGTTTTATGTTGTAGGCAGTTTAAATCGTCAAAAATATCATATGGTCAACTTATTTTATAACTTAGCAATTACCGTAAGCCTCCCTCCTATTTTGGAGAAGGCAACACACCAGTGTGTTGTGTAATATTTTGTGTTACTGTGAGTACAAGAAGGGCTACAAGTCTAGGAAGAGAGAGAGATTAATTCCAATCCATAAACTTACCTGTGTAAACAGCTTAAACATATGGTCAATATTTAATGGATGTGTTTACATCGCAATAAAACTCTGTTAGAGAAATATGTTGAAATGTGAAACAGTAAAAGCCATAAATCAGTGATCTCAAAGTGTGGTTTGCGAGGGTTGGTCCAAAATGCAAGTCACTGATTAGTTTGTCTGTTTTTTCGCGGCAACAAACGAAAGCTGATGGGTTAGCACCGTTAGGTGGTCTGTAGGGTCTTTTCCCCAGCTGAAGCAATACACGGACGGAAAAAATTGAGAATCGTTGCCCTGAATAACATTTAAGACGTAATACAATTTTCCGTTAGTAATTAACTACTGCAAACTGAACATCGAACTCTGCAATGGAAATCTTAGAACAACCGAAAGTGCAAATACTAATTTGAAATACGGTGCTTGTAGCAAAATAGGAACAAAACAAGTATGCCAAACAAAAAGCCTAGATAAACAACAATAGCGCAAGGTGATGTTATATATTTACCATATCAAAACATCGGTTAATACTTCCGATATCTTTTATGACTACAGAAAAAAAAACAAAAAAAACATAAATGTATTTTATATTTCAAATAATAATTGTATTACATTTTTATTGATAATATTATACTGACATTGTCACAAGTGTTGAACAAATTCCATTATTAACTATTAAGGCAAAATTACTTCAATTAAAAATCCCAGTTAAAGAGTAGAAAAAAAAAAGTTACATAGAAACTAGTAGCACCTATCAACTTTTTCACTCGTCAGTTACTTGTCTTTTAAGAACTTTAAGGTATACACGTTAATGAAAACGTCCTTGCATCACTAATTCAGTTTTAAATTGTATTTTTTTTCTTTCTTTTCTTGAAAAAAAACTAAAAGAAAAACTGTATATACCCAGTTTCCTGAAACGTGCGAAGCCGTCCTTGAAAAGCGCACACAACAAATAAATATACGAACATACAGAAAAACTACTCTGACACGCGCAAAAGCTGGCCGTCGTACGAACTGAAAGACAACTGTGGTCGGGGCAAGCGCTCCGCTTAACGCAGCTTGTCATACGGCAAGATCAAACCAGTTTCTACGGGCGAGTTCAGAAACCATATTTAATGGATTTTTATTCAATAAACATTAACGTTTCGTCGAATGAAGGTTTAACATCTGTTAATCAATACAATAAATTACGAGTTTATACTGACCTCCTCTAAAACATGAAACTTATAAAAAATTGCCATAAAATTCTTGTACTTATAGTTACATTATTTTTTTTATATATAGGTAGGAGAGATTTCTGTTTAATAATAAATTGATTGATGTTTAACTACTTAGTCTTAGCTTGGCATTCCATCCTATCTTCACGATTTACTTGAAAAATGAATAATTACCATTCAGGTGAAACACCCCAACACTGATCAATATGCCTCCACCTAGCCCAAAGCGTATTTTGGTTTCACTAGATGAGTTATATTATATTATACGCCATTAGCTAAAATGAAATTTAGCAATGTCTATAATATGTATGAAATTAACTATCGAACACATAGTATTGAAACAATGAATAACCAATGTAAAAAAAAATTTCTTAGGAACTGTCAAAATTCTAAAACAAAATAGACTTTTAAATTTCTAACTGCACACGAAGCAGTTTTGTTTTTTGAAAATCATATAACCCGTCTATATTACGTAGTGTAATTTAATAACATATTGAATGTCTGTCGCACTTGGATGAGCCAATATTTGCTGACGGTCAGATCTACGCAGCTCTCTCTGTTCATGGTATGGCCAATCAATCACTCAGTAAGGAAATATTATGCACCCGAAGGTGCAAATATCAAAAATGTTGTTTACAAGAAAAGTTTTTAAAACTTTTCAAATACAAATTCGACAGTCCTTTGTTCTACTTCAAATACCACAGTTCTAAAACTTTTGGGAAATTTTCACACATTTTACAACTACTAGTAGTGAATATAATACAACAAATAGGTTACTATTTAAACGAGCTGCTCTGGTCTAAGACATGCAGTCGTCTACCGTACGTAAATGATTGAGACGGAAAGAGATATGTAAAGAGTCTTATATAAAAATATATATATCACAATTCTGTTAAACTTGGTAACTCAGGAAACTAGGTCTTGATGACTACGTGCATTATTATCAGTCATGTCATTCGAATTAACCAAATTATTTAGTGTCACTGTCACGAAAACGTAATGTTGTAAGTACTCAGTTTATGCACACATTTTGACTAAACTGGCTTATAAATAAAACCATTTTTTCCTCGATACTTAACTTTCAGACAGCAATCATGATTTTAACTAGTTAACGTAGTTTTTTCATATTAATAACTTACCTTTTAGTTCATGTAACCAAATCGAGAAACCACAGTCCAACAAAATAAATAATAACTTATAACAAAATGTTGTTTATTTTGTATAATAGACTGTTTTACATGATGCTAGTAGAAAGCTCACTTTCCGAACAGTACCTGCCATGATTCGAAAGCTTCAAAACCGTGGCACCATATATATTGTAGCTTACGTTGGGAGTTCGCAGTGTTGCGGATGAGGCGCGGGAATAGACCGAACTTGATTGGCTGCCATAAATACCCGAAAGCGGCCTCACTTGCACATTTACGTTTTCAAGACATACACTTGGCTAACTGCCAACTCGCCAAAATGGCTGTGTTTCTATTAAGTTGGAAGTATCAAAATTACACAGTATGACCTTCGACATGAGTATAATACAAGAATCATATGCAACTACAGATGTTATTTGATGCTAACGAAACCAAAAAAAATAAGTGAACAATAACATATTAATGGAACTCGTGTTTGGAGACCACTTTTTGACTGAGTGTTGCAAAAGATAACAGTTCGAAAATCATGTTGAGTTGGTCAAGTTCCGGGTTAGAATGACGAACTGACCGTGAAGAAAAAACCTTTTTCAATTGTTTCTTCAAGAAAGGATAGTTCAATGAATAATTTTAAAACGTTGAGTCTAAAGAACCATCCTGAACTTGGTAAGTACCAGTTAATTAAAAGACTTTTGGGGTGTTAACTGTATTAAACATTGTATACATTATTATTAGGATAAAATTTCATGTAAAAACTAATTAGAATAAACATTTTCATAAAAAAATATAAAAGAGTTTCACTTAATTTCAACATTTTATAATTACACATGTTGTTGCAATAATTGAATTGGTAAATAAAAACAAACTTTAAAGACAATAAAATCTAAGTACAAAACCCACTACCCTGAATTCAAACAGGGACTTTTAGTGTTTTTTTTCTTAAAGTCCATAATTACTTCCCTTCAATTTTTTAATAAAAAAAAGTTGTGTGCTTCTCTTTATTATATTACTTAGAAATTCTTTCAAATAATATTAATAGGAAAAAAAACAAATTGAGTTATGTTTTCAGTATAATATAATACTCAAGGTTATTTTCGACATATTATATAACCAAAAAGCGTGTTGCCAGTATCAGTCATGTTCGACAAAACGTTGCTCATTCTAATGTGAACATCAATAATAAGAAAACATGATCATTTTGTTAGGGGTTTCGGCATGTTGAAACACCTTTTTCTGGAACACACAACTATCTTCTTAAGAACAGATTATCACAATTGACAACAGCCACATCTTCGAAAATATCTTAAATATTTCAGGCATATTTGTTTAGAAAAACAACGTAGATATTTGGTGCAGCCATGTGGACGATAATGTAGTTTTTAGAATACATTTCTTTAATTATGTCTCGATATAAATGCTTCGAAATGTATGCTTTATTACAAAAAGTGTTAAAAACCATCATTTGTTTTTGAAATCCATTTGGACAAACGAAATGTAAGCTTAAAATATTTATGAAAACTTTATCTTTTATGACGTTTATTTCTGTTTTTTACTTATTTTTTGTGAATATTTTTGTTCGAGAAATATATATATACTTCATATTTTGATATTTAGGCCTAACAAACTCATTGTTTGACATAAATTTCAGGAACGTAAAGTGAACATCGCAGAATTTTTAAAAATTATTTGCTGACCTGTTATAAATAGTTTGTGTGTGTGCGTGCGTGTGACTATTCTCTTTTCAAATAAGGATAAACTATATGTAAAAATACTTTATGTATGCCTTAGCGTTCACAAGAGGAAAGGGTAACATATAAATGACGTCGAACAGTTTACATACCTAATCAACAGCCAGGCTAAGGTTGACGGTAACATAAAAATCTCGAGTTTAGCATGTCCAAATTATTATAATTAGCTGTTTGAATTATTTTGTTAGTGGATTTTTTTTGCTATTATTGTTGCCTATTTAAGCATTCCATATTTTCGCTTTTGTTTGCTATTAAGTAAATTAGCGACGTGCATTTTTTTATGTTTTAATGTATGCCTGGAATTTTTAAGTAAAATATTCAGAAGTTTTCATTACTATTTTTGTCAGAGTAACGCAGAAACTGATATATTCATATAGAAAACTGTGTATATTCTGTTCATTACTAGACATGGAACAAAGTTTGAGTTACCCGTAATATTGCATTTCGTTTTCAGCTTCTTTTTTTTTAAAGTTTCAGAAATCGCAGATACGTGACACTTTTATTCTTGTAAAACATATTGTATGGCCTAGTGGTTACGTTGCAGTTGGTAATATTAGAATTTTTAAACTTAGGAGCTTTTGTACGTGTACGTATCGTACGTTTTTGTTTGAACAGTCACACTGTTCGTTAAGTAGAACAGATATCGTGTCTGTTATTTTTGTGTTTTTAATAATAAAACAAAGGCGATTTACCAGTTTCAAAAATCCAGTGATTAATGCTTTTGTTTACCAACACAATTTTTGATCAATATATTTTAAACAAACAAATATCGTGTGTTCGCAGTTTCATATATGCTTTGTTGCTTTTATACGTAATAGTCCGAAGATATGTTTCTTCGTTCACAAGTTATTAGAATCGGGATATTTTGTTTATCCTTGAAAACAATCGTTTTCCTCAAACATCGACTCAATAGTATACTTAAAAATATACATGAAAATAAAAATATGAAAGAAACATTTAAAAAACACGTTTTTGTGGCGTGTTTTGTTTTTGTCAGTGAGACTGAAGAAGGTATTCAAACTTGTTGGATGACACCATACGCAATACATGTTACAATAAATAAACGTCTGTATTTTTAATTAAAAAAATAACTTTTAAAGTTAATATTCTTAATTTTGTCACGAAAACTAATTTACTAGACATAGATGTTGTTTTGAATTAAGCACAAAGCTACACAATAGGCTATCCGTACTCTGCCCATGATGAGTATCGAAACCCGGTTTTTAGCGTTGGAAGTCCGCATATATATCGCTGAGCGGTTGGTGTACTACGAGACATCCATCATTGTAGAATAAACTCAACAATCGAGCAATGTAGAAAGTTTGTCTTACTTTCTATTTTCACCAAATTTTCAAAATTTGAATATCAGAGACCTCTATCCATATGTTATCAGCCAAAGGCGCTTAATTTTATTTTAAATCATATTTTTATGAGCAGTGTCAGTTAGTTTTAGAAAAAAATAAATACATTAGTGTATAGAGGTTATGGTAATAATACAAGTTAATCAATAATCTGTTATGTATATTTTTCCCCGTAATTCCTTCTTCCAGTTTTACGTTTTGGAACAGCTACTGTGTAATAAAAGCTAAAAAATATTTGGGTGAGAAAGTCGCAAGCCATGATAACCGAGTATTATACAAATTGCTACGATTTTGTTTTTCACAATACTTTTAAGAATCTATTCTCACTTGTCTCGTTGACGCCATTGACATTAAAATATAGCGTAAACAAAAAAAACTACTAATCTTGAACCTATTTTCTAATAACTGCAGAAGTATATTTGATTGACTACCGAGGCAGGTATATACACACTATGTGATCTAACTGCGCCAGTTGACAGTTGATACCAAATTTTATTTTATAGTTCTTCGGGGCTGCCGGGAAAGTTGACGAATTTTGAGCGCTCGCTCGAACGCTGTCCTGGCGAGAAAAATGGAAAGCTTGCAGCACTTATTCCTTGCCTTTGCGCCAGTTGCTAAGTGAGAGGCGCCTACGTGGTTTTTAAACGTGCATCTTGGACATGGATATTAGATTTCGAACAAATTCAGCTGCTAAGGCCCTCGGACGCAACCTAGTAAATTGAAAAGGCACTGCTAAACAACTCAGAAGAAGGAAATTAAAGCATGTGGCACCGCCTATGGCTTCAAACGCCGTTACGAAGAAATACCTTCGGCCTCGAGGTTTCATATATTTGACTGGTTATCACGAGCAAACAGATACGAACGCGTTTCAACGTTCTTGATAAAGTTCAAGTACTCAGCCCATATTACTACAGACTCGTATGGAGCTAACTATGGCCTTCAAAGTAAACTTAGTGTAACTGTTAACAAATGTCTGTCATTCGTTGAGGTCATGTAAAGTTTTCCATTTTCTGCTCAATAAGTCTTTTTTTTTTTACCTTAAAGCTATAAAAAGTATCGCCTCACGCGGAAAAGATATTCATCTCTAAAGAACAGTCATGTGTTGACACAAAGTGTCTTATTCGTTTTCTCATAGAAATATTTCTAGTTATAGGCGTACATTACAATAAATGCTTATTTTTGGCTTGGGAGGGTTGGAATCTAGAGTGGTAACAGATTCACTTACCTCTATACAGCCTAGAGTACATAATATTTCCGAAAAACAATATTCGCTGAGTTAAGTCGTCTTGATGGGTCGCCCAAATCAAATCGTTGAATATCTCTTGATGGGTCGAAGCTAGTTACTCGAGGGCTATCTGCGACCCTTGTCGTCAATTTAGAAGTGATAGACTAGAGAAAGGGCTAGTTAACACCACCCACCGTCAATTGTTACACTGATCATTTACCAACGAAAAGTGAAATTGACTGTAACATTATAACGTCCATATGTTCGGTGACGAGATTCGAATCCGTGCCCAGAAGATTGTGAGTCGAATGCCCTAAAATTAAATTAAAAATGAAGACTGAATGAACGCTACATAAATATATATAGAAAACAATGGATAATTGATATACAGAATTAACGTGTCTGCTCACGTACAAGCTTTAGAATAGTGAAAGGAACACTCCCTCGAAGAAAATTCGTACGCTCGAGTTTTTATTTTACAAGAAAATAAATACCTTCACGGAGGACTAAAACATATTTAACCAAATTAATACTAATGAGGACCGATCCCGTTACCGGATTTTAAAGCTCATTTTTGTAAACTGTCTGTGAGCCAACTTGTTCATAGGCTCATTACCTTTGTAATTCAAATGTTCAAAATAAGGTGAGAGGTCACACACAAAACTTGGCTTTGCTATAAAAAACACACATACACACCACCACCAATATCACCGCTAACCCTAACTACTGGGGTTCCTGTGTTTTTATATAGATAATAAGTTATTTTATCCCGAGTTTTTATACACGTGTTGGCACTAAGTGTCATAGTAGACAGAACATTTAATTATTTGATACTGGTTGTGACTGTCATAAAACAAAACAAGTCGATAATTTGAGGGTTAAATGGAGACTTTGGTGGACCCTTCAAAATGATAAAAAATAATATTTTTACTTTTGATTTTACTGTATAACATTTTTGTTTGTTTCGATACCCGTGGCGGTGGAGCACAGATAGCCAGCCCATTGTATAACTTTGTGCTTGACTACGAACAAGCAGACAAACCACTAATAATTTAAAAAGTCTTTAGAAGCCTGTAAAATATGTTTCCACCGTAGTTTTCTTGGTCTCTACATATTCCAGCAATAATGCTTTACTTTCAATAGACATACATTTTCGCAGGACTTGGCTAAAATAAAAGTATACACTGGCCGGTTCTGATTGTTTATTTTAACATAAGTTTATTGTTTACACGGGTTTCATTTTGGGCAATAGAATGATTTGTTGAGACAAATAATCTGGTATATTTTTGTGTATGTTGGTTTTTCTGTACGCCAATGAATACTTAAATTACTAGTTTTTTTTTTTTTTTACTTTTGTGTTCTTGAGTAAGGGTTATTACTTTGAAATTGCAGGTGGCGTTTAGGGTTAAAGATTTTGCTTGTAGAATAATTTAAAGATCCTTATGCAGTGGAGTCACAGCGAAAACTGCAAGTAACCTAAAATGGTGGAGAATATAGTATTTCTTTAAGTTATTTGTTCAGTGATGCTACGAAACACAAAAAATACGTACTTATAAATTTAAAGTGCATATTAAAAGTTATCAACTATATTAGGTATGATGTATGGAATACGAAAAAACTTGAATCATTGTAAAATATTTTACGATTTTGAGCACAGATAAAACAAGTCTTGCGTAACGTCTTCGAAAGAAAATGTTTACTACTCGAAGTATTTTTAATTAAACACAGTTTAGTAGCTACATGTGTCAGTATTATTATTTTCCAGGACATGAACCAAATTTTTAAATCGGAAAGAAAAACTGACTTTTTTTTTGTAACAGATACGTCATATAGTGAGAGGTTTCGTGACGGCTTTGATGTTAAAGATACGTCTTAATTTAGTTTTTTATGTGATAAATCGAACAAAATGTTGTATGTGTTACCTAAGTGATGCAAGTATGTTATACCAAAGAAACGGTTGTACAGAATACGTTGAAACTTTTATCTATACAACTATAAATTTGTCCACAATCAAAACGGTGCATAAAGATGGCGCAAGTGAAGCGAGTAATTATTAAATAATGATTATTAACCCTCTTTATATAAATCATAATAATAATATTAACTGAACGTAAGCGTCTCAGTTTATTACCAGATTTTCTTGAGGTCTTCCTTGTGTTTTTAATGTATTTAATTAATTTTATTTTCCATATAAATGTAGCATGAAATATTGGAAAAACATTAATCATCTTAGTAGTAACCAGAAAGGCTGATATAGTTTCTTGTTACCTGTTTTAAAATGAATCATCTTAGTAGTAACCGGAAAGGCTGATATAGTTTCTTGTTACCTGTTTTAAAATGAATCATCTTAGTAGTAACCGGAAAGGCTAATATAGTTTCTTGTTACCTGTTTTAAAATGAATCATCTTAGTAGTAACTGGAAAGGCTGATATAGTTTCTTGTTACCTGTTTTAAAATGAATCATCTTAGTAGTAACTGGAAAGGCTAATATAGTTTCTTGTTACCTGTTTTAAAATGAATCATCTTAGTAGTAACTGGAAAGGCTGATATAGTTTCTTGGTACCTGTTTTAAAATGAATCATCTTAGTAGTAACCGAAAGGCTGATATAGTTTCTTGTTACCTGTTTTAAAATGAATCATCTTAGTAGTAACCGGAAAGGCTGATATAGTTTCTTGTTACCTGTTTTAAAATGAATCATCTTAGTAGTAACTGGAAAGGCTGATATAGTTTCTTGTTACCTGTTTTAAAATGAATCATCTTAGTAGTAACCGGAAAGGCTGATATAGTTTCTTGTTACCTGTTTTAAAATGAATCATCTTAGTAGTAACTGGAAAGGCTGATATAGTTTCTTGGTACCTGTTTTAAAATGAATCATCTTAGTAGTAACCGGAAAGGCTGATATAGTTTCTTGTTACCTGTTTTAAAATGAATCATCTTAGCAGTAACCGGAAAGGCTGATATAGTTTCTTGTTACCTGTTTTAAAATGAATCATCTTAGTAGTAACCGGAAAGGCTGATATAGTTTCTTGGTACCTGTTTTAAAATGAATCATCTTAGTAGTAACCGGAAAGGCTGATATAGTTTCTTGTTACCTGTTTTAAAATGAATCATCTTAGTAGTAACCGGAAAGGCTGATATAGTTTCTTGTTACCTGTTTTAAAATGAATCATCTTAGTAGTAACTGGAAAGGCTGATATAGTTTCTTGTTACCTGTTTTAAAATGAATCATCTTAGTAGTAACCGGAAAGGCTGATATAGTTTCTTGTTACCTGTTTTAAAATGAATCATCTTAGTAGTAACCGGAAAGGCTGATATAGTTTCTTGTTACCTGTTTTAAAATGAATCATCTTAGTAGTAACTGGAAAGGCTGATATAGTTTCTTGTTACCTGTTTTAAAATGAA
Organism: Tachypleus tridentatus; assembly: GCF_004210375.1. Taxonomy (NCBI): domain Eukaryota; kingdom Metazoa; phylum Arthropoda; class Merostomata; order Xiphosura; family Limulidae; genus Tachypleus; species Tachypleus tridentatus. The sequence goes on from NC_134833.1 coordinate 30,798,335, forward strand.
TTATCTTAGTAGTAACTGGAAAGGCTAATATAGTTTCTTGTTACCTGTTTTAAAAGCAAGTCTAATGTAGAAATGTTGTATGTCTTAGGTTGGGTTTTGTGGATCATACTCATATCAATGTAAATATGTATATATATACCTACGCACACAGATATGGATTTTTTTTATATAATGTTTTATGTATATATATATATATTTCTATAAAGGGGGTATAATTGTAGAATATACAGGAAAGGTATTTATTAATTACACGTGAGAAGTTAAGAACGTCTAGTGAGAAATAGTAATTTTGTACTTCCTGTTTAAAGATGTAATTTATAAAATTACTAGAATTCAAACACTTCTTGAACATGGATAGGCATGAACTTCGTATTAGTTCTTAAATTAAAACTAGAAACAGAGATGGGTAAAATAACTTATAAATAATAACATATAGGCTTGGTTTTAAAAATCGCGATTTCATTGAGTAAACTGTGTAATTTAAAAAATGTTCGCTTTTTGATAAAGTTCATGTGAATTTAAAACTAATTTCATGATGAATGAATCAGTTATGTAGAATACTTACATTTTAAAAGAAAACTACTGACTCGATGGAAAATACTTTGTGAAACTGTGTTTAATGTTTTCCAAAGTCTAACTGTACAGGTAGGTAATTTAAGCCCCCCGCTAGTACAGCGGTATGTCTTCGGATTTACAATGCAAAATCAGGGGTTCGATTCCCCTCGGTGGGCTAAGCAGATAGCCCGACGTGGCTTTGCTGTAAGAAAACACACACACACACAGGTAATTTAGTTCTGTTCAAAGAATGAATAGCGGCAAAAACGAAAAGCAGCCGTCTCAGAAAACAAAACAAACAAAAAACAACAAAGACTGTAAGGCCAGAAAGATTTGTGTCCTAGAAAATAATATCAAATGAAGTAGTGATTTGAAGAGAAAAATAATTAATAGACACCTGTTGTCTGGAATTATAAACTGATACTGTTAGTGTGGTGTTTCTTTCTCCCACTTGGAGCATTGTGAAATAAAGTTAATTATGCTTTATTTTAGCTTAAACGAACATTTAGAGGTAATGAGTTGTAATTGTTCATTAATAACTATATTCTGATATCAAATATAATGTGAAATGATGTATTACTATGTGCGAATTTGACGCATTTTGAGTTACAAATTCGTAGTTCGTTTTGATGGATTTCTATTATACAATATATCAGGATTTACCTTCAAATAGTTTTTATTATAATTATTAGTATTTATGCCGTTGATCTTACCAGTTTATTATTATATTCCTTTAATAAAAGCAACCACGTGACCTTTGACCTCAATCAACAAGACTAGCACACTGATTATAGATTTCTATGGTAGTAAAGTTAAGTGATGATGGTCAATACTCGGTGTTTAAAATTACTAACTAAATAATATTGTGTTGCTAACACCTACCATATTTCTAGTTTGTAGAAGACTTAAAATTAATAATTATAATTATCTTTCTTAATCTGGTTTACACCATAATATTTGTTGTTCGTTGAAATTTTGATATAAATACTACCTTGACCACTACTGTCTGTGTTTGTCACGTTCCAACTGGCTTGATGAGCCCTGTTATTGACTAAAGGTCTCTTCAGCGCTGGATATAGTAGACATATTGTGCATATTATTAGATAACCTTATTTTTTGCACACGTAACTTCTTAAAATCCCCTATAACCATATGTTCACAGTTTCTAAAAAAAACAAAGATATATTTATAAAGTTTCTAAATAAAATACAAACTAAGGATTTCAAAGCTGATTTAATTTAAGTCTCGAACATGGACAAGCTCGTCTTTTGATTTACCAAACAACATGGTTTCGAGGTTACACAGCATTGAGTATGCCTAACTTGGAGAAAAAAAAAAAGTTTTGCATAGTTGTGTCGGTGGGGTACCAACCTTTTACAACGTTAATACAAGTAACCTATGCATCCATCTAAATTTATGTACAAATTAGCAAGCACTAATTGTTTATTATTACTAGCTAATAACAACACAGATATAATATGATTGATATATTAATACAGTTTTATTGACTTTCACTCATACGTTCTTGTACAACCTATATCTAATCTTGAAAATATTATCTTTAAGGGTTGGGCATTAGTTACTAGTAACGCATACATTTTGTTTGTTGTTAAGCGCAAAACTACGCAACGGCTTATTTGTTAACCTGAAGATGACCTAATAAGGTCGAAACGTTGTTCTGTACTTTATTTTAATAAAAGTTCTGACATCCATACCAGATGTCTTGAGAATACATTTTTACTTCAAGCGGGTTTCTTGTCATCACCAATGGCTTGTTTGTTCTCTTCCCGCCCAGGATATTGAAATTCGATTTTTAACGTTGTAATCCCTCAGACTTACCGCTGAGCCTCAGCAAGACTCCGAAAAATAAGTTGTTGTTGTTTTTTTTTTAATTACAAACACGTGTTCAATATTGGTACTCAATGAACGAATAAATAATTTGTCACGGACTTTTATTAGTCATCCAGTAACTAAATAGTAGTTTTAAAGTAGATCATATTTGCTATAAGCATGGTTATATTTTAATTCACCTCTTCATAACAATTAATTAAAAATAATTATGAGGTTATTTTTCAACACTTTACGTAAAACAGTCAAGAGAAAAGCACACAAATCATGCTAACGACATATATATATACACACACACACACTGTCTGATATTTGGGTAATAAAAAGGGTTTATATGTGATATGGTAGGTATATTAAACGTATTGTTATATAAAAGTGACAACAAAAATTGCTAATAAAATGTTCGAGAGCGAAATTTTGTAACTCGGTTTAATGATTGAGATTGTTTGTTGTAAATGGTTAATAATAGAAATTTTACTTTGCATTTCAAAAATGGACCACATCGAGTGCTAGAGTGAAAACTTTAGACGGGTAGGATGCAGGAAAGATTAAGCCTATTTATCTGTGATGCTAACCGTTGTATGTGCTTGAGTAATAATTAGGCTTTTTAAATATTTTCTCCTCGAAATATATGAATCATATGAAGGGTAAAGAGAATGTTAAAATAACACTAACTCTCACCAACGATTATTTTGTAATATATAAAATAATGAATCACTTCAAACACGTTAGTGTGTATCTTTCTTATAACAAAGCCACATCAGGCTATCTACTGAGCCCACCGAGGGAATCGAACCGCTGATTTTAGCGTTGTAAATCCGTGGACATACCACTGTACTAGCGGGGAACCAAACATGTTATTAACAAACATAATTACAGCGATCCTTGATTGTCATTTGCTGCTTTGAATGTGTCCTAATTTTTACGGTTTAAACACCAAAAGATAGAGAAGTATTTAAAAATAATGGGCTTAAAATTGTTATAAAAACAAATTAGTTGTAGATCTTTATTCCCCATTCCTCTTAATTTATCCATTGCATTGTTTTCTTAACAAATGTGTTGTGCAGATGAATCTTATACATTGGATGAGCCTAAACTTGTTGTTCAGATGAATCTTATACATTGGATGAGCCTAAACTTGTACAGATGAAACTTGTACACCTGATGGATATAAATTTGTTGTACAGATGAAATGTGTACACCTGATGGATATAAATTTTTTGTACAGATGAAACTTGTACACCTGATGGATATAAATTTGTTGTACAGATGAAATGTGTACACCTGATGGATATAAATTTTTTGTACAGATGAAATGTGTAACCTGATGGATATAAATTTGTTGTACAGATGAAATGTGTACACCTGATGGATATAAATTTTTTGTACAGATGAAACCTGTAACCTGATGGATATAAATTTGTTGTACAGATGAAACTTGTACACCTGATGGATATAAATTTTTTGTACAGATGAAACTTGTACACCTGATGGATATAAATTTGTTGTACAGATGAAATGTGTACACCTGATGGATATAAATTTTTTGTACAGATGAAATGTGTAACCTGATGGATATAAATTTGTTGTACAGATGAAATGTGTACACCTGATGGATATAAATTTTTTGTACAGATGAAACGTGTAACCTGATGGATATAAATTTGTTGTACAGATGAAACGTGTACACCTGATGGATATAAATTGGTTATACAGATGGAACGTGTACCCCTGATGGATATAAGTGTTGTACAGATGAAATGTGTACACCTGATGGATATAAATTTGTTGTAGTGATGGAATGTGTAACCTGATGGATATAGATTTGTTGTACAGATGAAACGTGTACACCTGATGGATATAAATTTGTTGTACAGATGGAACGTGTACCCCTGATGGATATAAATTTCTTCTACAGATGAAACTTGTACACCTGATGGATATAAATTTTTTGTACAGATGAAACCTGTACAACTGATGGATATAAATTTGTTGTACAGATGAAACTTGTACACCTGGTGGATATAAATTTGTTGTACAGATGAAACGTGTACACCTGATGGATATAAATTTGTTGTACAGATGGAACGTCTACCCCTGAAGGATATAAATTTGTTGTACAGATGAAACTTGTACACCTGGTGGATATAAATTTGTTGTACAAATGAAACGTGTACCCCTGATGGATATAAATTTGTTGTACAGATGAAACTTGTACACCTGATGGATATAAATTTGTTGTACAGATGAAATATGTACACCTGGTGGACATAAATCTGTTTTAAAGTTTAGAAAAGGTGTCTTGTATAAAAACTGACTCCTGTACATATTTTTTTAATCCAGTAAATAGATGTTCTACACAAAGTTCTTCCACAAACCTTTATATATAGGTAAGCATATTAGTGTACATCTAGTATGATCTACATTTTTATCAAATATACCATTAGATAGCCAGTGTACATACTGGTATAAACTACATATTTACCAAATATAACTTTGTGTATCCAGTGTAAAACTACTGTGTATAAACTACATTTTAATCAAGCATGGCCAAGCGTGTTAAGGCGTTCGACTCGTAATCCAAGGGTCGCGGGTTCGAATCCCGGTCGCACCAAACATACTCGCCCTTTCAGCCGTGGGGGCATTATAATGTTACGGTCAATCCCACTATTCGTTAGTAAAAGAGTAGCCCAAGAGTTGGCGGTGGGTGGTGATGACTAGCTGCCTTCCCTCTAGTCTTATACTGCTAAATTAGGGACAGCTAGCACAGATAGTCCTCGAGTAGCTTTGCACGAAATTCATAACAAACAAACAAACAAGCCTCGAATTAGTCATATTACATCCATAGGTTATGTATTAGAACATTGTTATCATTGGTTCCAGGCTAGATGATCCCACACTACGTCTTTACGTTAGGCTTATTATTTCAACATTCACTACACTTACAAGGTATCATGGCACTTACCTCCTCGCGGCCCTCCTTTGCGTATGCTTAATATTAATATTGACACACATCATGTATGTCAATGAAAGTTTATTAATATTAAGTATACGCAGGTGAAGGTACTCCCAGAAATTAGCCCCTCTGGTCATGTTGCCCTCTTCTGAGAACCCGTGATTTGAATAACATGAGGTGCTTTGTTGAACTTTGGATCTCATCCATGCAGGTGCTTTATGTTAAGGGATAGTTGTTTTTTTTTTTAGTATTAGCATATCCTCCCCAGTTTTGGTGTTCTACGAGGACACTACTGTAGATTTTGAAATTTACATATAAATTATTCGCTATTCAGCTTGTTGCTTCTATTTAAATCTATAAAATATTCAGTTACACTTTAATAAAACAATAAAACGTACATATTTAACAATGATTTGATCAGTTACTTCATCCTATAACAAAACATATAAAAAACAATTTAGCCTTTAGATATATATACGTTCTACAGTAACATTTTTTTTTTTTTTTTACAAAAAGGACATTTCTTATACATGTCTTGTTGTATATGTGAGTGTGTAAAATTGAAAAGAGAATCTGTGACGTAGAGGCCTAGTGCATACTTTGATTACACTGTGTAACAACATTTTTACTTTTTCTTGTTCCTGGGCAGAAAGTGTTATTTCCAAATTGCTTATGCCTAAAGTAAATGGAAAAGACCTATTTTTCTCTAAACTTTGTTTTCGTGACTTGGGAGCGTATAACAAAAACATGATGGGAGACTGACTATATTTGGGGGCTGATACGTGAAAGTTATTTACAATAACAGTCGCAAATCTCGAATAACTACTCACTTCTAAACATTTTTGTATAACTTTAGTATAAATACATGCAAATCTTGATTCATATCTTGTTTCATTCAAACCTTATGTAAGTGAAAATATGCAAATTTGCCCGTTTTTACGTAGAAAATAGGTTAATTTCTAAATTTCATTATTCAAGTCACAAAAGCAAAGTTTGAAGGGAATAATGGACATTTTCTGTGCTTTTACAACATAAGCAATTAAGAAATAACACATACTATCCAGGAACAAAATTTGTGTTACATAGTGTTAGCCATACCCTCTGCTGCGAACTGCAGTTTTGCTTATTGAAGTATCATCAGTAGAGCTTGGGTCAGAAAACCAAAGAAATACCATTCAGATGGAGTGTATGTAATATTAATACCATTCAGATGGAGTGTATGTAATATTTATGATGTTTTGATTCCGGACTGGAAATTTCCTAGATATGTCTAGAATTATTATTTTTTCATATGTCGATACATGAATCATCAGTCATAACCCTTTTGTCTTCCTTTTTTTTTGGTTAGCGTTTTGTTGTTAATTTTTAAAATAATACCTTAAATAATTTTCTTTTAAACTGCACTTTATACCGAGATTTGTCGTTATTATCAAAAGGCTGAGAGTTTGTTTTGAATTTCGCGCAAAGCTACAGGAGGGTCATCTGCGCTAGCTGTCCCTAATTTAGCGGTGTAAGACTAGACCGACAACTCTTAGGCTGCTCTTTTAACCAACGACTAGTGGGATTTACCGTAACATTATAACGCTCCCACGGCTGATATGGCGAACATGTTTGTTGCGACCGGGATTCGAACCCACGGCCTTCAGATTACAAGTTGAACGCCTTAATCCACCTGGTCATACCGGACCAAGGTTGAGAGAAGTAAAACCAACGACCTAACCATAGACTAACAACAATATCAGGTTATACTTTTTTTGCTAAGTAACATGACGTAAATGTTATTGTTGAAATGTAGTGCTGTCAAAAACTAAAGTTTTTTACATATTAAAATTTGTTAATATAATTGATTTTTGCTAATAATTATTCCGTAAATACGCTACGAATTTATATCATGAATGATGTTAATTTTGGTTAGTATAGAAAAAATTTATCAACTTTTGACTGCCTCTACTGCATTTTTCTGTTCCATTATTGGTTGGGCTTGATTTTACAAAGTTGTTTATTTATTTCAGTTAGCAATGAAATGTGAGGTTAAAATATACTGTGGGGTGGGGTGATAGCCTTTGTCCCGTCATTTTTGGTGAGCTGTTTGCAAGTATTCATTATATTGTTGACTAAAACCTGGATTTGCGATGGGGGACCACTCGAAATTGATGGAAAATTTAAATTTACCTGACACTGTAATCAACAGAGTAGTGTATAAACTACATTAAATGCATTTTTGTTGTTAACGTATTACAACTTTGTCGATTCTGGTTAACGTTACACTTTTACACAAACCTACAGTCTGTCTTGGGTTTTACTGTTAGGACTGCTTCCTTTCTGCGACACAGTGAAGATGAGGGGGTTGAAAATTAGCTGTCCTCTATCTTGCGAGCTGCAATAAGATATCCGTCACTGCACCAGCTCTCATTGGGAGACCTCTGCGTGAGAAGAGTCGACAGAAAGACGCAGCTGTTGATCTGGTGGAAGGCCATTTCTACTCTAGCGGGAAGCCACTGACGTACTAGCATTTTGGACTGTCGTAGCCGTCTCTTGCAGGCAATATTACACGTTGTAATACTTGAATCAGAATGTGTCGTCAGGTGATGAATCCAACTGTGGCCAGAGAATGTTATTTGGTTGTGTCACTGTTGCCACACGTGACATGACAGGAAGGTATAATCAAGGATAAACCCAGTTTGGTGTTATATCCCTGGGATATCGTATATGACTGATACCTTTATTACACTTGCTCTAGAAATATATCATGTAATGTTAAATTATTTTGTTTTTGTCTTATTTTCTACGGCATGGGCACTATAATGTGACCATCAATTCGACTATTCGTTGGTAGAATACTAGCTCAAGAGTTGGCGGTAGGTGGTTAGGGTGTTCGACTGGCCTTTTCTCTAATCTTACACCACTAAAAGGGACGGCTAGCGCAGATAGCCCTCATGTAGCTCAAGAGTTGGCGGTGGGTGGTGATGACTAGTTTCCTAACCGAACACGCTCAAAGTTTAGTTGGGATGACTAGCGCCTTTCAACCGTGGAGGCACTATAATGTGACCATCAATTCGACTATTCGTTGGTAGAATACTAGCTCAAGAGTTGGCGGTAGGTGTGATGACTAGCTGCCATTTCTCTAATCTTACACCGTTAAATTAGGGACGGCTAGCGCAGATAGTCCTCATGTAGCTCAAGAGTTGGCGGTAGTTGGGATGACTAGCTGCCTTTTCTCTAATCTTACACCATTAAATTAGGGACGGCTAGCGCAGATAGCCCTCATGTAGCTCAAGAGTTGGCGGTGGGTGGTGATGACTATCTGCCTTTTCTCTAATCTTACACCACTAAATTAGGGACGGTTAATGTAGATCGTCATCTTGTAGCTTTGCGCTAAATTCAAAACAACCTTCATTTTTTATCCCAGATTATTAAACTACTGTTCGTTTTTATTATCGTTAAGTGACTCTGTTTTTTTTTTATATTACAGATCTGTAAAACTGTTCCGTTTTCCTATTCTTGAATGGTTTTGTTCCAGGTTATCTTGTTTGCTTATCCCAGATTTGTAGAATAATATTTCGTTTTATTATTATTGAAGGGTTATGTTATTATTTTACCTCTTTCCAGACCAGTAAAATATTCTTTAGCTTCGTTATTGTTGAATTGTTAGTTCATTTTATCTTCGGATATTCTTACAATACTTGTTCGTCTTATCATTCTTGAACAGTTTTATTTCATTTAGGTTATTGCATCTTCTCTTCTTAGATTAGTAAAATACTGTTTCGTGTTATTATTGTTTAACGGTTATGTGACTGTGTTGTATTCTCTACATCTTTGCAAGTTATAGTTACACTCATGATGATTAGAAACCCACTTTTTGTAATTAAAGTTTTAATACCCATACCAGCCATCTTTAAAATACATAACTGTTACACTGTTTCTTATCTTTGAATGGCTATCTTGTTTTTTTTCTCATTCGAGATTAATAATACAGTGTTTCTTTTTATTATTGTCTTTTATTAACCCTTTTCTGTCTGTTTACTGCTTCAACTTTATGAAAACAGCAGGTGGTTTAGTTTTCCTTTGTTTTATTATTAACTCATGTTCAACACTGATGTTCATGTCACGTTTCTTTGATATCTCTCTGCTGGTTCTAGTATAAAACAACTTTAGGTATCTCAACTGACTTTATTAATAGTATTGTATCACTGTTTCATAACGAATCTAAATAAATAATTTGGTCTTTGTATCAAGCATATCGTAGCACAGTATGGTGATTATATTCACAATGAAAGACTGTATAAGTGAAAATTGGCGGGAAGACTTGTTGTACACTTGTGTAGCCAGAAGTGTCGGTTCTGGGATCAGTTCTTATCGTTTATTATGTTTTCATTGAAAATAATATCTTTTATTAATTATCACGTTATCTGATATTAGTAACACATTGTTTTGTTTTATTATCGTCGAATGGTTGGTTTTGTTATTGTCGAGTTATAATATGATTCATTCTTATTGTTGACGGTTCTTACTGTGTTGTCTCGTCCTGGGTTGTAAGTAGTACATTGTTTGGTTCCTTTGTTAACTCACAACTCTCAATCTAATATTATTAGGATCTAATAATCCACAAGACGAGAAGATTGTTGTATTCACTTGGCTTTCATATCTAAACAGCGACAATTTGTTGTTTATATGGGTGCACTATATTAAACTTTATCAAAAGTATATACATATAATATCAAAGGCAAATACCGCAAAACATATTTTTAAAAAATGTATTGATGTATTATATCTTAGTACAGTTCTGATTTATCCTGTTTTTAATTAGTTTTAATTTCTACGATGTCTTTAGAAACCTGTACACACACTCTGTTCCTCGTTCCACACAACTTACTTGAGGAATGATTTATCGACTTTGATTTCTTACATACTTTCATGTAGATAGGTGTTACTACGTTCGATGTGTCAACGGCCATAGTTATCACAAACTTAATTGCACGCCGAAGTCACAGGTATGGAGAGAAAAAGATATTGAACGTGGAACCGGCGTTGCCGTTCCTTGCGCGCGGTACAGCGCGGCTGTTTCCGGTAAACAAGGTTCAGACTGAGAAGGACAGGTCTGTTCGCCGTGTGCTACGGTCGTAACTGCCGAGTTTGTTCGCTTAATGGCAGGGTGACGGGCAAAAGTAAAATAAAAAAAAAAGTTTGACAGTTTTAGACATATTGTGTGTGTTTCTCCACACTTGCGACTTATTACAGCCAGTGTGTATTGAACACGATTAAATTAAGTTTTATGTTTCCTCCGAACATAAAATGTCGGGAAAAACACACACGAAGTACTCAACAATTAAAAATAATGCGCTTTCTGTTAGTAATGTTGACACATGTTTCTGACCCGGCACACAGTTTAGAAAACTAAGCAAAGGCCGCATTCACGTTAGTAACCTCCCCTTCCGCTTTAAACTAGGAGGCTTCATCTTTAATTCGTGATAAGGGGTGAAACTTTATTATTTCTTGCAAGCAAGTCGAAGGTGAAATAGGATGAACCGTTTTAATTAATATCAACATAAGTGATCTATGAAATCATGATACATGAAAAGAAAGCTTCACATAAAAAGGTCAAATAAAGTCATTCAGTTACTATCAAATATTTAACTGCATAACCATAGAATCAATTGATATCACATAGATATCTGGGTTTAGTTGAAACTTGTATATGGACATTAGAAACTACAGGAAAGTATCAGTTGTTTGTATCTACATAACTAGACATTACAGTTTGTAACTACATAAAAACGTTGTGATGTGCATACATATATGAACCTTTCGGTATTTACATAACCAAAACATTGTAACTACATAACCAGACATTACAGTTTGTACATATATAAAAACGTTGTGGTATGCAGCTATGTATATACGAACTTTATAATTCCTAATTATACGGGATTTTGCTGTAAGTGGTCGTATCACAGAGTATATATACTTGAATACCAAAACACTGTAGTGTATAGCTACATACAGAAATATGTTCATCTTCAAATACGGATGCATTTATTCTGGGTGGTGAATATAGTTTATATGTAATATTTGCATCTGTAGTTGCATTTAAATATCGTTGAGTCATCGATTTTAATGCGAGTCAAACCAATGTAACCCTTGTAGCTGCGTCTATACCTTTACTTTACCTATTCAAAAAACATAATTAACTCGTCATTACTGTTTATTTAGAAATGTACAAAACTTTCAGTTTGTGGAACTCGTGTATACAAGATTTGGAATTTTACTTCGAAAGAGGAACACTTTGGTATATCTCATTTAGAATAGAGTTTTCCTTTCTAAAAGCGTTCGCTAAAACACAAGAACTAGTCGTGTTCCGAATTTATATTGGCTTGACGACTTATCTATCTCCCCGTTATTTGCATAGAAAAGTGCATCATACGATGCATAAACAAATAATGTCCTTTGAAATGATGACTTCGTTAGTGTTATGAAATTATGATGGCTTCTTGAATTGTGGGTTGGATGTGTGCTGACGAGGAAATGCTGTTACGAAAATGATGAATTTGGAACATTTTTATTGTTCAAGCAGTTAGACGTTTTCATTGTATGAATCTGGAATATGTTTATTGTTTTAGCAGTTAGACGTTTTTATTGTATGAATCTGAAATATGTTTATTATTCTAGCAGTTAGACGTTTTTATTGTATGAATCTGGAATGTGTTTATTGTTCAAGCAGTTAGACGTTTTCATTCTATGAATCTGGAATGTGTTTATTGTTCAAGCAGTTAGACGTTTTCATTGTATGAATCTGGAATATTTTTATTGTTGAAGCAGTTAGACGTTTTCATTGTATGAATCTGGAATATGTTTATTGTTCAAGCAGTTAGACGTCTTCATTGTATTACAGACCTTCATTTTATCGGTTGTCTATTTGCGCTTTCTACAAACGTATAGATAACTTCTTACTGTTTTACAAACACACACACACACAAACCTATTCCGTGATGGGTTTTTTTTAACCTAAGTCTCTTATCAAAACCTTGATCAATCTGCTTTCTTATGATAGTTATAAGTACCCTTTTTAGATAAGATCCACTCAAAAATAATTATCTGTAACCTAAATATGAAAACGTAAGGTTTATGAATGTGTGAACCACAGTTTAGGTTTGTTTATTTGTTGTTAAGCCCAAAACTACACAATTGGATTGGGAATCTAAACTGTGTTCACCGCTGCTATTAAAACTCAATTTTAAACACTGTAAGCCCACTTTTAATAGAGACTCCAAATGTACATGTTTAGTGTTCAAGTATGTAGACAAGCCGGTATATAGAAAAACAACAACTCAAAAGCAAGAGAAATAAGTATATTTTTAAGAATTAGAAGTAATAGTTTCCGGTTTTTTAACACAAAAAGTCGTAACTTACAAGTACTCTCCCAGTCTCAGAAATTCAGCAAAAACAATAATAATTATATTATAGTTTATTCTGACATTACTGTTTCACCGTACAGTGATAACTATTATGAAAAGTTGTCCTATTACGTGATAATAGTCTGTTGTTTACCTACCACGGGGAAAAGCTTTTTCGGTTAAATTCACTATTTCTTTACTACTTTCCCCTTTTAGATGTTCGGTGGTAAGATTGGAGACTTAAAACGTTAAAACTCTGGGTTAGATCCTTCCAGTGGGCACAGTGCAAACAGTCAGCTGTGCAACTTGACATATAAACAAATAACGCATTTTGTAGGCTGGGAGTGACTTAGTGGTTAGCGTTCCATTGTAATAAGATATGTAGAACATTATGTCGTGGACTCACTACATAACCCTTGAATACAGTCGTGGGCATGCTGTTATATGACCCTCGTTTCAGCCTTGCGTTTCGAATTTTATACTACCAATACGAGAGGAGTATTCTTTCTTCAAACTTATTAAAGTTTACCAGTTATAAGGATAAGTGAAGAAATAAACTCCACCGTTTTTCTCGCTTTCCATCAGTTGAAAGTCTATTGGCCAATTTTTATGTGCAATTCCCGTTCATTAATCAGCTTTGTGAGGATTTTTAACGTATTCTTATTGGCTCGTTACGTTAATTTGATGCACGTGCACGGTGCTGAATACTCTGGATACAAGTAAGGATGAATTTCTAGCTGTAAAAAGTTTAAGAAGAAAGTAAAATACAGTAATAGCAAAACAAGACAAAGGAAACAGCCTTTTTACAGGATCAGAAAAGTCTGGAATCATTGGTATTCCAACAAATTTCACAAAATGTCGTCTACGTGTTGTTCTTGTAATTAAAAACAAGTATGTATTAACTAAACCTCCTTATACATTGATAGCACCGTAACCAGTCACGTGTCTGAAATTAAGAAAAGTCCCAACTCATGTTTGGTTCTATACTTTTTGGACACCTTGTAAATGAAACTTTAGTAAACAAGTAGTTAACTAAATTTAAATGATATAACTAAATTTTAAAATCAAACATAGATCTGACAAAAACCTTAGTAGATTAAATTACAAAGGTACTAAGTAAAATAAAGATAAATGAATATTCATTGACAAAGACGAATATTATAAAATAACACAACAACGTTCTTCTGTGTGAAGTTACAAGGTTCATAAAAAACAGTTTTCATGTTAGACCTATTGTAACTAATTTTTATAATCATGAACGTGTTCGTTTTTTAATTAGATTTTTGTAATCATTACCTAGTAATGATTATACTATCAAAGACATGTTTTTATTCGATAAATACATTATTTAAAATTTTGGTTACAAGGTTTTCTGTCAATATTTTATTAGTTTTGATTTAAGTCTCCCTATTCAGCCTTCCTGTTAGATGGCACGTTAAGTCTTTGCAAAAAGCTTTCTAGTCAAAGTGAACATAGTAAAATGAAGTTTCCCTTTGTATGTATTTCAGACAAGTCATTAATTTTACCATTTTCATTTTGTCTGTGATTTGTATTGTTTAGTAGATGGTGCTTAGTGGGTCTGGCATGGCCTGGTGATTAGGGCGCTCCAATCACAAACTGTAGGTCGCGAATTCGAATCTTCGTCGTCGAACATGCTCGTCCTAATATGGCTGCCATCTGAGCCGACCGACTCCAAACGAGTTAGGTTAAAATCGTTACATGATTGACTTGTTCTTTTGCTAACATGAAAAGCTGTCACTTAATGGACGTTTTTCTCATTCTATTATACCATAAAAGGTGTGTGGGTGTTGTTGTTTTGATTTATTACCAACAAGCTGAAATACTCGTCAACTGACAGAGAATGTTTAAACTTAATTCAAACTATGCAACTTGAACAGTAATCATATATTTCAAAGTAATAACTTGAACATTACTTGTATCTTAATTTTTTAGAATTATACCAAAACTTTTTCGTGAACAAAATTTGCAGTTTGCTTTCAACAGATAAAGATTTTGAAGTGGTCCCACCCTTCAATACTCTACACCTGATCTTGTCCACCATGATTGTTTGAGAAACAGTTCAGCAGCTTTCGTACTTTGTCCTTGAGTCCCTTTAGGATACCTATCATTGTCTGAAAAGCTAACCTTCCACGATTATTTGAGATTAACTCAAAAGGTTGGGAGTAATTAACCAACAGGTTTCACAAAATAAGAATAGGGTTAAGTTCAATTGTGACCCCCTTAGGACATTACCCATAATTCGTAGTATTTACAAACAAATTTTCGTTATGATTAACCCGATAGGCTTGAAGGAGTTAGGGTGTGAACAAACACATCTTTATATATATATATAAGATACTGAACGTGCGGATATTATTATGAAACATGCTGATATTGACTTCAAAGTTCAACATGCATAAGATAAATAACTGGAATTATTTAATCGGTTGTTGTTTCTATAATTGGCAAACTTGAATTGAATGTCACAAATGATTCACATATTTGTATACCAATTTATTTTAAAAAGAACCTGGCATAAACAGTAATTCGTGGGACGTACAGAACTGACCAGTATGTCTTGTATAAAAGGCTTCAGAATGTCTCAAAGTTCTTAACTTAATTCGTAACTATTTAAATGATACAAAAGTTCCTTAAAAGTCAAATAGAAGCAATTTTAATTGGAATTCCAGCACGGAAGTTATACCATGGAACTTACTTATCCTTAATTTGAATTAAGATGTAATTTTCAACATGAATGTAAATTGCAACAGTCTTCATGTTTAAAATTACACTACATACTTTCTAAACATTAATTGTTATAAGCACCCCATGGGTCGTATTGGATCCACTACTTATGCGGCTTCAGATTCCCGTACAAGAACGTTAAGAGCTATGCGATGAATAAACGTAAGGAACCTGTAAACAGAACACAACGAAAGCCCGTAAAACAACAAATAATTATCAAGAATTGCTTAGAAAGGAAAAGCTATTGACCAGTAAGAAAACTTCAACCTAAATTAAATGAATAGATTCTTGCAGTTCGTTTATTATTAAGTTTGTAAACAACTGTTTCACAGTCTTAACATGTTGAAATATTAATATATGCCTTTTTATTTTTTTCTACAAAAAACAACAACAGAAAGTAACGAGAGAGCTATATATCGGTAAATGTGGCAGCAAAAGCTGTAAGCCTAGTTTTCAATACTTTCACAAATGAACGGTGTCGCCCTCTATAACTTACCTATTCAATCTTATACCCCAGTTTATTAGTCAACTACAGTTATAAACTAATGTTCTCATTCGAAACCTCATGTTGATGTATATTCAGACTGGTTTAATGTTTTTCCAACCAGTAATATATTCACTCTTACTATTAAACTAACTAATTTTCTGTCGTTTTTCTCCAGCAGTGTTCATTCTAGCTAATGCCTTGATGTGAATCGGATACTTTTTTTATAACACAACATAACCTATTCAGCAAAAAATATTCTCACGAATTTACCAAAGGCAAAAACAGTTTATTTTATACGAAAATTAGATGCGGAAAGAATTTCCTAGAGTAATTATCTACATAATAAGGTCGTTTACCTCTGTAACGCCAAGTGGATATGATTTTTAATTATTACCACTTACTAAAACAGATGCGTCTAGTTTTGCAAACACCAAAACAGCTACAATCTAATCTAAGAATAATTACCAAATCCTTCGTGCGTTATAAAAATACAGGAACAGCACTGCCACCTGCAGTAACTATAATTTAAACCTACCATATATTTCAGTATTATTTTACTCTAAAAATATCAATGCAGTGGTTGTAGGGTTAATAACGACTGACAGGAGTAGCCTAAAAATTGGCGGAACGTGATATTAACCGTAGGGGTATTCTGATACTACTTCTGCGCGAAAGTTCTAGAACAAACTAAACTTCTGACGGTTTTGTAATCCTGTTGCACTTCATACTTATAGCCCTTCGTCCCAAAACTGGTATCGTCAATTGATTTCTGAGGAATGGTTTTGATTTTCCTTTAAAAAAATTTTTTTTTAATGTGAGCAATTTGTTTTTATGGAAATCTTTAGCCTTTAAAACAAAAGGTTTGATATGTCTCACGTGTGCGACCTTTTAAATAATATTTACCTAAACCTTGTTTTTATTAAGAGTGAAATAAGATAATTGTAGCAACACTTAGCTTTTAGGTATGGCATTGTTTGATCCTATAACACTGCAGAATACCCATTTTAAAAATGTAATTTTCGTTAATTTGGCACTGGAAGGAGTGACTTTGTGTTTTGTTTGCTTTTGAATTTCGCGAAAAGCTACTCGAAGGTTATCTGCACTAGTCATCCCTAATTCAGTACTGTAAGTTTTTGGTTTTGGAATTTCGCGAAAAGCTACTCGAGGGCTATCTGCGCTAGCCGTCCCTACTTTAGCAGTGTAAGACTAGAGGGAAGGCAGCTAGTCATCACCACCCACCGCCAACTCTTGGGCTACTCTTTTACCAACGAATAGTGGGATTCACTGTCACATTATAACGCCCCTACGGCTAAAATGGCGAGCATGTTTAGCGCGAGGGGGATGCGAATCCGCGACCCTCGGATTACGAGTCGCACGCCTTAACCCACCTGGCCATGCCGGGTCAGTACTGTAGGAAGGCAGCCAGTCATCACAACTCACCGCTAACTCTTAAGTTACTTTTTTGCCAATGAATAGTGGGATTGATAGTAGAATTATATCGGCTCCACGGCTGCAAGGGCGAGCATGTTTGGTGTGACGGTGATTCGAACCCGTGACCCTCGGATTACGAGTCGATCGCCCTAAGCACCTGGCCATGCCGGGCCATGAGTGTGTGATCCGTCAAAACTTAGAAGTAAACTCGAGTGCAGAGCTTAAAAAGTTATAATTCATCAACATTGATGGCTGCATTAATACATTATACATTCAGAATGAGTTTTTGTTTGTTGTTGTTTTTTATATTTTTATTTAACAGCATAATTGCCATGCTATCGATTCTATTCTCACTTCTCTAGGACATCTTAAAGAAATCCGTTAAGTGTTTTTAATTTTGGTCAGTTTTGCCATTTACACAGCTTCCGGTTCAGAAAATTTGAAATAAATGGGATTGTACTCGTGTTTTGAGGATAGAAACAATAATCTCACCATGAACAAAAATATTGAAAATACTGTATTAATGTGGGGTGCCCTCTCGTGGCTATGTGGTAACTAAATATCGGATTTCATACCCACTCTGGATACAACGCAAAGAGCTGTATATCTTTGCGCTTAGACACAAACAAACAAACATAATTAAAAAGTAAAACGTTGTGTATTTCAAGCTATAATGTTTATATTTAAATTAACATAAAGTCAGTGGTATAGCTAGTTAGAAGCAAGTGAATCGTGAGGACTGCCACTTCCACGCTACCTTTACCACATGTGATCCTTTTCCTAGAAACCTAGTTTTAAACAGATAAAACACATCTGAAGTGATCAGTAACAATGAAGTAATAGTGTGTAATTTATTTAATTTACCTGAAACGTGTGTTTATTCTAGAACTTACTTGATATGTGATCGAACTATATCAATGCACTCAGAAAAGAAGCGATCAATTTAGAATACACGTGCGGTTAGATGGAATTTTCATTTGTAAGAAGGATATTCTGGAAGTAAAGCTATAACCATTTATTTATTTCTATTTCTATATATATATATATACACGCACACGTAGAAATTCCTGTGTCAAAGTTCCCTTGTTTTGTGCAGATCTTGTGGGTAAAAATAGTAAAACAGAAATACGTACAACAAACAGTAATGAGCGATGAAATACGTGGAATTTACCGCCAAAATACACCAGCAGCAGTCGGCGTCAATACCACTTCAGAAACAAAGTTACGCTTTGAATTCATGAATAAATTTAAAATAATCTAGGTTTGTCACTTGTATAAAGTTGTGCACTATCTCTTTGCTCTCAGAATGGCGGGACGGTGGGCATGTTCGTCATTCTCCAATCAGGTTTACTGAATCCAGGACATCAGCCAAGTTATCTTTGTTTCGGGTGGTATTAAAACGTCACTTTCATTTGGCGTCGGCTTCGGGCAGTGGACATTCCAATGGCTGCCAAGCTCGAACCGTTTTCCTAACCATTTTAACCCTGTCTTTCGGGGACCCACCCGAGTTTTCTGTCAAATTCATTCGATATTTGTTCGGCAAATTCCTCACCGCTGCTTGTTGATTATGGCTTGGTTTGGTTTGTTTTGAATTTTGCCCAAAGCTACTCGAGGGCTATCTGCGCCAGCCTTCCCTAATTTAGCAGTATAAGATTAGAGAGAAGTCAGCTAGTCATCACCACCCACCGTCAACTCATTGGCTACTCTTCTTACCAACGAATAGTGGGATTGACTGTCACATTATAACGCTCTCACGGCTGACAAGGCAAGCATGTTTGATGTGACAGGAATTCGAACCCGTGACCCTCAGATTACGAATCGAGTGCCTAAACCACCTGGCTGTTGATTATGGACAGACCCGCGGACAACTTTGTTTTGTATTTTCATATGCAGTTATTAGTCTGGGACGATAACTACGTTTAGCGTACAGTAAACGAACTGTATTCTGTGCCAGTAAGTGAGGTTATGTTAAAAGTTAAACACGCTGTAAACAAATATTTGTCTACGAATCAAAAAAATAACCTCCCCCATAGGCTCAGTGGTAAACTGAAGGCTTATAACGCTAGAAACCGGACTTCAGTACCCTTAGTGAGTACAGCACAGATAGCCCATCGTGTAGGTTTGCACTTAACAACAAATAAATCATACGATAATACAGCACACACATTTTTATAATCGGCATCGAATATTAAAAGAAACTGTACTGGTATAGTGGGGAAAAAAGTTACATTGATTATTCTCTACAGATGACGCTAGTGGTTGTTATTGTTTATCTATTATAAAAATTAAAAATTTACAATTCGAATGAACTTTAGGTGTAGTTTTTACCAGCAGTATAAATAGTGTTATTATGAGTATAAACTGTTTTTTGAACTTTTGACTTGGAACCAAAACACAGAACAATGCGATCTGGTTAGTGTACGCATCGTTAAATTTCGTAATCTGCTTAGAGGCCAATCACGTATTCTTATCACTAATAGTGAAACAAAAATAATAAAAAATAAAATAAGATAATACAAGACAATTTTGCCGCCTGTCTCGTACGATACGTGTAAGGTGTTGATATGTGTGAACGACGTGGAAAATGTTCGTGCAGGAAATTAGGACCAGGTCTGTACGTAAATCAAGCCTTTTTCAGGAGACATTTTTACCAAGCATTATGTCCGATATGTTGCAACATTATTATTCGGATTCACCCAGACGTAAAGTGGAAGACATTTCGGAATACTAGATTTTATAAAACCAGTTTTAAAACAAACAATAATGTATTTAACGAAACAAGTTTACATGGCATCTCCTTGGTGTATTTCACGAGAACCGAGGGCGTCGCGTGGTATAACAATGGTTGGGAGACTAAGATATGACCCAAGTTTCTGTGGTTGATTGTTCTGACGGGAAGCGCTGTTTAGCAACCAATCACAGCTTGAGCTAGTGAAATTGAAGACATTTTATGGCCCATCGAACGGAAATGCGGTGGGTGATTAAATATATCAAACATTGAAGTATAGTTTTAGATAAAAGTAATAAAAGGAAGAGTTACGAGGGTCGTTTTTACATATTTCTCACTCGAACATCCCTAAAGGAACCACAAGATGAAACCTTAATTATTGTATAATATTTTACAAGTACGTTCACTGATGGGTATGTATTTACTGTATTGGCCCTAATTAACGTCCCCTCTCTAATTATCACTCCCGCCCCCGGTATTTTTATAAAAGCTTACCTTGTGTGACAGCAACAGTAGTCCAACATATAATCCACTTTTATTACCATTATTCTCATGTGAGAAAAAAAGAAGAAAAACACACACACGTATTGAAATAAACATGTGAAAAACACTCCTGTGGGCGATAATTATGGGCAATACGATACATCAATAAGACCCAAAAATATTTTATACTTTAATAACAAAAAAATACTCAAAAAAGTAAACTATATAGGTATATTTCCATGATAGTGTTATGTTTAGGAAGTTAATGCTTAATTAAGTTCATCGCAGGATATATTGGCTTAAGTTTCCTCGGTTAAGGAGGGCAGAAAAAAAAGAAGTTTTTACTTCTAAAAGACACTCAACGTACTTAGATGTTTTGAAAATTTCATGGTACATGTATAAGTAAATATTTCGTGTATATTAAAATCACTGTTACTTGAAAGTTTAAATCTTTTAGCCCGTGTATTGATTTTAGAATGTGAAGCTTAACCACTAGACTCTGGGGGTCGAGAGTTCGAAACTCCGTCACCGAACATACTCACTCTTGCAGCCTGGGTGGAGGGCGTCATAATGTGACGATCAATCCTACTATTCGTTGGTGAGAGAATAGCCTCTATTCTAGTGGGCGGTGTGATCTATCGGCCTTTCCTCTAGTCAACCATTGCTAAACTAGCAATAACTAACGCACATAACCCTAAACAAAGCAATTTTACCTTTTTCGTAAAATAGTGGAGGCATTTTGCTTGATGACATAAAACATTTCACGTGGTGGTTTTGATTTAAGTTGCGCTGCAAAACGTAAACAAAAAGTTGCTTCACATCTTATTACAATTCGATCATTAATTTTGTTCTTGTTTCTCAGCAAATTTTATTTTTTATTCTTCTATGAAACAAAAGCAGACGTTTGTCGCAGATTATCTTAGTTACTGAGTTGCTTCACGTTTTCATTTAAAAACATTGTTTTTCGTATAAGCAATAAAAGTACTTTAAGTTTTAGGCTTAAAATTTAAAGCAAAGAAAAAGCATTATAGTTTCATATACAAGTTTTCTGTAAGTAGTGTGTTCTATAAGCTCTGGTTGTCGTTTTGAATGGTGTGTAAAATCCATCCATATATATATGAGGATGTTGTGAGGATTTTTCACTAGTCTATAGAATCTAAAAAAACTCTCAACTACTGATTACTGGATTAAAACTCAAAGCGTTGCTTTCAAGGCAGCTTTTATTCAAACTAGCTGAAGTTGCCCGTTGAGGAAGTAAAAAGTGTGTAATAGAAAATGTTAGCTAATGCTTTCTTATTGTCTTTCTTTTGTTATTAAATCCAAATTTAGTGTAGAAGGTGATAATTCAGTAGTTTAACTGGTTAAATAAATACTTGTGTCTTTATGTTCAAAGCGAAAAGTGGAAATGTACCTACTGAAGGGATTTTTTTTTTAATTCTTGCCTTCGACCAACAATCTTAAAATCAGCCTATCTACACTCTTGGTCAGTTTTCAGTTCTCACACAAAAAATTTTCGGTAATCGAACAAGCTATCTCTGAGTAGTGCTTGCTAACACACACAAGATGAATCATCTTTATCCACTAATACTGATTTCGTGATGTGTGCAGTGTTTTGTAGTTGAACACTTATAATGCATTAGTGATATTTATCACCTTATTGCTAGTATTCTTAAATTATTATTATTATTAGTGAGTTCTCTGTTTATAGACACACCTTAGATTCACATCGTTTTAATCATAATTACTTGTTTCTCCGAAAGATGGCCAAAGGCCGCCTGGAGGAGTAATCTTTTTTAACCTCTCAAACCACTATGCTGTAGTGTTTTGTTTGTCAGTTAGTCAGTATAGACACTAAAATAACGTCACATAAGGACAGTTAACGTTGCAATTTGTACTGTCGTGTTATAGTTTCTCAGGTTTATAGTACACTCTCTTTGCGACCCAATAAATATTTAACTGTTACTCAACGTGTTGATTTATAAACTTTAAGATGACGTTTTCGAAAGTTCACTTGGCGATAATACTGACAATCACAATTACATACACACCTAGTACATTGTTGATTCTTACGCTCGAGAATCTTCTACAAATTTAGAGAACAGGTAGGCCTGGCATGGCCAAGCGCGTAAGGCGTGCGACTCGTAATCTGAGGGTCGCGGGTTCGCGCCCGCGTCGCGCTAAACATGCTCGCCCTCCCAGCCGTGGGGGGCGTATAATGTGACGGTCAATCCCACTATTCGTTGGTAAAAGAGTAGCCCAAGAGTTGGCGGTGGGTGGTGATGACTAGCTGCCTTCCCTCTAGTCTTACACTGCTAAATTAGGGACGGCTAGCACAGATAGCCCTCGAGTAGCTTTGTGCGAAATTCAAAAACAAAAACAAAGAGAACAGGTGGGACTTTCTCAATACACATTTTACAATACATGTTCCTTATATTAAACTGAAACAAACATAGCTTTAAAAACAAATGTAGAGCAATAAATCCGTTACATGAGTAATTGAGATTAGAAATTGGTTGTTTACCAAATGAAGTAATTGGAAAACCTATAGATCATTCTGGTCAGCGAGCCTGAAAAAAACCTATATTTCGTTCTGGCTAGTGAGCCTGTAAAAAAACAAAAACTATGTTCAAAATTGTACCTCGGTAAATCTGAAGATTTATGAACGCTGAATGTCAGGTTTCGATACCCGTGCTTTGATTTAGCGTCGGAAGCATACGTTTTTTAAACACGTTTCCAGTTCTAAGGCCTGGCATGGCCAAGTGTGTTAAGGCGTTCGACTCCTAGTCTGCGGGTCGCGGGTTCGAATCCCCATCACACCAAATATGCTCGTGGGGGCATTATAATGTGACGATCAATCTCCATATTCGTTGCTAAAACAGTGGCCCAAGAGTTGGCAGTGGGTGGTGATGACTAGCTGCCTTCCCTCTAGTCTTACATGCTATATTAGGGATGGCTAGCGCAGATAGCCCTCGAGTAGCTTTGCGCGAAATTTAAAAACAAACAAACAATCCACTTGTGAACAATTAGTTCAATCTTCTTTGGGTTCATTTTTACACAGTTTTATACGTATTATTACATTTACTTTAATGAAGTAACCTCCAGAGATCATTTAATATCATCCTTTTAATTCTTTGAAATAAAGATCATTGTATTAAAAATATATATTTATATAAAAAATTGTAACTTTCGATTTATCGTTCAAAGAAAAAAAGACGAAGAGACAGAGAATTCTAACTAACTATGATGTCTGTCTCAGCTTTAACTATTTAGAATAGAACTTTTATTTTCTGTCTTTCTTTTCTGAGTATCTTATTTAGTTCATCTTTGTTTTTCCGAATTATTTATTGTGGTAGGACAAATAAAAGGTTTTTTGCTTGAACATTTCAATCGAGCAAATGCAGCATTGTAACATATTGAACCCTGTCAGAAATGTGTTTTCTATAAGCTCTGAGTGTCGTTTTTGCACGGTAGTTCCATTTGAAGGCACAATACTGATGGAGACAAAATTATAGAATGCTCATTATGAAAGAATGTGATAAATAATAAAACATATTAATGAAAAGCAATTTTTACCCCAAAATGTGAAACAGGTTCTGAAATACAACGAGGAATGGTAAGTGGATACTATATTGAAACCTGGACCGTGTTTTATTTATTTTATAATACAACCAAGGGTACTGAATATAGTTTTTACTAAACATGCAGTAAGAAGATAAATTATACATTAAACAACGTAAAAAAATGTCGGATATCTCAGTACTAATAGACAGCAACGTCGAGACAAGAGACGAAGCTTCGTTTCATTTTCGTCGACAGGACGAAATTGAGATTTATATCTTCCTCAAACTTCAGTGATCAGTTAGAGATAACGTCATTAGAATTAGGAATGAACCATTAACATTTTAAAAAGTTCTGAACATTCTTGTATATTAGGTAGATCATATTCAGTTCGCTGGAATTCTGAATTTAATAAAAACTCTGAGGTCTTGGCTGACTGGCAGTAGGCTATAAAATACTTATGCAATTCTATTTCCCGAGCTGACCTTGCTTAAAACATATAAAGTATTACAGTAATAAATTTTTACAGACCCGCCTCCAGCTTTTCTTAACTTGGGGGGGGATAATGAGACATATAATGAGACTAGTTCTAAAATAAGTCTAAAATTAGATTAGTGGACGACATTAATTTGGTGAGGGTGGGGGAAGTGACATTTGAGTTGACCCGGCCCTTTATAAGTAATTTACTACAGGACATATTTTAAACACAGAAGCAATAAGTGTTTCAAAAATATTGTAAAAAACAAACAAACACGCTAGAAGGCTTAGCTTCTTCTCAGTCTTAGTTTGGTTTGTTTTAAATTTTGCGCAAAGCTACACGAGGGCTATCTGCGCTCACTGTCCCTAATTTAGCAGTGTAAGACTAGAGGGAAGGCAGCTAGTTAGTCATCACCATCCACCGCTAACTCTTCGCTATTCTTTTGCCAACGAATAATGGGATTGACTGTAACATTATAACGTTCCCACGGCTGAAAGGAAGAGCACGTGTGGTGTGATGGGGAGTCGAATCCGTGACTCTCAGATTACGAGTCGAGCATCCTAACCACCTTGTCGTGCCAAGTCTTACTGAACTTAAGTAAGTTTTAAAACCAGTTTAGTAATGAGTTGAAATTCTACATATTTCTAGTATTAAGAAGGTAATAAACTTGTATTAACTCGCACTCTGACTGCGTAACTTTGTCTGGAGTTACTTAACAACTTACATAATTATTTATTAACTCATCAAACCAATTAATTAGATGAATAATAAAAAAGTATAATCATAAAAGAGTTGTGAGTCAAATGTAATAGTTATTCCAAGTATTTATTAGTACTATGTTTTACAGTTACAATTTATATGAAATGTATGTATGTGGAAAGTATTATATCGGAAGTCGTGTGACCGTTACATACCATTATCCATCTGTCTTTTACTGTATGTATTGCAGTCAGTTTTAATGTTGTTGTCACTTACAAGTTACCGTAGGTGCTTATGAGTTTTTAATGTATATAATTTTTACCATGAATTTTGTGACAAACGTGGAATTAATTTTGAATATAATTGAGACAAACGAAATACATCTGTCATTTTGTTAACTTTAGTTTTTTATTTGGAAGAACTATAGTGTGACAGTTTCAGTAAATGATAGACATTTTTTGATGAAGTTTTACATCATAAAAGCGCGTTGCGTTCTTTGAACCAGTTCGTATTTTCAGGTGTAATATTAATTGCCATTCATCACATTCGTAAGGTTCATACATCGTTCATTCCCACGGAGTTTCTATGTTGTTGTTTTTTTGGGTTTTTTTTTCCCTTTTTCAAATCCTAAGCCCCACGAGGTTTTGACGATTCTCAACCACCGGATCCACGTGAATGACCGGAACTAAGGTCTCCCTTTTATTATTTTCTAGCTTTTTCATATTTTTTTTCGTACTTTTCCAACACAATAAACAACTCGGTTTTATTATGGAACCCAAAAACAAGTCTAGTTCTGATGTGAGGGTCTCATCAACATGAAAGAGAATGATGGTTTGTGTTTAACGTGTTTCTGGGAGGCTGTAAAGATTGAAAATAATGTAGTGCAAATCTCAGAGAATAATGTAGTACAAATCTCAGAGAATAATGTTGTACAAATCTCAGAGAATAATGTAGTACAAATCTCAGAGAGTAATGTTGTACAAATCTCAGAGAGTAATGTTGTACAAATCTCAGAGAATAATGTAGTACAAAGCTCAGAGAATAATGTTGTACAAATCTCAGATAATAATGTTGTACAAATCTCAGAGAATAATGTAGTACAAATCTCAGAGAATAATGTTGTACAAATCTCAGAGAATAATGTAGTACAAATCTCAGAGAATAATGTAGTACAAATCTCAGAGAATAATGTAGTACAAATCTCAGAGAATAATGTTGTACAAATCTCAGAGAATAATGTAGTACAAATCTCAGAGAGTAATGTTGTACAAATCTCAGAGAATAATGTAGTACAAATCTCAGAGAATAATGTTGTACAAATCTCAAAGAATAATGTAGTACAAATCTCAGAGAATAATGTAGTAGAAATCTCAGAGAATAATGTTGTAGAAATCTCAGAGAATAATGTTGTACAAATCTCAGAGAATAATGTAGTACAAATCTCAGAGAATAATGTACAAATCTCAGAGAATAATGTTGTACAAATCTCAGAGAATAATGTAGTACAAATCTCAGAGAATAATGTTGTACAAATCTCAGAGAATAATGTAGTACAAATCTCAGAGAATAATGTTGATCAAATCTCAGAGAATAATGTTAAAACGTGCGAATAAGACAGTTTCAAACAAAACGTTTTCTAAAACTCGACAAATGTGGTAATACGAGCGTTAAATCTGAAATGTATTTATTATCAGCTCAAATAAAAACAACAAAAACATTGCTTTATAAGCTTTATATATACGTTGCTATCAGAGTATGAGACAAGTACGATGTAGAAATCATGTCACAGTGAAAATAAAGTTACGGTGACAATTATTGAAACGAAAAACAATTTCCATTGTTCATTGGTTTTTATCTTATTATTGTTAAGTACAGAGCTACGCATTGGGCTAGTTGTGCTCTGCTCACCACGGGTATTGAAACTCGATTTTTAGCACCGTAAACCTGCTATATTAACCCTGAGTCACTGGAGGGCTTCGTTCTTGTTATTTGGGTGCTTTAAAATTGCACAAGAGATTTAAAGCACAAGCTGCTTAAAATATAACTGGCACGTGACTTGTATGGTGTGTTTACCTTTGACAGCATCGGTTAGTTAATCTAGTTTTCTAGTGACTATTCCAAATGTGCCTTAGCAGACCGTACGGTACAACGGTTCATCTATGTTTCATAAGAGAGTTACGATGAACATGAAGATGAGATATTACGGTCTCAGTGATGATGAACTACATATTGACTGCTAAGATTAATGTAATGCGAATATATACACTATGTAATACACAAATAGAGTGCTGTTGTGAGATTCTTCTAATGCAAAGTACTGTACATAATGGATGAGCTAACACAAAATCCACGCTCAGGGCGGTACCTAGGTTATGTCGTTTGCATCTCTATTTCCTAAGAGCTGTGGGAAATTACACTTCTTTTTTATTTTATTCTAAGAATGAGCAACACTGTCACCCAACTTTTTTTTAGTCTGCCTGATTAGTCTTAAGAGATGCTGTAATGTAATAGTTTACTTTCTTTAATTCTAGAAAATAGTGGCTTTCAGTGTATTAAGTATAGGGGAAACACTGAATTTCCGTAATTAAACATTGCAATGTCGATTGCTAGAAAACGTATATTTTAAATATATATATATATATATATAAATTTTAGTAGTTGGATGCTGTCTACCTTCTGTGAACTATATAATTAAATGAGTTTCATCTTAGTCATCAACTCATACGGTGTACTCTGAAAAGCATCAATTTAAACAAACGGTGAATCCTTATCGTGTTATCTTAAGGTCTAATGATCTCCCAGATTCCAGACTGTTAAAGTAAGTTAAAATTAACTTAAAACGTATACAAAATTTGATATTTTTCTCACTAATGAGCTTATATGTTCTTGTTTTAGCGAAACTATATACATTGAACTATCTGTATTCTATCCACCATGGTAAATCGAACCATGGATCTTTGGACGTTGGAATTCTTCGTGAATTTTTAACTGACTTATTTAGGCTTAAGAAACGTGATAAAACATTCCATTAGATTGCAGAGTTTTGTTTTTCACATTTATCTTAGTCAATCCACTGAATTATACAAATAAATAAAAAATGCAGTTACAGTCCGATAAAATCTGATTAGGCCTACGAGAAATGGATAAAAGTGGTAGAAAGAGAAAGTACAACCAACACGTCGGCCAAACGAACTTCTAGTGTGTAAAAACAGCATTTAATGTCAGTTGATTTTAACAGGCATTAAAGAAGAAAGTAGAAAAGCAATAGATTTACACCGCTAAAATCAGGGATTCGATTCTTTTTAGTGGACACTGCGGATAGCCGAATGTGGCTTTTCAATTGAAAAACACACACAGAGAAAGCTACTGTCAAATTAACGTTCGTCAATTTAAAAGGATCTAAATAGGAACGTAAGAAAGCTGCTGTGTAACTAGAAATTGTCTACAGGCGTGTATGAAATTTCTAACTTTTTATTTATATTATATTTATATGAACTTTTACGCAAAGCATTTGAACCAAAGCAGTGACTCATACTGACTGGCCAATCAACATATTCGACTCAACGTTGTGGCTTGGTTTCGTGATGGGCTGGAAGTTGCGATTTGTTAATATTTATCCTTTCCACACAGATAAAGGATGTTCTAAAATGAATACACTGCAAAGGAAGTTGAATTACGTTTGTATTATTTGAGATAACGAGAAAATTCAGAATAAAATGTCGTTTGAAAACTTTTAACTTTTGCTTAATTTAATTAATAGGCATCTACTTATCTTCCATCATTAGTTACAATCAATTTAATACCGTGTTCAGATCCTGAGAACATATTTTCCAACACAGCTGGAGATAAGACAGCATCATAGCAACTTGGATAAGAAGTTTTAGTTCCTTAAGATAATCTTAGTTTGTCAATATCTTAGTTTGTCATGGTAGACTTTTGTTCTCAAGAACTTCAAAAATAAAAAGTACAAAAGACTGAATTCGAAGGAACTCTTCAGGAGTTGTAATTTTACTTAAAAACAGGGTCAGTTCTGAATTCTGCAATAAAACACGTTCTGAAATACTAAAGATAAATAATGAAGATAATGAAAATTAACTTCAACAATATGTACAAGTATCTAAAGGATACTTTGTTCTGAATTTTAGTAACTCAAATAATAAGTGAACATTTATCAAACTCTCCTTTCTTGGTATATTTGGTTTGGAACACCCTGTAAATTTATGTGTGTGAGTGTGAACTCTGTATGATTACTGAAGCCTCGAAAATTGTTGTCAACTCAACTTTTAGTGGAACGTGCACGTTCATGGCTCGAGAGATGCGTGTAGCTGTAGCGACTTGCTATTTTGGTTAACCCTTCCCGGTACCAAGCCCTCGGGCTTCGGGCCCCAAGTCCTTCAATTATGATGCGATGCACTATGAAACGATCTGCACGTGCCTTCTCAGGTAGGGCTGTGACAACCACTGATCCTTGTAGTTGATGGTTTCCGTATACACGTGGTCAAGATGGTTTTGGCTGAGAAGGCCTTAAAAGAAGTATAATGCTGAAACACAAAGGGAAGAAAAAGTTGAAAACATTTCTGGTTCATAAAGATATAATTTTTTTTTTGTGTATTACGTGTTCAGTCATCCCCCCCCCCGATGTAGTTGTGTACTTCTCTTACTGCAAAGAATACGGACCATGAAAGACGCAATGTGTTTTTACAATAACTATCATTGTATTTATGAGTTTTTGTTATATTAATTTCTTGATGTAAAATCAACGTTTCATTTCATCACCATTATGCTGGATAACGTTATACCATCTCTGGAACACTAGCTAATAACGTTTTATTTACGGAATTGGCAAACAAGGCATTCACCCGCTAATCTGGTACAACGGCAAGTTCATGGACCTACTACGTAAATCCGGGGTTCGATTCCTGTCGGAGAACACACCTGATAGCCGAATTGGGCTTTGCTCCAAAATGTAAAAACAACCAATTAAATAATCCCCTTCTTTGAACCGACATGGCCATGTGGATTAGGGAACCCGACTCGCAATCTGAGGGTCGTAGGTTCGAATCTCCGTCCCACGAAACTCTCTCACTCTTTCAGCCGTGAGATCGTTATAATGTTACGATCAATCCCACTATTCATTGGTATATAGTAGCCTACAAGTTGGCGGTGGGTGGTGGTGACTAGCTGCCTTCCCTCTAGTATTTTGCTCATAAATTAGGAATGGCTAAAGCAGATAGACCTCGTGTAGCTATGCGCGAAATTCGAACTAAACCAAATTCTCTTCACGTGCTAGCGATCCTGGTGGTGAGAGTATCACGAATATAGGCGTCGATGGATTACCGTGTTTATACAAATAAGGTACAAGGTCTGCTCACTAAAATATTAACGTTGGTTGATTCTAACCCAGTGGAAGAGTTTATTGTGTGATATCGTTCTTAAGTCATGCGACCTGTGCTGAAACTGTGTAGCTCAGTTCATTGTAGCAGTAGGGGTGTCACAGGGAATCGATAAGAACGCTCGTGATCAAAATCTTTAATAGAGTTGTAATTCTTTAAGGACATTCGATTTTAATAACTGCTTTGCGGTTCTCTTGTATTAACTTTTGATGTTGAATATTGGGTTTCTCTGTTTGTTTTTACTGCCCATGTTGGCATCCAAACTTTGGAACAGTTTGAGCCCATATCCCTATTTTAAGGATTATTTCAAACTTTCAAACAGTGTGGTTCGTTTTATCTATTTTATGGATGCACTCAAACTTTCAAGCACCTTAATCCATTTTATGGATCTATCCAGACTTTCAAACATTGTGCTCTATTATCTCAATTTTATGGATTATCCAAACTTTAAAACAGTTTGATCCGTTATGTCCTCACTGACTTGAACACGAAGCTCACATTTCTGCCACCAGTTGTTTTCGTTACTGTTGTTAAGCAGTAATTTTACAAAAACAATTACGTGTTGTGTACGTGAACATATATAGAGAGTCCTCTAAAGTTTTCACCGACTGCAGCCTTAGTATAAATTCAAACTTACTTTTCATATATACACTGAGCACTAACACTAGATTAACTTGTGTATACACTAAATATTAACACTAACCATTAATCACGTATAACTGAGGATTCACACAATACTTTAGATAAACTCGTACATACACTAAACACTAAATTTATTATTAACTCGTGGGTACACTGAGCATTGACACTAGATTTCAATTCATCTATAAATAAGCTTTGACAACAATTGTTACTTTAGCACAAACGTATGCTAGGATCTTACATCTTGTAATCTTGGAAGTGTAACATTGGTTTATACTACTGTAATTATATCTTATCATGTTAAAATTGTAACATTGGTTTATACTGCTGCCATTACATCTTATAATGTTAGAAGTGTAACATTGGTTTATACTGCTGCCATTACATCTTGTCATCTTAGAAGTGTAACATTGGTTTATACTACTGTAATTATATCTTATAATGTTAGAAGTGTAACATTGGTTTATACTGCTGCCATTACATCTTATCATCTTAGAAGTGTAACATTGGTTTATACTACTGTAATTATATCTTATAATGTTAGAAGTGTAACATTGGTTTATACTGCTGCCATTATATCTTATCATGTTAGAAGTGTAACATTGGTTTATACTACTGTAATTATATCTTATCATGTTAAAATTGTAACATTGGTTTATACTGCTGCCATTACATCTTGTAATGTTGGAAGTGTAACATTGGTTTATACTGCTGTCATTGCATCTTGTAATGTTAGAAGTGTAACACTGGTTTATACTGCTGTCATTGCATCTTATAATGTTAAAAGTGTAACACTGGTTTATACTGCTGTCATTGCATCTTATAATGTTAAAAGTGTAACACTGGTTTATACTGCTGCCATTATATATTGTATAGAGTAGAAATTTTGAAGGCTTCTCTAGACCTCAAAATTTTCATTCATTCATCCACTGTGGTCTAATGAGTGATAATCTTGGATCAGCCATCAAATTATTCAAATACTGACCACCTAGCGTCTACCGAATGTAGCAACTTGGCTGATATTGATACCAGTTCTGCTTGGTAATGACCCGTTAACATGATCACCCCGTTTTGTTGGCAAAACCTGATGAAGAACAACGCTTATCTTTGTTATGTCCCAGTTTGAAAGTAGATGTGTTATTTTGGTTGTGTGTGTAATTAATTCGAATTATTTGATTGAGTTACAAAAATATTCGGTAAAAATAAATTTGTGAATAACGTGAAGAACAGGTAATAGCATAAACTTTGAGATCTGATAACGTATGACGTGGGGCGGCGGCATGTCTGCGGACTAGTGCATAAATCGGGTGGAAACAGATACCTTCTGTGTAGCTTTGTGCTTAATAGCAAACAACAGCTGGTAATATATACTCTGCGTTTCATATCTGTATTACATTTTTTTTGTAGTAGTTATAGTTGAAATAGCTATTTTTTCATATTATTAAATTACTATCACTCTTTCAATTTTGATGATCGATATGATGGGTTAATGAAATGTGACACTGATCCACGATAACAACTCGATTGATGGAAAACTCAGTGAAACTTTATTATTAATATTGTTATAAGCAGTATTTTTCACTGTTTTTATTTAGATGTTTGCTAGAGGGCGCATGACAATAAGATAAAGTTTATAAAAGAAGTATTGGATTACGTGAAGTTCACGATGACATCAATAATGTGATAAGTTAGTTTACTATCTAGGCATAAGAATATTATTTATTAATACGAGTCTGCAGATATTTAGGTAAGTATTCACTTTGTGAATTATCAAGTAAATTTATTCAGTAAGAGTTAGTGTTGATAAGCTAGCCAGTCGATATCTGTTATCACTAAAAAAATATCCTTTAAACGTTACAAGTGTATTAGGCCTTCGGGTGT
Organism: Tachypleus tridentatus; assembly: GCF_004210375.1. Taxonomy (NCBI): domain Eukaryota; kingdom Metazoa; phylum Arthropoda; class Merostomata; order Xiphosura; family Limulidae; genus Tachypleus; species Tachypleus tridentatus. The sequence goes on from NC_134833.1 coordinate 30,831,610, forward strand.
TTCAGAGTTTAAGTTGGAATATTTCTTTGTAAACTTAGGCCTACAACGTCTAAGCAAATATAGCACGTATATATAATAAATTAATTCATTATAGTTAGGTAGACTGCATTGTTTTTATCAAATAATCCCAAATGAACTCACTCAACGGTAGAACACATTGCAATATTATTTTCTTTAGCTTTTCATAATTGCCTTTTTTAATATATATCACTAAGTACGTTGAAAATGAATACTAATTTTTTAGTCAGTATGATTTGAAATATCGAACAAGAATATTAAATTACCAATATTTTACTTAGGGTAAGGATGCTTCGAAAATAAAATATTTATTATATTGACGAAGTGGATAAAACATTGAGTAGTAGAATTTAGAGTGCAGGAATATTCATTTGGGATCAATAAATGATGCAGAGACCGATTCAAGAAGTGAGGACTGGATATTTTAAGGAAGACGTGCACATATGTAAACGGTAACAATTCACTTTTTTATAGTTTGCACAAGTTGAACAGAACAGTTGGTGAAAGTATTCAGATAGGTTATATATATCTCAGACCACTCACTATTCCAACCATGACAAGTCTTGTTCTAAACAAGCCTAGATGGTTTACATAAAGACACTAATGTTGTCTTGATTTTAAGCCTAAATCACATCTCAGCTGTAGAAAAATATTGTTTGACTGTCTTGAATGACTAAAGCTTTCTTAACATCTCATTTATCTCTATCTCAGACCACTCACTATTCCAACCATGACAAGTCTTGTTCTAAACAAGCCTAGATGGTTTACATAAAGACACTAATGTTGTCTTGATTTTAAGCCTAAATCACATCTCAGCTGTAGAAAAATATTGTTTGACTGTCTTGAATGACTAAAGCTTTCTTAACATCTCATTTATCTCTATCATTCTGGGCTACACCCCTCTTTATGCACTTTAATTCGTATAACATGTTAGGTAAAGTTACCTTGCATTTCAGTACACTCTTAGGCAAAAGTATAATTAGTCGCTTATCGACCAAACGTTTAATTACGAAGCTTAAGAAAAATAGTAAAGAAATATTTATGTTATAACATTTATGCTAGTAATATTACTCTGTGGTTTTACTACCGTAATTGTGGCTGAAACGGCAAATTCAAGAGGCAAGGTTTTCTTTCTCACCACCCTTAGTAGCAGGACTTTTTCTTTCTCATTTGTTTTTCATTTCTCCCGAGAGGCGTCGCCTTTATACAACAGTAAGGGGTGAAGCAAATGTGTGATGTTTCGGGTTTAAACACCTACATATCGTTATTTTATTTTAATTTCTGTCTTTCTTATTTTCTTAACATTGAAGTTTCTTAAACGGAATATAATACTGGCAGGTTGTGTATTTCTACCACTGTTACCTTCAAAAGCCAGGACGAGTCTTGCATACCATGTTATAACCTGTGTCCAAGTAAAAATGCTTGTTTTTTATTAATATGTTCTATTTCATCACAGGTTCAGTCAAGTTGTTCTTCACGCAATCTTTCCTTCTGATATAAATATTAAGTGTTTAGGTAACATTTATACATTATATTCCATAGTTGTTTGTATTATATCTAACAACTTTAGGTAACATTTATACATTATATTCCATAGTTGTTTGTATTATATCTAACAACTTTAGGTAACATTTATACATTATATTCCATAGTTGTTTGTATTATATCTAACAACTTTAGGTAACATTTATACATTATATTCCATAGTTGTTTGTATTATATCTAACAACTTTAGGTAACATTTATACATTATATTCCATAGTTGTTTGTATTATATCTAACATGTACAGGCGATAACTCAGCTCTGCACAGCCCTACCGAGATAATTTTATTATAGATGAACGGCTAACAAAAACATGATAAGACCAGCAAAGGAGGAACAAACAAAATAATATTGTACGAGTTACATAAATGTGTTATTTTATAGTGAAAACTTCTGTAGCCATAGCAACAAAAGTACTGGGAATATTCCTTCTGATAAACATAATCAGACCAACAGATCCAAAACTAGAAAGCAAACTACAGTTTCAGTAAGGGGGTGGATCTGGGTGCCAGATCCCGCAGCGTCCCAGATCTCTCTACCACTGATCCTCTATAGCTGGTATGATAATGATAGTTAACCCTAACGACATAAAAATAGAAATCCAGTAATATCAACCATTCCTTATTTTTGCCACATATCATCACCGAACCTCCCATCTTGTCTAATTACTATCTGATATTATATAGTATGAAATTAAGAACTATATAGCCATCATGTGTAATTCAAATAGTAATATTAATACAATATCCTTTTTTCTTAAAACTGCATGATGAAAGTAACTAACAAATGTTAGATATATATATATGTGCATAACCAAAACATACAATTTTCCACCTGTAGATACAAATTTTTCTTCATAATTTATGACATTTTGGTTCAAACTCAACTGAACTTAAATAGCTGTAGATATTCATTTCAAAAGCTATGTAAAGAAAGCCTACGTCATCAAAATATGGTGTACTGCTACGTAATAAAAGAAAACAAAAACTAGAAAATCTTGACCATCTCATGTGTTTAGACTACGCGATTCAATGTCATAAATAGAATTACCTTCCACCTAGTTTAATTCCAAGTAAAGCTTGAGATATGTAAATCGTGCATAGTTGAGAGATGCAATATTATCAAAATACAGTGGTGTAAATCATCTGAAACGTTAGGTAGCACGTGCCACGTTTATCACATAACATCTAGCGATTTACATATATTTGAATATAAGTACAATGAAAGTTACGTATCTTTATTTTTTCGTATATGTTTATTATCTAACACGGTCGAAACTTCAGGGTTCTACAGATAACCAACTGCTTTCTCTCCAAAGCTTAGCAAGTTAGTAATAATCAGACACATAAGCTAGTACTTGTATTATCTTTACTTAGACGTATAGTAAATAATGTGTGATTGTCTTCTTATTTGTGATCACCCGTACTTGACTACTATTAGACGAGGCTCAAAAAAACTGTGTATTATGTTGTTTTTTATATTTATCATATTCAGTTTAATTTAAACAGCTATTATTTATGTATGTAGGATGATATATTTATCTTATTATTTTTGTAAGTGAACTACAAACGTTTCAAAGTAATAGCTTCCTGTTAGATTCTATTATTTTATCGAATTTAAAATATATTGAAATGTTAAGTCTAGTTAATCGAGTTTCAAGGTCACAGAGTGCCTTTCTGGCTGACCTTCAGACATTTTTATTTCCCCAACGTTCTCCGCTAGTACAGCAGTAAGTCTATGGATTTACAACGCTAAAATCACGGGTTCGATTCCCCTCGGTGAACTTGGCAGATAGCCCGATGTGGCTTTGCTATAAAAAACAGACACATTTCATCAAAAGGGTGCCAAAAACCGTCTGGAGGGATAGCCTGGATTTAACCTCTCACATCGTTATACAGTAGTGTGTTGCCTGTCAGTCAGTAAATAGACACTGAAATGACGTCACATAAGACACTTTGCAGTTTGTATTGTCCTGACATCAGTAAAACGTGCACATGCCATGAATCACGAGAAACATTAAGCAGTCTATAAGCTACAATACGGCATGATCTATACTCGAATATGTGATTTAAGAAACATTATTTGCTTATCTAAAATAAGCATGATAGAACTGCTTTTCTCCATCGCTTGGCTTCTAAATACACAGCTACGTTTCTTTTAATTTTAATTAAAACTTTGCGTGAATAGTTTTCTTTTTGAATTAAAATGATCGTTTTCAAAATAACAGAAAAACATATACGTACACACATAAATATAGCTTTGTTATCCACTCACCAATAGTAAGCTATGTTTTAACACTTCGTAGGTTTCTTGAGTCCATGAGGAAATACATGCAAATTTTCAGTTTTGTGGTTTCTACGGGTGTTTTCTTACCACTACTCCCATCACCAAACTTGTCATGAAGGTCTAACTTCAACAAACTTTGATGCCGTATTTAGTAAATAAATATCTTTTAACACGGTATTTTCCATCTGAATATCTGGCCACTCAGATTGAGAATACCAACTAATAGACAATTACTGCAGTTTAACGTGCGACATTTCTACGTGTGCATTTTCACAGATACCAAAACTTAAACCTAATCGTTCCCCCAACTCAAAAAAAAAAAAAAAAAAAATTATTAGACTGCAAATATAAACATGATCTAAGAGCGTAAAAAAACTTAGAAATAATCACATCTAAACTATTGTATGTATAAAAAAAAAATGTAATAATTACCTCAGAAACATTAACGAAACTTTATATATAAAAATGTCAAAGGCAGGATATCCTTTGTAAAACTTAACAAGTTTAAACAAACTTGTCCAAAGACATCTTACTGCATGAGGAAATATCAACACGTTTTAAACTACATTACACTTTTATACTGCACTAACCAAAAAAAGGGAACTTTCAAGAGTTCTTAAATATCAAACGGTTTTAATTTTTTTATAACTGATACTTGAAACCGTCAGCACTTGGTGGATCTTCATAATTACAGAACTGAAGAGAAAAGAACAAAGACGATTGTATGTTTCACGAATATTTTATGTACTGCTATGTCTCATTCTTTCAACAATATAAACCACACATATACGAAAACACCTTTCCACATCCCCCTATATTTACACACTATGAAGTTGAGCCTCACACCTAATATAATCCTGATTCTTCATGGCCTAATGTAACTACTGTATAATTCTTATAACATTACACGTAGCCCAAATAAAATTCTATATTGGTCTTGCTTTCCGAGAACCTATATTAGTCTTACTTTCCGAGAACCTAAACACACAACAAATCATTTTCATTCGTAAATACACCGCCATCTGACGGATTTCTCCATTTTTCTGACAATTATTTTGTGTGTGTCTGTATCTATTTATATATGTATACACACACCCACACACACAAGGAATCAAATATATTTTGCCAAAGGAAGTGATTAATTAGTATGAGACAACCCAGCATGACCAGGTGGGTTAAGGGGTTCAAATCTCAATCTGAGGGTCGCGGGTTCAAATCCCCGTCGCACCAAACTTGCTTGTCCTTTCAGCCGCGGGTGCGTTATAATGTTGTTGCATTCAATTCTTAGTCCACAAGCAAGAAGACGAACCTAAACATGACTTCCTCAGTTTATATCCTTAGTCCACAAGCAAGAAGACGAACCTAAACCTGACATCCTCAGTTTATATCCTTAGTCCACAAGCAAGAAGACGAACCTAAACCTGATATCCTCAATTAATATCCTTAGTCCACAAGCAACAAGACGAACCTAAGCCTGACATCCTCAGTTTATATCCTTAGTCTACAAGCAACAAGACGAACCTAAACTTGACATCCTCAGTTTATATCCTTAGTCCACAAGCAACAAGACGAACCTAAACCTGACTTCCTCAGTTTATATTTTTAGTCCACAAGCAAGAAGATGAACGTAAACCTGACTTCCTCAGTTTATATTCTTAGTCCACAAGCAACAAGACGAAGTTATTTCATGGGAATTGAAGGTTTGGTCCAAAATGTTTAATCTGTGTTTTTCTTTTTGTTATGTATTTTACCAAATTATAAGTTTAGTCTTCATGAGATTTAACATTTAAATACAGAGCTAACCTGGAACGCGCACTTAACACCTACCCCTCAGTGGCTCATCGATAAGTCTACAAGGTTTACGACGGGTTTCGATATCTGTGATGGACGGATAGCTCTGAGTTCAACAACTTTCGGAGAACGTCGACTCCTGCAGATGTAGCAACTAACAACCCAGAGTATTCACTGAATGTTATCCGCAGATGACAGTGCATGCTAATACCTTGCTCAGGATATCTCAGGTCTTCAGAATGGTTGTTATGTAGGCTGACTTCGTTTTGTTCAGACGACAATAATGTTGTCAGTTCATGTTCAGATTGTAATAAGAAACATCTACAAAGCCTACAAATAGCGCTAGGTCCGGCATGGCCAGGTGGTATGGATACTCGACTCATAATCTGAGGGTCGCGTCACACCAAACATGCTCGCCCCTTTTCAACCGTGAGGGTGTTATAATAAAATGGTCAATCCTATTATTCGTTAGAGAAGAATAGCCAAAGAGTTGGGGGTGGGTAGTGATGACCAACTGCCTTCCCTTTAATCTTACACTGCTAAATTAAGAATGGCTAGCGCAGATAACCCTTGTGTAGCTTTGCGTGAAATTAAAAATAACAACAGTGTTTCATTGGAAACAAGATTCAAAGAACATAAAAAGTCACCTTAACACGTTTTCGAGCACTGCAAATCAAATACAACACAACACAACATAACCATAGAAAACAGCCAAATACTAAATAAAGAATCAAACATAAACAAACGCAAAATTAAAGAAGCCTTACTTATACAACAACTCAAACCCAAAATAAACCAATATAAAGGAACACCTTTATACCTATATTAATAAATATATCAAACATCTAAGCACGCACTCTACATTCCTACACTCAATTACACAACTGCCTTCAAACATGTGGTCAGCTACCGGTCAGTAACCCTTTCTTACTTTGTGAACCTGACAATAACTGAAGAAGGTTGAAACGTTGTTCGCTCCTCTATTAGTGTTTTCTCCATCAATACCAGCCGTTTTTAAATATATAATTTTCTCTACGACTGGGTTTTTTCGTCATCACGAAGTGTTTCATTGTATTCAGTGAATTCAAAGTGCGACCATATGATCTCTTAGAATATAAATAACGGGCGTACCCGATATGTCTCATGACACGAAAGAGATTAAGAATTATACAGCTTATAGTAGAACATTGTCGAACTAGGAAAATATCATGTTGGTATTGTTGATTGGCACTTGTGCATAATGATTAAGTGCTTTTAATTGTATACCTGTTTTAACGTTGTATGTTATTTATTATTCTAACCTGAGCTTTTTCTTTATGTTTTTTTCATAACTTCCTTAGTGTAAATTTCTAGAACTCGGTTAGAGACTCTAATTCTAATATCCTTTCTAGAATCTCAGAAATTGTGTAGGACAACAATTCTCAACCTTTTCGATACCAGGGGACCAGCTCGCTGTTTCCCTAGGCTGTTGCGAATCGCTAAGATAAGATAACAACGAAAAACCAATACAGTTTATTTATGAATATTCTGTTGTTGTGGTGAAATCCCACGTTTCGGCTATGTGGTTGTGGCGAACAGGTCGTTGAAAAACAGTAGCGTAGAACATTTGGTTGGAATGACAGAGAGCAATTCATTGATTTCTCTAATGTAGATATTTTTTATTAGTGCTGCGGCCTGGTTGTGTTGCAATAATCAACCGTACACATTTTTCTGCTTCTTGTTATTTTGAATTTCGCGCAAAGCTACTCAAGGGCTATCTGCGCTAGCCGTCCTTAATTTAGCAGTGTAACACTAGAACAGTGGTTCCCAACCTTCTGTATGCCCCACAACCCCTAAAAATAATTAATATGTTCTTGCACCCATCACAGTAATTATTTATTTAAGAATAAAGGTGAAGGTGGCCAAAACGAACACTATCTCGCACCCCTGGTTGGGAACCACTTCACTAAAGGAAAGGCAGCTAGTCATCACCACCCACCGTCAATTCTTTTACCAAAGAATAGTGGGATTGATCGTTACATTATAACACACCCACGGCTGAAAGGGCGAGCATTACTCGGATTACAAGTCGAACGCCTTAACCCACTTGGCCATGCCGGGTCGTTCCTGCTTCTTATGTTCCTGAACTTCGATATGAACGTTTTCTGACAAACGAGAAAAATAACTCCACACAGGAGTAGCTTAGTTTCTTTACGTTGTCAACCATTAAAATAAAACCTTTATAAAGAACCAGATACCCTAATGTGAAGGGAGAAAAACTTGTTTTTAATAGAAATACGGTAAATATTTAGGCTAAGGTAAACTTTGGTTTAATTAATGTTACAAACACGCCTTTCTAAATCAGTGAAGATTTGTCCTACTTTTCTGAATCACAAAATGTGTCGTGGTTACGTCACTTGGTGAAAAACTGAGTAAAATGATTTTGTGTGAGTGTGTGGTCGGTCACAAATGAGGTATATATAGTCTGTAAGTCGAATCAGATTCAAATATACATACAATTTAATTCAAAACAATCATTATTACTAATACGAATGACATTTTTCAAAAGCAATAAATTCGTCCAATATTAAAACGTATTAAGTTTTTGTTTGTTTTTGAATTTCGCACAAAGCTACTCGAGGGCTATCTGTGCTAGCCGTCCCTAATTTAGCAGTGTAAGACTAGAGGGAAGGCAGCTAGTCATCACCACCCACCGCCAACTCTTGGGCTATTCTTTTACCAACGAATAGTGGGATTGACCGTCACATTATAACGCCCCCACAACTGAAAGGGCGAGCATGTTTGGCGCGACGGGGATGCGAACCCGCGACCCTCGGATTACGAGTCGCACGCCTTAACGCGCTTGGCCATGCCGGGCCATTTAATTTTTTAATAAAAATTTGTTACAACGTCCTGTAGTTACACCGTGAACAATTAAAACTTATTTCTAAATAAAAATGAAAGAGAGAAAGAACGTTGAAACCGGACAGACATAGAAGACGGAAGTAACAAGACACTGGTAGTTAACATCTCATTAGATTTTGTAAAACTTTATCGTTTTGTAAATGTTTCTGGACATTCTAAGTTTGAAAGTCGTGACTTTATTCAGCGAATGAACGTAAATCTTAAGGCACAGAATGCTGTCAACATCAGTGTATGTCTGACACCAAAAATTTATTTTCACTAAAATGTTATTTTGGTCTACATGTTCCGATACCTAAACAAACAAGGCAATATTAGCCAAACAAGGATATATATAAAAATGATAAAAGCACGTTTTGTATACAGAATGCTTTCGTTCTTTTTAACCAATTTTGTCGCTCAAGCTTAAGAAATTACAGAAAGAAAAAAAAAAAAAGTAGGAGATTAAGCTTGGCGTGGCCAGGTGGTTAAGGCACTCGACTCGTAATCTGAGGGTCGCAGGTTCGAATCCCCGTCACACCAAGCATGCTCGCCCTTTCAGGTGTTGAGGCGTTATAATGTTACGGTCAGTCCCATTATTCGTTGGTAAAAGAGTACCCCAAGGGTTGGCGGTGGGTGGTGATGACTAACTGCCTTCCCACTAATCTTACACTGCTAAATTAGGGACGGCTAGCGCAGATATAGCCCTTGTGTAGCCTCGCGAAATTCAAAAAACAAACAAACAAGAAGACATAAAGTGATTATTCCCTTAATTTAGACTATGTATAATTTATTGTTTTAAACTCTTCGTTATTGGTGAGATTCTTTAACTTCCAACAATAAACAAGTGATCACTCAACCGATGCTAAAAGATAGAGACAAACCATATTGTACTGTAATTTCTTTATTTTTACTTTTAGACATAACATAAGGTTTACCTTCAGTGAACCCCTCTCTTCCGGGAATATTTCAGGAATTTTCCAGAAATAAATCATATTATGGGCAGCTATAACATGAGTTAACTTCAGTTCGGTGAGATTTTTAACGTTTTTGAAAAAAAAAGAACTTTCATAGGATTTTGTCCCGAAATTCATCGGTAGTCTTGAGTGGATTTGCCCTAAGTATTGCTCAAAAGTACTGAAGTTAAGAGGGGGCTATAAATAACATGAGGTTTATTGTCTTGATGAATAGATTTTATTAAGTTTTTTTTTTCTTTTATGACTGTTTTCTTGTATGGGCCTAGGGTTGCCTAGCAATAACCATTGTGACTTCGAAGGTCCAAGGTTTGAGTTTCAGTACTACAAAATTGCCCTCTGAATTTTAGAACTGTACGTGCGTTATTTCTTAACTGTCAAATCCCACTACGTAATTAAACTAACCAGAGAGTTGGCGGTGGGTACTGTTGATTAATTTCCTTCCAGTTGTTTATCAGTTGAAAATTGGAGACGACTAATGTATATAGTTCTCAGGTAATTTTACGAAAATGCACAAAACAAATAAATATTTTGTAGGTATTTTTACACAACTAACTATTCATCACTATAAACGAGTTTACTCTTTTTTTTTTCTTTATGTTTGGACTGAGTCACTAAGAAGGACTTGGAATAACAAATTTGAATCTCTTACGCAAATTCTTAGGCTCGTATGGTTGCTATTAGACAGTTTCACATGACAATGGATTGATTTGATTTGTTTGTTTTGAATGTCGCGCAAAGCCACTCAAGGGCTATCTTCGCTAGCCGTCCCTAATTTAGCAGTGCAAGACTAGAGGGAAGGCAGCTAATCATTACCACCCACCGCCAACTCTTGAGCTACTTTTTTACCAACGAATAGTGGGATTGACCGTACAATAATAACGCTCCAACGGCTGAAAGGACGAGCATGTTTGGCATGATGGTGATTCGAACCCGCGACCCTTAGATTACGAGTCGAGTGACTTAACTACCTGGCCATATCGGGCCGCCATGACAGTCTAAACCAACTATACAGAAACTGAACAAAGGTGCAAATACACTGTCTGACTGAGCCGTGTACTGGAACAAAATATGTCACATGTTACCACAAAAATTTGAATATAACTGAGAAGTAATGAAAGCATCGAAATCATTTCGTTAAAGAGCAAAAAATTGTATATAACTATCAGAGCCGGAGAATAAAACAAATTATCATGTGAAATATCCATATAAAGTCAAATTGTTGTTATTAATGTATATGCATATACGTTAACGTACCTAATAGACTAAATAGAGGGGAGATAAGAAAATGGGCTTGGACTTGTTAGAAATTCGTTACGCAGAATCTTACCAACTGTACAAGTTGTTTGTGTGAGAGGGTTAAAATAGTCGATTGTCATTTCAGTCGCTGAAGCCCGTTTGCGTTTCGTACTTCAAGTTTGCTCGTTACTTCGATAGAAAACAAAACTAACAAAAGCTAACTTCGTGTAAGAGCAGCTAACAGCTAAACCTTATAGGTCTAACTACTAGACCTATCTTTCAGTTTCCCATCACTTAAGTCAGAAAAAGCTATTATCATTTCCCTACATTAACATGACCCTGTGGGAATTTCCTCTCGCTAATATGGAAACGTGTGACAAAAAAAAAAAAAAAGTAACTTAACTTTTTTCGAAAATTAGTCCATATTTACTGTTCTGTATAATTGTTAGCATTTACAGAAAAAATTAATGATTTATGATAGTAATATATGTTATAAAAATATCTAACACTATCTGTTACTGGCTTTGTTTTAATATTGAGAGTTTAATAATCAAAGAAATTAATTTTTGTGTATTTCAGTTTTCTTTTAGTTACATTCTAATTTTGTGTTGTTTAATACGTCATATTTTATTTTGAACATTTTCATGCCTTTGGAAGTTCCTATTTTATATAAGCCTAGCTTTAAGAACATTTTTTTTTACCAATACTTTTGTGTGATATGAGGAGAAGGTACGGATATTGATGACACTTTATGGTGCATTCGTAGTATGGATTTTTATATTGTGAGTTCAATAGCCTTATGTTTGTTTTAGTTTGCACGTAGCTTAGATGTTTTATTGCAGTGTAAATAGTGAAGATGTTTTACCGTGGTGTAAACAGCCTGGATATTTTATTATGGTGAAAACAGACCAGATGTGTTTTGAGGGAGTAAATTATCCAGATTATGGTGTAAATAAGTCGTTTGTTTTATTTATGTTCTAGAAAATATTCAGTACGTCATACCTTCAATAAACTTGTTTGTTTTTTTTTCTGCTTTAGTACTGAAGAGATTATTGTCGAAATCTGATGAACATACTTTCTATACATGGGGAACCTTGTATGGGTATGGAAACAAATGAGGTGCTAGAATATATACACATATATACAAGTTTTTGACAAATTCAGTCGTAGTGAGGAGAAACTTTAGTAGAACGTAAGATCTATGATGCTATGGTAACGTTTTTTACCACATTCTTTGTAGGACGTTTTCTATCAACATTTTTCTCAGTGGATTATAAAAGTTAGTACTTTTTATATTTAGGCTGTAATATGTAAAAGACTAGATGATCATGTTTAGTTAGCTTGCAAGGCAACAATACTTCTGTTAAACTAGATATTATTTGGAATTAGTGAAATAAAATAGTAGTTTTCACTAATGTGTTCTTATAATTGGAACGGGTGTGGTATAATGGTTAACATGCCCAGACTATGAATTCCCGCAAAAAACGCATTCAACATTGGAACTACATCAAAGAAAACTAATGTAATGGAGAAAGGTGAACCACCTCTCGTACCGAATAAATTCAGACATCACATCAACACTTCACTGTGTAAGGATGAACAGAAAATTCGTCAACGTTTAGAAGTATAAACCACCAGAATTGAAACTGTTTGTTTGTTTGTTTTGAATTTCGCACAAAGCTACTCGAGGGCTATCTGTGCTAGCCATCCCTAATTTAGCAGTGTAAGACTAGAGGGAAGGCAGCTAGTCATCACCACCCACCACCAACTCTTGGGCTACTCTTTACCAACGAATAGTGGGATTGACCCTCACATTATAACGCCCCCACGGCTGGGAGGGCGAGCATGTTTGGCGCGACTCGGGCGCGAACCCGCGACCCTCAGATTACGCAGCGCACGCCTTAACGCGCTAGGCCCTGCCAGGCCCTGAATTGAAACAGAAGTTCTACAATTAAGAGTAGAGGATCAGTTAATTAAATATACAAAAGGTGTTTTTCAGTAAGAAAAATATTAAGACATCGAACGAAGAATGAATCTGTAATCAAGTAATGGAGGGATCTTTGTGAGAAGATTTGGGAGAAAAATAAGTTTGGTTTTGTAAATAAATAGATTTAGATAGGCAACACCCAGAAAGAGGAAGAGTGCCTAATTTCAAACATGCCAAAAACTCAAAGGAATTTTCGAGAAGAAAACAACCCATATAAAATTGATAACATTCTAAGAAAATGAGAAGAAAAGCATTTTAGCTTTTGGAAAATATGTAGATGATGAAAGAACATGGGAAGTCAATACAACCAGAGACAACAGGTACAGAAAAAAAAATACAGGAAAACAATGAGAACTTAATTAAAAAAGAGAAATATACGACAATTGAAGAAAAGATAAAGGAAAAAAAAATACATATTTTCTCCAGTACAGACCTTAAAAGTATTGAATCTGAGTGCAAAATGTTTCCCAGGAAAGGAAAGGAAACTTTTGAAGAGAGGACTTACCTTTATCTTAAATAACAAACCAAATGAACTTAAGATTAAAGAAGATATACATGAATTTATAAAAAATTTAGACTTAAAGAATTTTTTAAGAATAATGGTGATAATGATGGATCCTTGAAACAGATAAAAAGTAATTTTATATCTTCAAAAAGAAGAAATTAAATCTTTGTATAATTTGTAGTGATATAGAAAATATGTGTTGTGTTATTCTTCAGGTTAAAGACTATTTAAATAAAAGAATGAAATATATTTTAAAACTTTAAAATATAGTAGAGGTTTTTATTAATAAAGTAATAAAGATAACATTTTTGTTATTATTGATAAAGAGTATTATGGTAATATTGTTTTAGAATACTTAAATGACAAAAAACTTATAAAGATATGTCCTCCATTGATAACGAGAATTTGTAAATAAAGTAAAATAGAAAGTTTGAGAATATATGAAAGAATTTAAATATGTATATGCTAAGAAAGAAAATGATTATCCATTGAATAATCACAAACTTGGAACATAATTTGTATTACACAAAATTCATAAAAGTAAAGGAGTTAAAGGAATTTTAGGAAAAGATAAGATGGAAAATATTTCTAGATGATTGTTTTCTATTATGGAACAGACTCTTTGATCTAGAAATACTTTTTTTTTTAAAACTTGAATCAAATTAACCTTAACATAAAGTTTACTTTTAAAATGAGTAATTTATGTTTATCCTTTTCTTGATATATAGATTGTAAAAAGAAGACAGTTGGACTGAAATGGATTTATAATACAAACTTACTAGCTCACACCAGTATTTAGGTTTTTTTAGTAAACATTCTGTACATCCTAAATTAAATATATCACTTTGCCTAGCTCAATCATTTTTTCTGTTGTTTTTAGCCCTAGTCTTCAACAACATAGGCTGATAGAATTAAAATCTTACCTTATGAAGTGTCATTACCCATAAACTGTAATAGAGAGAGGTTTTAGGTTAGATTCCTTTTTAATAATGCATTATCATGGAGTTAAAATTAATATCAATGATACCCAAAAAGAATTTCAGATAAGACACTAATAAGAGCTAAGTTTGAAAATAAACAAATCATATTATCACAAAAACAACCTAAAATTTATATATTATTATAAGGCAGAAAATAAAGTACCAGTACTTTTCTATACAATAAACCAAGTTGTTATATATGTGGGAAAGATTATATTACATACATTAAATATAATATAAACCTTGCTAGGGAGAAGATATATTTTATAAACTCTTATTTATTTGTAAACCACATAAATGTATTTATGTATTATATTGTATTTGTTCTAAACAAATATATGTTGGAGAAACAGAAGAATTATGTTTGGGAATATATTACCACAAATCTCATATCAGAAATGCAAATACTAGTCCATTAAATAACAATATTTTGAAACAACATTGGGCCAATTGGTCCATCTTGGCTGTTCCATCCTCTGAACTAAATTAAAAGAATTAAAAAAAAAATAAAAATCTTAAAGCCAGTCTTTATCATTCATATACATGTCAAGCTGTTTCTTAAATTCATTTAAATTTACTGCCTCTACAACATCTGAAGGCAATTCATTCCAAAGGCTAACTACCCTGTTGGAAAAATGAAACTACCTTAGCTGAAAATGACTACCCTGCCAAAATTTTTATTTGTGTCCCATAGTTCAACTATTCTCACTTCTAAGTATAAAAAAAAATTGATGCATCAACACTATTGATTTATTTCACGATCTTAAACACTTCAGTCAGGTCCCCCAACTCATTTTTTTAAAGCAAAGAATTTGAAAGATTTCAACCTCTCCTTATATGAGAATCCCTGGAATGGTACCTGGGGTGGAAAAGGAATAGTTAGGGAGAATGTGATTTACATATTTAAGATTGTAAAAAAATAATAAAAAATGATAGTGCTGATGCATAGAGTTACTAGAATTGTGCATAGGATGGAGGGGTTGTCATATGACGAGAGGCCGAAATTTCTCCAACAATTCAACGTTTTTCCTAAGGTAAGGAGCCCAAGACTGCACACAATATTCCAAATATGGCCAAACAAGTGACCTGTACAATGAAATTATAACGTGTTTAGGCTTGTATTCAGTATTTCTGTAGATACACCCTTAAACCCTATTTGCCTTACTACTAGCAACAACGCACTGCTTGGATGGATTTTGAGACTAATCAACTGTTACACCAAGATCCATTTCCTTCACAACATTGTTCAGGTTATTCACACCTAAATTATACCTAGAATTTAAATTCTTATCACTCACACTCATTGTCTTGCATTTCTTATAACTGATACTCATCTAGATTTATTTGCTCAAATCACTTAATGAACTAAATCCTTTTGTATATCAGTAGCATCCTCTTCACAACTAACAACAAACAAAATATTATTATCTTCAGTACATTTAAGTGATTTATTGACTATTCCTTCATCTTTGTGATAAACACAAAATTAAGTGTATTATGGAAAAATATATTTTAGAAGAACCCTTTTTTCAGATATTTACGCTTTCGTATTTTTGTGAAAAATTGAGATATTATTTGATGAAAATTATTTTATTAACGAATTTAAAAAACACTAAATGTTACATACTTCAAGTACAGAGGGAGTTTAAAATGTACTGTCAGCTTTAAGGGATTGTTGTTTGGAATTAAACATCTGTGGATCTTTGGAATGGGCTATCTGTGGCCTGCCCACCATAGGTATCGAAACCCGGTTTATAGCGTTGTAAATCCGCAGACATATCTCTGAGCCACTGGGGGTATCTTTAAGGGCTGAGTTTTACATTGTTAAATTGGTTGTGTAGAGAAAACTTTATTGTAGAAACTGAAGAATATCCCGGATGATATGAAACTGGTATTTTTATATATTTGTGGTTATATTTATTTCTTTAAATTAATAGTAATATATAAAGAGTATTTTAAAGTTAGTTTCATATTATTTCATTTATAAACAGGCCCGGCATAACCAGGTGGTTAAGGTACTCAGCTAGTATTCTCAGGGTCATTGGTTCGAATCCCCGTCACACCAAACAGGCTCGCCCCTTCAGCCGTGGGGGCGTTATAAAGTTACGGTCAATCCCACTATTCGTTGGTAAAAGAGCAGCCCAAGAGTTGGCGGTGGATGGTGATCAATAGCTGCTTTCCCTCCAGCCTTACACTGCTAAATTAGAGACGGCTAGCGCAGACAGTACTCGTGTAACTTTATGCGAAATTCAAAACAAACAAACAAACATTTATATATATATATATACTTATTTAGACTTGAAGAGTCAGTTGGAGACGTTCAGACGGCGCTATACGTCCGAGGAACATAAAGCTGCCTCTCTCTTTTGTTTATTCAGAAAAAGAAACAGAGAAAATATTTATGTAAGATAAATGCTCGAGTTAATAACACCATTAAAATGATTTAAGCGGTACTTGATCAATCTACATACAGATTTATACAACTAATAATGTATACATCTCTTACTGCAAGGTACGTTCGTAACTGAACGTACGTGTGAACTGTTGTGTTTTTAATCGCAATAAGGCCACGAATGACATTCGTACATTTTCGATAATACTTGCGAGATATAATTAATTCAGCGTCATAAATCGTGTGTGTTTATACTGAATAGGCACTCCTGATTAGACTTCCCCTTTTGTCTCTCACGTTTGTATAACAGTCCATAACTGGCATGTGGAAAGTGGACTGATCTTATGATGTGTCACGAGATTTTTTGTTTAAATACTGAACTGTAGTTATACCATAGTTAAGCTCTTTGTTTGTAGTTAAGGGCAGAGCTACACAATGAGCTGTCTGTATCGAAACCTGGTTTCTATTTATCCTTTATGGTTTGGTTCGATAACGTTTTGAAAAGCTTCGTATCTCTTTTACTTTCATTTAGTTATGACAATTAAACACTGCTTTTGTCAGTTTTTTACATATGTCTCTATAGTGATTTATTATTATTAACTTAATATTATAAACTTGTAGGACTTGATTTTTTTTTAATTATTTTTACACTTTTAATCCACCAATAAATACTGAGAATAAGTTTAAAAACAATATTTGAGTGAACTCCAATGTTATGACGATAATACGTGTTTAACAATATACAAATTATTGTTTATTGTGTAGTGCGTTCCATAATTAACTTTACGTTGGAAATAAAACACACTCACTTAAGCCTAAAAATGGCAGCAATATGACAGTTGATTGTTTGTTAGTTGGTTTTTTTTATTTCGCGCAAAGCTACATGAGGGTTATCTGCGCTAGCCGTTCCTAATTTAACAGTCTAAGACTAGAGGGAAGGCGGTTAGTGATCTCCATCCACTGCCAACTCTTAGGCTGCTGTTTTACCAACGAATAGTGGGATTGACCCGTAACATTATAATGACCCCACTGCTGAAAGGGCGAGCATGTTTGATGCGACGGGGATTAGAACACGCGATCCTCAGATTACGAGTCGAACGTCTTAACCCACTTGGCCATGCAGGGCAGTAGATAATAGGCGAGGGTCTTAATACAGCAACTAATAAGTGTATATCATATATACTTAAGTACATAAGGTTAGTAAATATATTCTATTCACTTTGCTGTAGCACTAGAAAATCAACTTGACTAACAATACAGGAGTAATAAGATAATTAAAATGTTTAGAAACCTTTGATTTAACTATATGGTGTTGAAACACACAACAAAACGTTCTTGTTTTTAGTTGGGAATATGTTATATCTTGTGTTGGTTCTTAGTGCCGGTAAACTGATAAACACGACTTCCAAGTGTTATTTATTCCAATAAGTTTGTTCAGCTAGTGTTTTAGCTTAGTTTAACAAAGAATTATGAATGTTGGGACAGTAGACGAGAGTAAGTGTAATTTAACAACAAACTCCTCGTAATGAAAACTTGAAGAAATTATATAGCTCGAACTTTCCATATTACACACACCAATAGAATAAAACGTTTTTAATTGCCTTATCTACATTGAACTTATTATTTAATTAATAAAAAATTATTAATGTGGTTTCAGATTAAGTAAAAAATAAGATAACAATAAATTGTACAGTTACTCTAAAGAATATATTGTTTAAAAACTAGGTAGTATATCTACCACCACTGTTCGCAACACTTGTTAAACATTTCTGATCCTAACATCCAGTTCATTACTGTCGATAAACAGCTGTCGTGAATAAAAAAACTAATACAAGACAGATCCGTCTGTTCCTACCGATCGAGAATGATACTTATTTAAGTATAGGTGCATGAGGTTCTCAATTTCGAAACAAGTGCAAACCGAGACAATAATTGTTTTCCTTTAGATGTTTTGGTTTCGATCATTCAGGGTAAATATCTCGATTGTTTTTACTGCTAATTTCTAGTTTGATCTAACAAATGTGTACATGAACAGTCAACAGTAACCCTCACGTTTTTAAACCTGTGTCTTCGATATTATTCACATGGCAGATGCATATTTCACATCATAATGTTACTATACATACATACATATATACATATATGAGCAAAGGACAATAAAATATTTAATTCTTATTAAACGCTATTCTACATTTTTATCAAAGAAATGTGACTCTAGATGGCTCAGCTGTAAGTTTGAGAGCGTTTACACGCTATAGATCAGGGTTTGAGCCTTTCGATAGACACGCAGATAGCTCGTTGTGCAAATAAAAGCATTTACAAACCACAGTCTGGCCGTTCTGCAACGTTAGACCCCCAGGGAAGATATCAGTCAGTTTTTAACTTTACTGCAACTACACCTTTTCGATTATGAGATTCTGGGGGGTCACTAGTTTTCAGATTAACTACCGTCTAGACTTTTCAATCGTCAGGATTCTGGGAGAACATCAGTTCCTAAATTATCTGCCACCATGACTTATCGATTATCAGATTCTGGGAGAACATCAGTTCCTAAATTATTTGCCACCATGACTTTTCGATTATCAGATTCTGGGAGGACACCAGTTCCTAAATTATTTGCCACCATGACTTTTCGATTATCAGATTCTGGGAGGACACCAGTTCCTAAATTATTTGCCACCATGACTTTTCGATTGTCAGATTCTGGGAGGACACCAGTTTCCATATTAACTGCCATCAGGATTTGGGGTGAATAACATTTCTCAGATTAACTGCAGCTGGAACTTATCGACTGTCAGAGAGGGCATCAGTTTCTCAACCAAGTGTTTCCGATCATCAATGAAACCATCAATTTCCAGATATTCCGGAAAGGTTTCTATAATAATTTATATTTGTATGATTCATTGGGATAGATCATGGTTCACTCTATTGCGCATAAGTTAAGTGAAGATCACTAACTGTTAACATATTTTACAAAAAAGAAGCTGGTTTCACACAGTCATTTTTCTGTTTTAATAATAGCATTATGGAGTTTCTATTACAACTTAAAATTCCAAGGAGTGGTAGAAAGTTCTGTTCATTACTTTATTACTATCTTTGTATTACAATCACTTCAGCTAGAAATCAAATACACAGAGAAAAGATAGAATAAATGAAAGAGGACTCTCTGAGATTACGTGTCTTTTGGATACACGTTCTTTAGTAGGACCATCTGGAATTAGGGGTCTTGCTGGTGCACGTACTGTAATGGAACCCTCTGGGATGAGGTGTTTTGCTGGTGTACATATTTTAATGGAACCTTCTGAAATTAGGTGTCTTGCTGATACACGTCCTGCAGTAAAACCATCTGGAATTAGGTGTCTTGCTGATGTACGTCCCTTAGTAGAACCATCTGGGATTAGGTGTCTTTCTGATACATGTCCTTTAGTGGAATCAACTGGGATTAGGTGTCTTGTGATATACGTCCTCTTGTGGAATTCTCTGGGATTAGGTGTCTTGTTGATATACGTCCTCTAGTGGAATTATCTGGGATTAGGTGTATTGCTGATACACGTCCTCTAGTGGAATTCTCTGGGATTAGGTGTCTTGTTGATACACGTCCTCTAGTGGAATTCTCTGGGATTAGGTGTCTTGTTGATAAACGTCGTTTAATGGGATCGATGTTGTTGTTGTTGTTTTGAATTTAGCACAAAGCTACACAATGGGCTGTCTGTGTTCTGCCCACCACGGGTATCGAAACCCGGTTTTTAGCATTGTAAGTCCGCAGACATATCGTTGAGCCACTGGGGATGGGCAAAATATAATCTCTCTGTTTGTTTGTAACGGGAGCGAAGGCCAGGTACAGTGGCCACTAGATCTGTGTAACGAAGAATACAAATAAGATGAATTTATAAAGTGTATTTCTAGGACAAACTCCAGACCCGTATTCTTAGCAAGTTTTATTATGACCTGGGGCATATTAAAACAAATCATAGAAACAAAGATGGGCGGAACAAGTGTAAACAGTGGTTTATATCAACTTAATTTGCCTCACAATTAACTACCATTGTATTTTACAGTTGATCTTTTTTATGATAGTGTCCTCATTGCTGGCAGGTTTGTATACTGTACACAATTACCAAAAACACCTAAAACCCTGGAGTTCCTGACACTTGGCGTGTGTGTGTAAAAGTTACACGAGGGAATTGATTATTACAAATAATGATATTAGGGCAAGTGGAAACAGAGCTACAGTCGAAAATAGTTACGAATACATACAGTGAGAGCAAATGAACTGGAAAAAACGAACTGGTGATTGGGTTAGGAGTAACATTTAATTCTATGTAAATATTCCACACTTCATCAAACTTACGAATTTTGACGAGAAAACAACAACATGAATTCCCGTCCATCATTCGATTTCCCATTTGCCAGTGTATTAGATTAGACAGGTTTCGGGCAATTTTGTCCCTTCACAGTAACCCTGAACAAAGGCAATTAATAATAAAGTTTAAGCCTTTGTGATTCACGGTCTCCAAGTTATACAGGATAACAGACTGGGATTTCACCTTTAACATAAGTAAGTCACATAAAACCACTATCCGCCTTTGTTTGTATTACATATATGTGTGTGCGTCTGTGAGGGTTGGTCTTCCTTCTATCACTGACCATTGTTGTTTTTCAGCGGGGGTTGGGGCTACATGCGTATAAATGGAACTATGGAACATCCAGTTTCACAAGACCCAAAGGGAAGGGACAATATATTCAAAGATGCGTAGCTACGTAAGAAAGATTGTTTATTTTTTAATTTCGCGCAAAGCTACACAAGGGCTATCTACGCTAGCCGTCCTTAATTTAGCAGTTTAAGACTAGATGAAAGGCGGCTAGTCATCACTACCTACCGCCAACTCTTGAGCTACTCTTTTAATAACGAATAGTGGGATTGACCGTATTGTTATAATGCCCCCACGTCTGAAAGGGCGAGCATGTTTGGTGCATAAGGAAGATCTGTGAGTTAAATTAAATATTCTCTGATTTTGAGCAGTGTATGAGGTATTAGTAAAGAGATACCACGTTATCAAAATGCCCTATCTTCTCACATATAGCTCGGTGGTACATCTGGAAGCTCATAACGTCAAAAGTTTGGTTTCGATACCAGTTGCGAGCACAGGACAGATACCCCAATTATGTATTTTTGTGCTTAATAGCAAACACACAGAATAAAAGCTGTGTTTGAGACCAACGTTTCGCCAAGTAGACTTTTTTCTTACGACAGCAAGTCGATTTTCGATGAAATTATGTGAGAAAACCTTTTTTTAATTTCGCGCAAAGCTACACGAGGGCTATTTGCGCTAACCATTCCTAATTTAGCAGTGTAAGACTAGAGGGAAGGTAGCTAGTCATTACCACCCACTGCCAACTCTTGGGCTACTCTTTTGCCAACGAATTGTGGGATTGACCAAACTTTATAACTCCCCAACGGGTTAAAGGGCGAGCATGTTTGGTGTGACGGGGATTCGAACCCGCGAACCTCAGATTACGAGTCGAGGGCCTTAATCACTTGGCCATGCTGGGCCTGTAAGAAAACTTATTTTTTCATTAAATTAGTTTTGTTGCGTTTTATAAGTACTGTACAAGTAATTTGAGTGTGCAACGTCAGTTATTCTTATACAGATACAAAGACAGCAAAAGATCAAAAATACAGAAAAGAAAAATATCTGATTAAAATACAAACCATTTCACTTAACGTGATCTAGCAAATTAAGGTTCCCAAAGTTATTCGGGTTTTTTGCCGACTTCATTTCCTGCTATGTTTCTCAACACGAGTTAGCAAGGGAAAATCTTATTACATCTGTGACCACACAGTCATTTTGCACCAGCAGGTTGCAAGTGCTAATGATATGTCCCATGTGGTGTTTGAGGTAATCTCTTTATTTTAAGCCAACGTGCTTATCACTGCACGTTAAATCATGCAGGGAATTATTCGTGTAAATATGACTGTCGTAAGAATTAGAGAGAGTTAAGCCTGAGTGTATACTTTGTTAATATGTATCTTCTGCTACGAAACACTCTTTGGATAAATACAATGGTAATGGACGATCTTTGTTTTTCGACCGGAAATCCCTGAATACACAGATAGCATTTTTAACTGTAAGCTAGCATATGAAGCCAGAAATCCTTAAAATAATCATGTGTTCAATGGCCCGGCATGGCCAGGTGGGTTAAGGCGTTCGACTCGCAATTTGAAGGTCGCGGGTTCGAAACACCGTGGCACCAAACATGCTCGCCCTTTCAGCCGTGGGGGCATTATTATAATGTGACGGTCAATCCCACTATTCGTTGGTAAAAGAGTAGTCCAAAAGTTGGCGGTGGGTGGTGATGACTAGCTAACTTCCCTTTAGTCTTACACTGCTAAATTAGGGACGTCTAGCGTAGATAGCCCTTGTGTAGCTTTGCGCGAAATTCAAACAAACAAACATTTGTTCTGGTAGTTTCTAGAAATGTGTTGCATTTAGTATGAATAATTGATACATCGAATATAATAATACTTGCTCTTACATACAGCTGCTCCCCAGTGGCACAGCGGTATGTCTGCGGACTTACAATGCTATAAATCGGGTTTAGATGCCCATGATGAGCAGAGCACAGATAGCCCATTGTGTAGCTTTGTGCTTAACTTCACACACACAAACATGCAGCTTTTATTATACAGAACTGTCTGGTATTTCTCGAACAACTCTGGACTAACATTTTATCTTAATGTATTTTTGCTTAGCTCCAATTACATTAAGCATTAATCTTAGTTTGGTGCGAGTCCACTGGAAATAGTTCTAGCTTTAGCCTTTAATCATTGTTATTTTCACGTTTACAGTGCGAAACGAATTCACCAAATCATATTTGTCACAGCTCAGAAGTTTTATTGACACCAGAGAAATGTTTCACTCGTAAGCTGGGCCACATGTATGAAAAGGACTCTTACTGAATGATCTATGTACACCGATTTCTTTTCTTCTTATGGTTGAGTACACTGTACAGAATCCCCTAATGATCTAATGGTATGTCTGAAGGTTTATAACACTAAAAACCGGGTTCTAACACCATTGTTTGGCACAGCACAGATAGCCTATCGTGTGACTTTTTGCTTAACAATAATTGGAAGCGGCTAAATACACTGTAACGACATGATGAAACCCCAAAATTGCTTTAATGCAGAATATTCGACCCCTATGATGAGAGTTTTGTAAGGTTCATATAAATCACCATCATTTTTAAAACTAACACGGGAAAATTAAGAAAATTCAGCAACATTTTATCACATAAAACTTTTACCAAGGCAAGGCCAATATAAAGAATTATAAAACTCCTTTTCTTGTTTACTTCATCAAGAAATTCTTTACATATTTTATATCTAATTTATTACGAAAAATATTTTAACCTGAATACTAATTAACTTAAGTTTTAGACCCTTGATGAGACTGCTTGAAAGTTTACGGACTTACAACAGTAGAATTCGGTGTTCAATTCCCCGGGGTGGACAGAGCAGCTATCCCCAATGTGGGTTTGTTCTAAAAAAAAAAAACAACCTTAAGCGTTTATTGTCTCTTTGGATATTACAGAATGTCTAATTTCAACTTTTACGTACTAACGAGAAAGCCTAAAAGTTTAAGAACGTACAGAACATCAAATTCTAGCGATATATTTTATGTCTATAGTTTTTACCGCTTTCCTTGAAATGTTATATAGCCATGGTAATGTTTCTTATGCACGTGGGTTTTAAACTAGTTATATTAGTTCCTATAACAAAATGGCATCGTATGTTCTATTGGTATGTGTTGAGCTGAATACTAGGTTGTAACCACAGGGGTTGATCTCTCATGTGGGGACAGGCTGTCTTGTAGGAGGCAGATAACAGTGTTTTCGGTGGTCCTTTAGCTGTACACTGTCCTACTGGCTCTCAGTCTGTTACTTTTCTCGCTGTCCATACATTGTTTTCCAACAATCCCATTCCCGCTGAAGTTCAATGAATATCTTCCATGGTTGCTAGTGCAGATGTAGGTGATGTATTACCGGTAGAACTGAGTGGTCCTATTGAAGGATTTTGCTTCTAACCGCTGTTGGCGCTTTGCGATGCTACTGACACTTGTAAGCTGTAATCGGGTCATGATGGGAGACGTTGAAGTGCACCCCTTGACCAATCTTAAACATATGTTTTGTATTATTCTACTTCAGTCTTATCTAGTTATGCAGTACCAATACTGACCGTCAGTAAAGCAAAATGAAGCTTATAATACTTTGACAGAGAATAAGTAGTTAACGTCCTTTAGCCCTATTTCCTGTTTCTAATTTTAGTGCATTCATGCCCTTGGTATCTCTAATTATCCAGGCTGGTGAAGATGAAAGGTTTGTTAAAGTTTATGCCCAGGTACTTCAATGTTTCTTCCAAAGGAATGTCAGTACCTTCAAAGGAGTTGTCCCCAGGTGGGACAGCAGGACCTTCAAAGGAGTTGTCTCCAGGTGGGACAGCAGTAAGTTTTCGAATTTACAACAATTTACAATTTCAGTTTCTCTCGGTGGACACAGCAGATAGCCTGATATTTCTTTGCCATAACAAAAAAAAAACGCAAGGGAGGACAACATATGTCTCCATCATCATGGCTCTTGTTGCGTGTGCAAGACTTGGCTATGGCTTTGGTAGGATGAATTACCATTATCGTGTCATAGTATCATTTGCTCACCTTATAGAATCTGATTGCATTTTTTTTCTCAGAGTCTTTGCTACACATCAAAAGGTTGTCAGTAATATGACATCTGGTGGACTGTCAAAGCAAGCTAGCTAGACCCATGGTATAGATGTTGAAAAAGACTATCACCAATGGTCGAATGTTATTTATGGTGACCCAGTCTGATGATCAGCTCCAACAGTTTATGGTGCATCATCTAGTAGTAAGTACAGCTAGATCTTTTGGTTTGTTTTGAACTACGCGCAAAGCTACACGAGTGCTATCTGCGCTAGCCGTCCATGATTTAGCAGTGTAAAACTAGAGGGAAGGCAACTACTCATCACCACCCACCGCCAACTCTTGAACTACTCTTTTACCAACGAATCACGAAAGGGCGAGCAGCACAATGCAATTCAAAGTATTTTAGCACTGAAGGTAATTACCACCCTATGATGGTTCAGCATTAAGCTTGATATCTTACAATGCCAAAATACGTGGTTCAATTCCTACATTGGACAGCGCACAGAAAGCCCACTGTACAGTAACAAACAAACGAAGGTTATTTCATGTTTAACACAAGTTCAGTACATTCGTGTGATTCTCTTTCATTTGTTGCATAGAAGAGGGGTAGTTTATTTATTTTAACCAATTATGGTCGGTTTAAAAACGAAGATTTTATGTAAGCTATCATAGTGTAACCCAAGGAATACAAGAACAGAAAACAATATAATATGAACGTTTTGTGAAAGATCAAATTTGTAACCATAAAAATTCTGTACTTGGGAACGAACTGTGACTTCCACAGACAGCTGGCAATACAAGCTTGTAGAGTGCGTGTTCGGGGTATTTGTTGTTGTTGTTTTATTCATGTGAACAAATTTAATTCATAAATTTGTCTACATATTTAACACTAATTACACTTTTAAATATATATGTAATATGACAAATTAACTAATTAACATTGTATATCAGTTGTTTGTTTGAAATCAATACACTTTAATATATATTATTTTATAACTTGAGAATTTTAAGAACCCATGAGTGGAGTGAGAATGAATACATTATGTATAATCTATCAACCACATTCCATTTGCTACATACAGAGTCGATGAGGCCATTCAACTAATATCTGGGTTCACCAGACTGGTTGGGATACAACAGCCGTATGATTGCTTTCTTGCATTGGTTAATTTGGGTCACGTGAGCACCTCACAACTGTTTAAGATTTGTTAATTAATTTTCAAGATGTTCCTCAATTCTAGAACTTAGTTTCACTTTGTGTGAGATCGTTAAAACAAAAACCACCACAGCATTTCTCAAAGAACTGCCAAAAACAGATACTGTTTTATTTAGATATACGTACAAAGAGAGGCAAACCGTTACCTAGTGGTTAACCGTACTAAATCTGTTAACCTAATGATCATACTTCACGACTCGTCACCACAAAAACGCTCTCCGCCCTTGAGGTTATCCGTAGTCATCGTAGTAGACTCTCATTTGGATATAAAATTCGGACCTCTTTTGCATGTGCGTACGTGTTTAAAGGGTTGGACGCAGAAACACTTGCTCAAAAGATGGGCTCGTTCTTTTCGAAGTGTTAATTTAAATAAATCAGATCTATGGTTGGCTGCTTAATTTGTTCTTTCATTCACCTATTAGACAAATGGTCCGCATTAGGCCTAACGTTTCGCTAGCTCGTCTGGATTACGAGAAGATTAATAAATAATACATGGTGTTTTAATAAATAAATCGTGTAATATTAACTAATTATTAACCCAATTATGATATCTTCTGATAATCCGTTTCACATCCTAGCTATTGATGTCAAACGTCTTAACTACCTCTGGCCCGGCATGGCCAAGCGTGTTATGGCGTGCGACTCTTAATCTGAGGGTCGCGGGTTCGCATTCCCGTCGCGCCAAACATGCTCGTCCTTTCAGCCGTGGGGACGTTATAAAGTTACGGTCAATCCCACTATTCGTTGGTAAAAGAGTAGTCCAAGAGTTGGCAGTGGATGGTGATGACTAGCTGCCTTCCCTCTTGTCTTACACTGCTAAATTAGGGACGGCTAGCACAGATAGCCTGCGAGTAGCTTTGTGCGAAATTCAAAACAAACAAAACTACATCTGTCACTCGTGCCCTAATCGTTCTGACATTGGGCAAAATGTCTCGTCGGCATTGATATAGTGTGGTTGACATTCTGTTTTATATTCTTCTTCAATTTATTTCAGAAGTTGTTGTGATTAGTAGTTAAAACACACACAAGTTCCATTCTACGTTAGATGACATACAAATATGAGAATAAGAGTTTATCTGTCTAGTTTTGTATAACAAAATCCCACAGTAAAAACAAGACTAGTTTTCTGTGTATTATAACGTGAATATGATTGAATTCCATAACAAAAGCTGCATTTATTTTATATGCGTGTGTGTGACATGTAAAAACAATTGGGTTTAGTAGGAAAATCTGGCCTCGTTTTCGATTTGTATAACTTGTTTTGTATGTATTTGTAACAAGAAAGCATAAGTAGGGTTTCATTGTGTGTGTGTGTCTAGTAAAAGGAGTCCAAATGGCAGAATATCTGGACTTATTTTATATAGCTATAGCATGATAGTTTAACTGAGTCTTGTAGTAGCAGCGACTAACAATCAGATTATGAGAATCTGAGGCGATCGTAATTCTGACACACACCCTTAAAGTTTTGACTAAAGAAAATACTTAATTTATATTTCATGGAATAAATTGTGGAGTAGTGTCTCCCTATATAAGGGTTTAGGGCGGAGATTTTCAATAACAAAAAGAACTATTCACTGTCATAAAATCCAACGCATTTAATAGCTTGAACATATCCATGGGTTATTGACTCCTGGACGATGCAACCTCCGAGCCAATCAACGCCATGTATTCACACTATTAACCAATCAACGTCCTGTATTTACGGGAAGGGAGACAATTACAGTACAGCAGACCCATGCAACAGCTGTAGGGACTCGCTTTATTACTTGGAAAGAATAAAGTTAGGCCTATTATCCCACTATAGATGTTGTTGTTTTGAGTTAAGCACAAGGCTACACAATGGGCTATCTGTGCTCTGCCCACCACGGGTATCGAAACCCGGTTTTAGCGTTGTAAGTCCACAGACATACCGCTGAGCCACTGGGGGAGGGCCCCACTATAGATCGATGCTTAGTAGTTCTGTGTAATTAAATGTCTTATTTTTTTATTCCCATCAGGAGTAGTGTTACTTCGAACGAATAAAATATTTTATTCGTAAAACTATTGTTGTTTTTAGATTAAATTAACGTTAACAGTCAATTTTTGATTTGTTAAATAACTTTTAGAAAGAGTAAGAAATGATACAATATTAGCAGTTGTTTTGAATTAAGCACAAAGCTACATAATAGGCTATCTATGCTCTGCCCACCACGGGTATCGAAACCCGGTTTTAGCGTTGTAAGCCCGCAGACATACCGCTGAGCCACTGGGGGGCACAATATTAGTTATCAGTCACTTTTCGACACATGCACTTCAACGTTAAGTTTTGTACAAGTACTCAAAACGGTCGTATAATATTTGTCTTGGTTTGAAGGTAGTAAAAACATAATAAACACACAAATAAGCATTAAGTTATGAATAAATGTGTTATTACCCCCTGTGAAGCTATATGAATGAAAGGTTTCAAACACTTTGAAATCATTCTTCGAAACAAAATCAAAGAAGTGGAAAGTGTGCAGTTAACTTTTTCTTTGTCATCTTTAAAAGAAAAAATTCAGATTATCCAATAGAACGTGCGGTGCGCGTACTCAAAATATTTTCTAGTTTCCAACATATGTCCAGTTTAATATTGTATATTTGAAGCCTCTATATACAGGGTGAGCCAAAAGTAGGTGGACAGTAAAAAAACATTTATTTAGAGATCACGTATACGTACAACTATATGTAATAAGACAATTATATTAATGAAAATAAAATGTTATTTATTAACGCAAATGCTCAAATTGATTTCCTTCTTGATTTACACAGCTTTGAAGTCTACCTCTTACGCTTCGACAACCATTTTTGCACAAGTCACTGGGCATTAATTTCTTGAAATGCATCTCTTATGTAATTTTTTAAATCACCGACACTTCTTGGTTTCTGACTATAAACTTTTTCCTTGAGTACTCCCCAAAAGAAAAAATCCATAGGGGTCAAGTCCGGTGAACGTGCCGGCCAATCGATTGGACCTCTTCGACCAATCCATTTCAATGGAAATGTTTCATCAAGATACTCACGAACTCCTTTGGAATAATGTGGAGGGGCCCCATCTTGTTGAAAATAAAAGTCATGTAAATTAGGTTGTTGCTGTAACTGGGGAATAACTTGATTCCTTAGAATTTCGAGATACTTATCTCCTGTAATTGTTCCGTCCAAAAAAAATGGTCCATAAACACCAGAACTTGAAATACCACCCCAAACATTGACACCAGGCTGATTTAGCTGTTGTTCTAATGTTAAATGCATGTTCTCACTATACCAGTAAACACAATTATGTCTATTGACATGACTGGATAATTTAAAAGAAGCTTCATCACTCCACATAATGTTATCTGAAATTCCTGGGTTTTCTTCAATCTTGTTCAGCATAATTTCACTAAATTGCAGTCGCCTGTCTGGATCATCCTCCAATAAGCCATGAATTAGTTGTGGTCGATAGGGTTTCAACCCAATTTGCGTTATAATTCGCCTAATAGAGGTTTGTGGTATGTTCAATTCCATAGAAGCTCTTCTGGTGGATTTGTTTGGACTTTGAACAAATGCATTGGCAACACGTTGCTTATTATTCTCTGTACAGACTGTTTTGGGTCGACCAGTTTTAGCAGCATTAAGGATCGAGCCAGTGGCGTCGAATTTGTCACGGATACGGTAAATGGTTTGTCTTTTTTGGAGCTGGAGTATCAAATGTTTCAACCCACTTTCTCCTTACGGTTTCAGTATTTTGAGATTTCCAATACTCTTTTAACACCCATATTCTTTTATCTGTATTTAAAGTATTTGACATTATGGGTTCTATTAACAATCTAAAAAAAAAAGAAAACAGATTAAATTAAAACAAATGTAATTATAAAATTGTAATTATATAACACAAATAATATAGTTGCAACATAGTTATAATATACAATTGCATTAATATAACCGATACATAAACCTATTCCAAATGCTGTCCACCTACTTTTGGCTCACCCTGTATATCAATGTTTTCAAAACCTAACTCGCATATTTTAATTTCTTTAAGTAACGTTGTACACACAAAGCAAACACTAAGAAAAAAATCTTATATTTTTACTCCTTTTCATGTATTGTAAAGAGCTTTATGAATTCATTAACGTTTCTCACATTTTGTTTCTATTAATTTCAGGAGTTTGCCATGGCCTAGTGGGTAGGGAACTTGACAGCCTGTGAATCGTGGGTTCAATTTGTCCCTAAACCTACTAACCGGTCGTGGAGACGTTAGATTGTGAATATCAGTACTAATACTTTCTTTTTATATCGTTAATTGTATCTTAATTTGTAACTTAGCCTAGTTTATTTTCTTCTGGTCTATCACTTCAAAATTAGGATTAGCGAAAGCAAAAATAATAATTAAATGTATTACAGTTACTTGCGGTAAGATAGAGTACATGTTCAATATAGCTAGATAAAAGGTTGACCCAAGGTTTGAATCTTTGTGTGAGTGTGGTGTCATTAGTTATTTATTTATTTATTTTTCGCAAATAGCAAATACCTTCAGATACTTTAACCAGGCACTTAAATAAATCACATATATATATATATTTTACTGAAAGAGTAAGTAATATCTTAATATAACACCAGTGGTCTGACGTCACGACCGTAAAGTTGAATATCATAACACGTCAGATTTAAAGGTTTGAAACCGGTTTTCAGTAACCCGCCCTCTAGTAAAGTATTACACACTAGCAAATACATCCGTGTTTTATGGGAAAGGCTGGACGATGTGTATGATGCGTTATTCATTCGCCTTGCTGAACATACGAACAAAGAGAAAGGATATCCCTGCTATCCACACAATGTCAAATGTCACTTTCGTTTAGCGTTAACTTTACATGAAATGGGGCTGTAAAATTCGAATGTTTATCCATGTGAAGTCGAGAATAGATCAGCCGATTCCGAATAACAATTTGTGGACTTCAATACACCAGACAGACGGACATGTATCCTTTAGATATTTAATGCGGAAGACCCATAAATTCAGTCTGTCTCGCGTGCACTTCCTGTCCAACAGTTCCGACTATCCTATTTAACTGAAAGACATGTCAGGCATTGCTTGTGTAGTGCTATCTAATTAGAAAGGAAAGGGGGGGACTGGGGCATAGCCTGTGTAATGCTATCTAATTAGGAAGGAAAGGGGGACTGGGGCATAGCTTGTGTAGTGCTATCTAATTAGGAAGGAAAGGGGGGGACTGGGGCATAGCTTGTGTAGTGCTATCTAATAAGGAAGGAAGGGGAGCGGGATTCTTCGTTATGTTTCGAACCTTGTGAACGCTACCGCAATTTACCTACAAATTGTGATAATGGTTATTGAGTTCATTTCTAACGGAAATTTCAGTTACCTAAATTGCGAGTAAAAGTTCAGAAGCTTTTTGTTGGGTGTTTAGTTTTGGCTTCTTTTGAAGAATTAGAAGAGTTTCTTTCACCTGTCGCACATTCTTGTTTGCGGCTTTACCAATTACATTGAACATACTGGAAAATGAAACATCACATTCATTTAACACAGGCTGACCAATACATGAACTGTCCTTGAATTTAGAATTTGTTTCTTTTAATTGATCTCCCAGTCTAACCGATGTAAGCGCCTCCAAACCTTGCACAGCAGAATTAATAAACACGTACTACTGATAAAACTAGATGCAAAATTTAAACTGAAAAAAATTCTGAATTTAAATTAGATATATATAAACAAATATTTAAGATGAATTTGTAAATAATCTCTGTTAGTTTGTGTTTAATTTCTTCAAGATTGGCGAGATGAGGTTGTATATGGCAAAAAGATTAATTGTAGCTTTCGAATGTCTTAGTTCAATGCCCTTGGTATCTGTAATTGTTGGAAGTTTTTACTGATGGTAGAATCTATCAAGTTGTTCCAGGAGGATAAATTTTACAATATATTTTTAGTCTTTATAACTCTCGGTGTAAAATTTCCCTTGAATTGGTGATATTTGGACTGGACGTATGTCATTTCACAAACAAAACCTTGAAATGAAGTGGAAAAGAGCTGTCAAAGGTGTGCAGTCCAGTAGAGGTAAGACATCAAAATGTTTTTGTTGGTTGACGTTCCCAAGTAAACTTCATGTAAACATGTCTAAAAGTTAAATATTCTAGAAATTTCACTAATTCACAAATGTTAAAATAATGAATCAAAAACGGTTCAGGTAGGCCCTAAATGAATATGATGTTCTCCCACTTAATCAGTAAGGCCAAAAGTGATGTGTATTATTACAAAAACGAAATTAAACAATCAGAAAAAGTTACTGAATTTTTACTCACGGTTTAAATGCGATTTTTCAAGAAAAAAAATCGTAGCCAGGGGGTTCAGACACTTTTCTCGCAATCTGAGTATTGCGGGCTTGAATCCCTGTAGCACCAAACACGCTCACCCTTTCAGCCTTGGGGCGTTATAATGATACAGTCAATTTCCCTATTCACTGTGAATGAATATTCCAAATGTTGGCGGTGAGTGGTGAGGACTAGCTACCTTCCCTCTAGTCTTACACTGGAAAATTAGAGACGGCTAGCGCAGATAGTCCTCGTGTAGTTTTGCGCGTAATTCAAAACAAACAAATCCTTAGACCTAAAACTTTCCGAACCTTCTGCGTGGGTGGATGAAACCGATCATCTAGGTACTTAACATTGGCACCACACCGCTAAAGATGTGGCGTGGACATGATTGGTTACTTAGAAACGGCTAGGTTTCAGGATAATTCTAAAGAAAGAAACTGTTATCTTTCAACCACTGACATTGATTAATAACGGTATATTAGTAGCGCAAAGTATCCGATAATATCCGGTAAGGTTTAATCTTTGTAAACTTCATATTTCTTACATCAGTTTCCAGATCCCCCAAACTTTTTTTTTTTTTTTTTTTTTGGTGGGGGGTTAAGTGTCTCCTGTATTTTATTCTTTCATTTCCTGATCCAAGTGTATTTAGTTTACCATAAAATAAAGTCACATTGGGCTCTCTGCTGTGTCCGACGCCGGAAAATCGAACCTAAAATGTAGTTAGAGATAAACTTTATCAAAATAATATGAAATGTTATTAATTTTAATGCAGAAATTATGCTTTGGCGTTACCTTGTTCATGTCAACAATTTAAAAACCAAAAGTGTTTTTTCTAGCTTTAGGCAGGTGCGTCTGTATATTTTGACTTTGCCGAAATTAGCCGTTTCCAATTTGCTAAAACAGCAATTCACGCAAAATAAACATGTTCGCACTGCAATCAATAATTTCTAAACTTTTTTTTTTTTTTTTTGGAATTTCGCACAAAGTCATCACCACCCACTGCCAACTCTTGTACCAACGAATAGTGGGATTGACCGTGACATTATAATGCCCCCACGGCTGGGAGGGCGAGCATGTTTAGCGCGACGCGAGCCTCGGATTACAAGTCGCACGCCTTACGCGCTCGGCCCTGCCAGGCCTTATTTCTAAACTTATAAAATATGAATTCACAGAAATTAGTGCTTCTT
This sequence comes from Tachypleus tridentatus, assembly GCF_004210375.1. NCBI lineage: Eukaryota > Metazoa > Arthropoda > Merostomata > Xiphosura > Limulidae > Tachypleus > Tachypleus tridentatus. The sequence continues at coordinate 30,865,649 of NC_134833.1, forward strand.
AGTTCACAATAAATTATTAAAATGTATCTTGTAACAAAACATTAGAAATTGTTTCTTTCTATTGACAATCCAATTCATCATTTTGACCCTCGCCTCTCCTATGTCAATGGGTCTTTTACCAACAGTATTGTGGTGGTGACCATAATGCCACCTATATTGACAAAAGCGTACGACAGTTAAAAGTACGTACCTGTGCACGTGCAATCGATTGTGGATAAGAACTAGTCCGAAATTATTGCGTTTCTACTTACGTACACAGTGAAAACACAAACTGCTCGTATTTTAAAGGTGTGTGCACCTCTTGCAGGTGAGCAAAGAATTATTACTAATATACTTGTCACGAGACATTAGTGTCACGCCTATTACACTTTAGACAGCACATTCTTGATCTGTTCCGTTAGATTTTCAACATTATACCCTCTTCTAATTCACTAATTAAAGAATGTATTGTTTGAAAGTGTAACAGGTTTAAATATAATGTTTTACAAGAATAACTGATCACTCGTACTTCTGTTAATAACTTCATAATTATCCGTGTAATCCAACCGTGAATTACTTAACAAATCAGAGTTACTGATAGTGACTGAACATCAAAACCCACATTATCTTGTTTCTGAAGGCCTAAGGGCCGAAGGTTGATCAGTGTGCTGTTCTATGGATCCAATGTTTGCGTCCCTTTACTGTGAATAATAATAATCGCACTCGGCACTTTGAGTTGATGGTTAAATTCCAATATTCGTTCAGACAAGCTTATCTGCTATCAACGTTTGGCCTATTTTCAAGCTACTTTCCTTTTCGTTTGTTACTTCAAAAACTATCTGACTATCTATGGTCAGAGGAAATAAGGGTAAAGTTGCTTTGCGCGAACACAGACTATAAATCCGTTAAATTACATCTTAATACTTTATTATTTTTTAGGTATTTAATACGTTTCCACATTGTACGAAAACATGTGCTTTAGCTTACTTTGTGTGTCATCTTCAATGTGCTTATTTTGACTGATGAGGGTTGGTCGATACAGAAACCTTTAAGTACGCTTACAGCTGTTGTTGTTTTTTGCACCTGGCGAAGCTATTGACCAAGAATTCTGTAATTGTTTTTCATCTATTACAAACATGACATACATGCTGCGGTACAAACAAACAAGTTTCAAATAACTTCAAACATGGCTAAAACTTCCAATAACACAACATTCTTCATAAAATAACGTTGAAACCTGGGTCACACACAAGTTTATGTTTAGAATAAAGGTAGCTACACATTGAAAGGTATCCAACCAGTTCTCTGTATATCTTTAAAGTAAAATTCATGCCTCAATCCACTGTAAAGCTTTAGAAAGTTTTGAGAGTCTTCACGAGTGTTCCATACAAGGTTTTCAACGGATGCACTTCTTGAGGTAGAAGCAGAAATTAATTAATTTTAGTTTATCTTAAGAAAATAAATTCATATCTAGCAATATAAAAAAAGTTAAATATTAAGATAGAAGGACATTGTACTCCGGTAATGTACTCATCAAATGTCCTCACCCCCACGAATTACAAATAACAATTAAGGTCTGTTATTAGAACTAAAATATTGGTATCCAAAGAATTAGCAAAAACATATCAACTGGCAGATATAACCTTGAACTTGGGAAAGACTTCAGAAGCTTTCTTAAATAGATTATTTTGTTGTGAAGGCATTCTAGTGACAGCCAAAGATTATTATATAGATTATAATAATGAAAAAATTAATAGCCTCAGGATTAACAAAAGACAATTCTTTATAATTATATTTAGATTTTTTTTACGGTATTTCCCGTATGTCTAAATTAACAATTTATTTATCCACCTATTTATATATTTCTTAAGGCACTTTACGTGTATGTTTGGTTAACGTTATGCTTCTAATCTCTTTTACATCTCAAACATAGTATTTTACCCTTAAGTTTATCAAGTCTAGACTTACGACTTGTAAAAAAATATCCTGTTTTGATATGAAATATTATCAACGAACCAAACTTGGCCAGTTAATTTAACACTTAACCTCGGCCACTGATATCAGCTTGCGTTACAACGGCAAATCCCGTTTGTGCACGTGCTCTAGACGGACTGAACATGCTTGTTTATTTTTCTTCTGTTGATTTTAAGTGCTGGAGTATATAAAAGCATCACTATTCCCATATTAAGTAGCGATGTTGTAAAACAGTATTTCTTTCTGTAGAAATAATAGTACTCTTTCACTACAGTTACACTTTGGTCAATAGGTTAACACTGTTATAAGGCTGGACACTTGTGTGGATGCTCAAAATACATTTTAAATTAAATTAAAAGAAGATTCATGCGGTGAATGCCTTCAACCAGATAAAGGTAGTATCGTCGGCTACAGACCTTATTCTGAAGAAATAAAACCGTACTGTTTTTGGGTTCCTCCCCCTTTCTACGCACGCGCACATACATGTGCAGGTGTACGTGTTTTGGACTACATCTTATGATGGTAATTATTTTTCAAAACATTTCAATCGTAGAGTTGTACTGGATAAATACTGAACCCATCGGTTAAAATCATCATTTGACACACACTCAACCTTAATCTAAGTTATTTTAAATTTTTTTTTTTCCAAAACAAATCACAGCAAGCGATAGGTCAAAGTGAATACTTAATATTCAGTATCTTTATTGGTAAATTCACGAACTGAAGCCATTTCGACGAGTGATTTTATTTTGTATTATTCTACGTAAACTTAGGTGATAAAAGCCTGATGATTATGACGCTCGACTCACCCTTTCAGCCGCAAGGCTGTCAATTCTACTATTCGTTGGTAAAAAGAGTAGCCCAACAGTTGGCGGTATTGACTGGCTGCCTTTTCTTTAGTTATCACTGCTAAATTAGAGGCAGCTAACACAGATAGTCCTAGAGTAGCTAGCTTTGCGGGCAATTCAAAACAGACTAGTGTATACATATTACATATGTCGATTATGATTAACAAACATTAATAATCTCGCTCTCAGCGTTTTCTGTACTACTTGGATAAACATCGTCGATACTCTGTGCTATACATCCCTTATAGATACAGCAAGACATATCCTTCTCTTTAGGCTTATCTTAAAGCGTGACACTTTTGAAAATATCAGTATTAATAGCCAACTGAAAATAGTTTATCTAACGAGTTTAGTACCCAGGCAGTCTCTTGCGAATGATAAATAAATTAATACAAAAACCATCTGTCATAACTGATGTTAATGCGTTATTTTGTATTCTCACAAACGGAACTGTCGTCCCAGCACTAGATTAGAACTGGACTTTGTTGTTAGGATTACTCTAAGCTGTGGTATTTGAGTTTAAAAAGATTTCAGTTACTTCCACGTAACAGTCAGTATTTAATACTGTCAGTAGTTTTATTACCAAACGTCCCGAAACACCTTCTGCGAGGTGGTGTATAACAAAATTACTGATCTATTGACAAAGACTGTTCAAATGGTATTTATTCTGTTGACTGGTATCTATATGAAACAGACAAGACCATATGTTTCATACGAAAAGGAAAGTTCTGTCAGGCAGGAAAGACAGCTGATATAGTTATTGGTTAATGATTACAAATCTGTACAAGTTTCTCTGATTAGTTTGTGAAGAAATCAGGATAATGAAGTTACTAGCAAGTTGAAACGAAATGTTGTATAACCTACTTTTCCTTTCAAATGCAGTCTACGGTTGTATTATAAAGTCACACGCACTACTCTAACAAGGGTCAGCTGTAACTACGATAAAAATAGAACAAATTAAAAAAAAAATCGGACAAGAACGTAACAGGATTATAGACAGGACTATCAAATGAAATTCGAGTCAGCAAGTTACGACTTTGAAAATGGGGGGGGGACAGAAAAATGCAGATAAAATCCTACACTAACTGTGGTGGATGTAAACATATGCCGTTTGTGTCTCTCTTTCAAAGTTATCTTCCACAGTATAATACAATTTTTCAGATTAAAGCTAATGACAAAATAATTTATTTTACCTGCCAAAAAAATACATTCACGGTACCATACCCTAAAACATTATCGATTGAAATGTGTCAGTAACAGCAGAAAGGTGGCGCTGAGGACTCCAGCTGCAATGACTTGAGGAAACACTACTAAACAGACCTAAGTGAAACGTTAAACGGAGAATACAAGTGATTTCAATGAATGAGGTTTAACAATCATGTTCATAATAATACCAAAAAATAAACATTAAAAACTGGATGAAAATACTGTATTGTATATATACAATATGAAGTAAATAGGTAAAGTAACAAGTATTACCGCCGTCTTCGATTCGTTCATTTAGAGTCACTGGTTCAAGATTAACGTGTCAGTCAACTTGAATTCTGTGCAACAACTTGATTGTGATGTTTTTATTATAAAGATTATTTTTAGTCAAAGTGGTTAAAAATAACAAACGTAAGAATAAAAACAAATATTTGGGTGAACAGCTTGAAAGTGGAGTAGTTAGAATTATACTACAGCTACTAGTATGAACAGCCAGTTTGAGTATTTTACTTAAAATTGGAAGCAACTGAGCAGGTAATAGGTAAAGAATTGTTCTGGATGGATGTTTCACAAAATACACTTTACGTCCTTATGAAGAACCTTAGGTACACATTTGTGCTTTTTTTACCTGGCCATTAATGGCAAATATAATGAACTGAACTGAAGCTAAACATAATAATCACGCTGAGTTTAAGTATCGTTTGTTGACGCCATTTTCTCTGTGTTGTTACTTCTTTGAAATGAAAATTCTTTAAAACACGTTTGTTAAAAAAAATGGTTTATTTATGTCAACAATTTACGAAAGGTATAATACATTCAAGAATATTCTAACTTGATATGAAATTGTACACACAACAAAATATAGATGTCGCTGTATTCTTCGTGCTTCTAGTGAAGAGCTCAACTTTATTTTCAAAATAGGTCATGTGTTGTCCACTTCAGGCTGTCCATTTACCAAATTCTGGAAGAAAAAGTTATCGAAATATAAGTAAAGAAATAATAAACATCATTAATTATACCAAATTTGGGTTTTACCCTAAAATCGGAAGTCGATCACGCGGAAATGAATGTCTGTTCTGGTAATCACAATAACCAGCAAACGATAACTTTAAAACTCGATTATTTTGTATTAGAGCTTACTAGTTCACCTCTTGCAGAAAGAAATCTCTGCAAAGTTAGTCTCCATCCCAATTTGTGTCAAAACTTTGGTGTGAAAGTCCACTGTATTCTGTAAAATAATTTACCTACAGACGATTTTCTTTCAGTGTTAGTCAACACACTTGAGGAATATTCTAAAGTCAAGTTTATATAGTAGTCTCAGTTGAAAGTGCGAGAGGTGATGTTTGCACGAAATGTTAGGGGGAATGCAGACGCGATAGGATTGTTGTTCTTGAGGTTCAAGTGACCAGAAAAGAAGATTGTCCGAAAATGTTATAATTCAATCAAAAGAGGACAAAGAACAATGTAAAAGAAATGGTATGAATAATACTGTTCTTTAGAAAGTAGCCATTTTCACTGTCGCACTAAGTCAGTAAACGACAGAGTTAGGTACGATTGATCAGACCTCAACAAACTCACCCCACAAAATGCAGCTGAAAACATTTATTGTAAAGCCGACAGAGTTCCAGATGGCACGAACATGTTGAATACCATTCTTACACTACAAATCAAGGTTAGAATTCTGGGTAGAACAATCATCCACACCAAAACACATTAGAAGTTTGACTGCGTTTTTCGAAGCAAAGTTCAAACCTCAAACTTGTGTAAAGTTCTAGGTTTAGGGAACTCCTCTTTCCAAGTTATTTAAACCTGGATACTTATATATATATATATACACACACACACACGATAAACTCGTGGTTTCAAGGTTTAAAAATTTTTCAACCACTAATTTTTTTCCACATATAACAGCAATTTTTGTTTCGTTACTTAAAAAATGAAAATATACCCTACTATTATTACGTTGTTATAGTTAGTTCCATATTTGTTTCTTCACAATATAAGACAACTTCAGTATTAATTATCACTTTACTATACAACAAATAAAAATTCACGACCCATTTACAATTTGGTTATAGGATTCTTTGTTTGGCATTTTCGTATAAAGCACACAAAATCCCATTTCCACTTTACTAGGTCCGAGACTGGGATAGAATGTACTTTATTTATTATGAAACAAAATAAAATCAACCAATTCTATCATAAAGACACTACAAATAAACTTCTACGTTGGGTAGCCGACATTCAAAATATAATGACCAGTAGTTAGGATTATGTAAATGTTAAAACTGACAATTAAAATAATTCAACACCAGAATGCTGAATTATTACAGTTAAACTGGTAGATCAAGTTACCATGGCATATTTAGAATAAAGGGTTTCAAGTCGTATGGGTGTAATACTGTTTAAGTATATATATCTTTTCCTTTAGGGCCGGCATGGCCAGGTGGTTAAGGCGCTGGACACGTAATCCGAGGGTCGCGGGTTCGATTCTCCGTCGCCCCAAACATGCTCGCCCTTTCAGCCGTGAGGACGTTATAATGTGACGGTCAATTCCACTATTCGTTGGTAAAAGAGTAGCCCAAGAGTTGACAGTGAGTGGTGATGACTAGCTTCCTTCCCTCTAGTCTTGCACTGTTAAATTAAGGACGGCTAGCGCAGATAGCTCTCGTGTAGCTTTGCGCGAAATTCAGAAAAATATTTTTTTATTTTAATTAGCACAAAAATATTTAAAGTGAGCTATGTGGGTTCTGTCTACATTGAGGGATCGAACCAAAATTTGTAACGTTGCACGCCCCAAAACTTTTCACCATCTCATCGGAGGATTCCTTTGTGGATATTTAAAGAGAAATCTTTAGATAAAAATCACGTATATCGCGACTAGTTCTTTTTCCTTGCATGTCTTTAAACATGTTCAACTTTGTCTATTACTGACCAGTGCATAAATCATCAGGGGGACACACTTAGAAGATTAAAGGATTTGGAAACACGTAACCCTTTTAAATTTTATTGCCATAGCAACTTCAAACAGTTTTCTTTGAAATACTCCGTTCAAGTCTACCAAAAGCAATAAAATGCGTCTTAGTTTTACGCTTATGTTTATTATCTCAAGTAAATTTCTCATGAAAATGTTCAGTTAATGCTGTAACTACAAAGCTGAGAAACGTGTCAGCTCACAGAGTAACCCACCGAGCAACAACCAGTTAGGCTAGGTCGATTACCCACAGTTGCCGGGCAGCGAAGGGAAATGAACCGAGTAATAATTTTACGTTCCACCTCTATTACCTCTCATTACAAAATAATTAAAAATCGTGAGACTCGTAACTAAAAAGTGTCAAACATCCTCCTTTAACCCTCGAATTGCCGACCCCACTAGAAAAACGTATTTAAAAAAGCTAAACAGTTTGTGCTCAATATGCTTGTGGGTCTATTCGTAACTTTTGTTTACCGGCCCTAGTCACTGATGGGGTTCCCACGTACTTTATTTACAGAAAACGAGCCGGTTCTTTATTGACAAAAATAAGTTCGATTAAGATAATGTAATATGTTTGATCCCACCAATAGGGGTCGGTATAGAAACAAGTCGAAATCGTTTGTTTTAAGCCTGATAAAGAAATTAAAAGGTGATTATCTAACAGGGAACTAAATATTAGGTTTATTGACACGGAATCCTCTCAATGCGAGAAGTTTTTAAATGTGGCTATACATTCTTAAAGTGGACAAAACAGCCTTAAACACAAGTCTTTTCTCGTTTATTTTTCGGAGTTCTATGTGCGTTTTGAAAGTTATAATGGTTCCCAACGCCATAGAAGTAGAAATTATGTGGAGAAAAATGGACTAGAGGTGGTAAAGTAACAAAAACGAAACCTCCAACTACGGGTGTATGAATATTAAAACATTTAACTTTTGTTCGTTCTGAAAATGAGTGCACATCTTACTATCTACATACACATAAGCACATTTTATTTCAACGGAAGTAAACAAAAGACGGAGGTAAACGTACTTCCGTAGACTTTTTGTGAAACATAATGGCTTAATTTTTTTTTTTTAACAGGATCGTAGAAAATAACAACGCGTTTGTTTACTGATAGTATTAAGTGCAGTAAAGTTTTATCTTAACAATACTAAAGCAAAAAACGTACACAAGTTTATGGAATATAGGCCGTACATAATAAAGGCTTAACTAATGTCAGGCCTAAGACAAGTGGATTTGCAGGTTTTGGTGTCTGCGATTAAAAATATTGTTTCAACACTTTTTTTTGGGAGAGGGGGGGGGAGTTCTGTTCGTTTTACTACATTTTAGGGTTACAGAAATGCGGCTCCTCCGTTATGTATACACAATTCGTTCTGTAGCCAACAAGGACGTTCGTATCTTATGTTACGATGGTTACGACTTTGAGAAGACAAGCGTGTGACAAGAAAATTTACGATTTGTACGCAACTTGCGGACACATTGGCATTTCACGAAAATAAAATTATGCACAGCGCAAGAAAATTCTCAATTTTATGGCTTTGTAGACGGAGTATTTTCAGAGTGAACTTACGTTTATATTATTAAAAAACAAACTAAGCGTATAATTAAGCATTATTCTTACATCCGGTAACCACGGTTATCTCTTTGCGACAGTAATATACTTAACAACCAACCAGGTAAATGTTTATAATTTTTGAGAGGATTAAAATATTTTACACTGTTACAACGGACCGACAATTTAAGCGTAGCAGGGGTTATAGCATTTTCATGCACTACTTTATGAACATTTAGTGATATAGTAGTAAGTTATACAGAGCTACTATTAAGTAAAAGCGAAGAACTACTAAGACATGGAAATGTAACATGTTTCATGAGAACGAGGGGAGAAAGCAGTGACGAATTTCTTTCTGAAGTGGTATTCAGACAAATATGGGTATTTCAGGTTCCACCATTAAATATGGAATGCGGTCTAATGAAGGCACTACTTTCAGGTAGGTGAAGTGGATAACATTTATAAAAATATGAAGCAGTGGTACCTATTACCCCACGCTGTCGTAGCAGTACTTGTATGAAATGGTTGTATTCACGGAAAGGCAAAATTATGGTAACTGCCAGATATTCAGGTACTACCATTTTATACCATCTTACTAGTTAAAAAGTGATTTGTGTGTGTGTGAAAAAACAAGACGTGACGGATTTACCTCTATTTATTTTGCTTCCTACACTTGTTTCTGTATATTTCTTTTCTTGGCTGTGTATTGCGATGGTTCCGCCTGTTCTCGGAATTTGTAAAAAGTTCCTAAAAGCAAAAATCCACAATGTAATATGTATGCATGTATAATGATTGACAGTACAACTGCAAAGTAAACTTACGAGAACCTCGCGTGATTTATATAAAAGTAATGTGCCACGACAAGAGATTATTATTGTTGTTGGGCAGCTACACTCAGTGTACTACAGGTCTAGGAAGCTGTAATTGTGATTAACGCTTATTAATAAAAAAAAAAAAACATCGGGAAAAAGTCAGCGGTGTGAGGCCAATAAAGCTCGCTAGATCAAGCAACGTGTCACAATATCAATTCAGAATTAATTTTCTCGTCGTGGATCTGGACCTGCGATAAATATTCAGTTTTAGACCGGATATAAAGAATCAGTACTGTCTAAATTTGCATAACAAACATCATATATAAGATAGCCATATGTAACAACTATTAGTAATAACAATTATAAATCTTTTATATTAAAATATATTTCCGTTAAAAAACTATCATGCTTGTTGGCAAATAACATCTATTTGATACATATTAACAGTTAATTAGCCATGAAATTCAAATTCACGATTACTTAAAGTAATTACGTTAACATACGCAACATAATAAATCAGACTCATCCGAAATAAATAAGAAACATAAGAGAACATGAACATAGTTTCCCATAAAAACCTGAGAAAACAGTAACAGATACAACTCTGAAACTTTTTTTTCTGTTTTAGCTTCGTTCAAGTAAACACGGTTATTTCATCTATGTTTAAACCCCTTGTAACGAGAAAAATTAAAGAAAATATGTGAATAGTAAACTGTCGTTTGCCTAGTAATTAGCATACAGAATTAGGGTTCCTTATCAGTCTCACTGTTGCAAAACTTCGCTCCCCAATTTAAAGGCATGGATGCGTTAAAAGACGGCTTGCGTAGGTAGTTTTAGTACAATTTTGTGCTAAATGTATGACAAAGATATTCCCAGTGTCGGCCAGGCGCGAACAATGGCGCTGCTCAGATACGAACAACAAATATTGCTGGTGTCACTCGCACAGCGCTTTTCAGGCACAATCATATTTTATTGATGTTTACAGAACATGTATTTCTACGCCCAATGTGTAGAACTGAGTGTCATCTTGCCAATAATAACGATTCTTTAGTTTTACCCTCTGATCGGCTGTATATTTTACTGAGGCTTTACTGATTAGAAGGTGATTACCTTGTATTAGTCACGTACGACAGAAAATAGAAAATTCTGACCCAGGTGTAATAATAACCTAAAAGAACAGAAGCTACTGTTAGGAAACCATGCATTAGCGACGTTTGTTATATCTTATTACTAGACGCCTTTTCAAATGTCCCTGGAGTAACACTGACCATGTGATACATGTTTACACAGATACACTTTCCAAATTTCACATTTCTTTTAAATAATCACCTTACTGCAACTGAATTAACTTCAGTTAATGACCACAGGGCCAACATTATCTAAAGATTTGGCAAGTACGAATGTGAGTAGAGCTGTGATGCACACGATAGGATTAGGCTTACGATTAACTAGTGAGAATCGAACACCGGTTATTGTTTTACATACTGAAAAGCCAGTTATGGCTGGTTAGGGCTTGCCGTCCGAGGGTTGGCGGTTTTAATTCCATTATCAAACATGCTCGCTTCTTCAACAATGGGGGCGTTATAATGTGTGATCAATTCCATGTTTAGTTGTTAAAGAGTAGCCCACAAATTGGCGGTGGGTGATGTTGATGCTGCCTTCCTTGTAGTCAATCATATCTAAATGTGGCAGATAACGCACATAGCCTTCGTGTAACTTTGGGCGAATTTCAAGAAAACAGTCAACGGTGTACGGACCAAATAACACATTTCACTAAAACGGAGCTTCACATCTACTATGAGGAAGAAACAGCGAGAGAAAACATCCACACAGCAGAAAGAGGTACATATCGACTTACAAAACATCCTCAGTAAAGCACAAACTTACATGCAGCATACGCATAGAGTTTGAACAGCTACAAGACTGGTCAAAGATGATTACGATACACTGATAGCTTGCAACAGAAAAGGTGGAACAAAGCCGAATGTTTCGTTTGATCACGTTTTTGAGCTTGTAAAAAACAATTGTATGAACGATCTAGTAATATGGGCAAACGTGGCTACAAACTAAACTTTCGTGGAAAGTTGTGGGTGTTCTTTAAAATAGCATGGCAAAACATCGAGAGAGGGAGAGAGTTGGTGCGGTAAAATGTTCCAAATAGTAAGCCTAATCAATAACCTAACATTTATGGCATCAGTTGAGAAATGCTACAAACCAATTAGTGAAAGACAACGAAGGTGACAACTTCACCTGATCGATGTGGTAGTATAGTTAAGCCTAACAAAGGGCCTCTTAACTTCGCTGAAATCAATGTTGTTCCGCAAGACGCCAGAAGGAAAAATATTTTACTGTTCACTTTATGTAAATACGATTATGACTAAACTACAAACTGTTTATTATTAGAACCGGTCTATGACAAAAAAAAACACCCAAAAAACATTGAAGTAGCAAATACTGTGGCCCTTCGAGTAATTTTCTAAGTGTTTCGATTTTCCTGGAAAGCATCGCATTAAGTGCTCATACACCAAGTATAAACTCCTGTCAACAAAACATTCAGTTTGCTTCATTACGAAGAAAAAAAAAAAAAGATTTATCTCCGTCAATCATTGGGTTTAGAAGCATCTTTTAAAACAGAATCAAACAATTAGGTTGCAAAATACATACAGTGTAAGAAATTAATTATTCGACCTATATACAGGTGAAACAAGTCGAACTTCAGCCAAATCACATCCCTTTGCCTGTAATACGCGCACGTGCATGATATAAACAAGTTCATTGTTCTAAAAAAGCAAATATAGGCCTACAACAAATCTAATAAAACATTTAATATTTCATTCAGTCTTGTTTTGACTAAAATCGATACATTATTTTTGTCCTGTTCTTTAAAATTCAGAGTATAACAGAATTTATTCCTAACTCTGTAATTAAACAGTTGTTCAAGACCCACTATGATAAATTTCCTGCCTGGATTGCCACCATATTCGTTTCCACATCCTGTTTATTTCTCCCTGTTCTGTAACACAAATTTTGTTCCTGGATAGTGTTACTTTTTAATTGCTTATGTTGTAAAAGTACAGAAAATGGCCATTATTCTCTTCACATTTTGCTTTTGTGACCTGGACAATGAAATTTAGAAATTAACCTATTTTCTATGTAAAAACGGGCAAATTTGCACATTTTCATTTACATAAGGTCTGAATAAAACATGTGAATCAAGTGAGTAGTTTTGAGATTTGCCACTCACGTAAACCACTTTCATGTATCAGCCCCTAAATATAGTCTCCCATCATGTTTTCGTTAAACGCTCCAGTATATCTTGGTGGAAGCACTGGTCTTGCTCGTTTGAGTATGCTCTCATGTTCTCCTTGAATTAATCAAGATGAGGGTCAAGGATATGGACTATCAGACCAATTTTGCCGTAGTTCTTCACCACAGCCTCAACCAGTTCCACATAATTTTCAGCCCTGTGATTGTTCAAGAAGCCCCGAATCACTGCTTTTTTTCCCCTTCCTACTGAGCTTCTTGGGAAATTCTGTGCACTCCAGGATCTTCTTTATTTGTGGTTCAACGAATAACATCAGCTTTGACCTTTGCCTCAAGACAGCTTAAGGAAGAAGAGTTGTGACAAATTGCTTCATGCGACCCAATTTTATGTGCAATGGTGGGAACAACACCTTCTGGCTGTCCTGAAGACCAATCAGGAATGCCACCATTTTGAAGTCTCCGATAATCTCCCAGCCATACTCATCATACTTCAATGCTTATAGCAAGGTCTTGATCTTGCTGTTGTATTCCTCTTTGAGGTGCACCGAATGAGCCAAGGGAAGAGATGGATACTTATTCCCGTAATGGAGCAGCACAGCTATCAATGAAGAGGCGACATTCGTTCGAGTTGCTGGCAATTGGAATTGCCTCGCCCATCTTGACGAGTGAAGAAGCTTGAAAAATGTCGGTGACACTTCCTCTGACTTGCGACTTGCACACTTTCATCTAACAAATCCCACTCCTTGAGCCTAGACGTCAAAAGCTTGGCATTCGACTTTGTTAGACCAAGATCTCTGATCAAGTCATTGACGTCTCTTTGGTTAGAATAGTATAGGTTTCTCTCACCATCTTTAACGTCTACCTCCTCTTCTGATTTGCTGCTCTCTTCTGAGGATGACTGCTTTCTCTTTGGCGGAGCGGACATAGGGAGCTCAGGACAGTGTGGCACTGGGTGATGGAAGATCTGGATACATAACAGCAGTAGCATTCTTGCCAGCCCGACGTTTGGAAGGGTCCACCATATAGAAGTAGCAGTTGTTTGAGTGGTCAGGGGTTCACACCAAATTCTTGGAATAGCGAACTTCATGGCTCTCTTTTCCCCTCTGTACCATCCTGCAAAAGAACAAAATAAAATTGTTATGAAGAATAAATTTATTTCATCCACAACTAATGTGTATGAGGTTAATGCAAAATAGTGATTTTTTTCTATACCATTGGAAATTAAAAAAAAAATAAAGATTCAAATTTTAAAAAGGTCTAAAATTTGTATAATATAAAATCTTACTATTCAAACAAGCAAAAATTGTCTGTCTTACCTTCTAGTTTTTTTGCAGTGCTCCCAGGTAAAATGAGGTGCCCAGGGTTTGTTTCATCTCCCCAGCAGGCATGCCGAAATATACCTTGTAGGCTTCACACATTTTGGCAGATGCTGTCACAGAGTACTTTTTCGCTCTTGTATTGATAAATTGGCCACATACGTAGCAGAATGCGTCTGGAGAATGATTGCAGCTTCTTGATGTCATCCCTGATAAAATCAAATAGGTCTATGTGTTCACTTAGGCAACTGGAACTAAATTGAAGTGGTGAGCCCTTGCATATATATTATGGAAAGTTCTAGAAAATTCTAAAAAGTTCTTGTAAGTTCGAGAAAATCCTCTATCAGCTACTCAGCACTGAATCTACCTGGAATATTCTGGAAAATGGATAACTTTGAAAAATTCACAACCCAGTTCACAAAAGCAAAGTTTGAAGAGAAAAATAGGTCTTTTCCATTTACTTTAGGCATAAGCAATTGGGAAATAACACTTTCTGCCCAGGAACAAGAAAAAGTAAAAATATTGTTACATAGTGTAATCTTGTATTCTGATCGAAACATAAGATTACATATTGTTGTCGATATGTGCAGGAATTATTTGCATATTAACAAATCTTTTCATAGCATATGGACTCGATTTTACATTTAGCATGTGAATGAATATTGATATTAGAGATTTTCACATAGAAACTGCATATTAATTCACTATTTAACTCGTACACTCAGTATTCACCTGTTCGAGATAAAACATAGTGTTGTAACAGATATACATTTATTTTAATATCTACGTTTCAATTTAATGCGTGTAACGTATTGTTAAGTGTATTACCAAAGTCCCGCCAGTGATATAAACTTGAAGATTCTGGAACATAAGAATCAACAATATACGATGTATGTAAAATACTAGTGATTGCCAGTATTGTTGCCAGCTGAATTTTCGAGAATCTCGCATGACGAGTATGTAAGGTACCCATCGTAACACGGGAAGAGAGTACTTTTATTGTTAGTTTACTACAGTCAGTATACTACAAGCCTTGGAAGCTATAACTGTGATAAACATCCATTAATCGAAAAACTAGATATTTGGCCAGGAACGTTTATAGATTTGGAACATAACTGTTCTACTTCAGAGAATTAACTTCGAATGTTAATATTTCCAGAACATCTTCCTCTTTAAAAAGTAAGCTTATACAGTGGAATTCCTCTAAGCGGCCACCCCTCAGATTCGGTCATCCCTCGAAAGCGATCATTCAATCACAGTCCCTTCTTTTGTTTGCATAATCCCTAATTATGTACAGTGGAACCCCTCTAATAAGATCAGTTTGTCTCAGTCCCGAAGATGGCTGCTTTAGAGGGGTTCCACTGCATATGAACTGCGTTAAGCCGGACAAGACTGGTGTTAGCTAGCTTTCCCGTCAAGTGAAGTGTATCACAACAAAATGAATTCGCTCATCGTGGACCTAATCCGTCGATAAAATATTCAGTTTCAGATCAGTTACAATATTGAATATTGTTTGCGAGTTTGTTAACATTTCCATACATAAACTATTTATGACAATTTGTATTATTGTTTGTATATTAAAATGCATTTGTTTTAAGACAAAAAGTGTGTGTACATCTTGTCAGAAAATATCAAGTTTGATACATATTAAAATTCAATTAACTTATAAATTCAAATATCTGTTTATTTGAAATTGTAATACGTAATGTACGTAATATAATAAACTGGAGATTCGTCCGAGATCAATTATAACACGTATCAGTACAGAAAGTCTGGTCTCACCTATTATTTATTCTAAGTACGCGAAACCTGACAACACATGAACGCACTTTCCAGATACTTCCTAGCATAGTTTAGTATCACGTGTAGCAGCACTTTTAGCACTAAACAAAGATGAAAGTTGTCAGTTGAAAGCGGTGCTTGTGTTATCTAAACGTTTACTTCCGATTTGTTTTTAGTACAACTTTTTTTTTCTGAAGAAAATGTCAAATCACACGATATTTCAGATACATGAAACCGCCCGCGTTAATATGACCAGCACAAGAAAATGAAAGAGTGGTTTTGTTTAACAATTAAAAATTGGTGTTACACAAGCAGGTTGTCAAGAGAAACTAAACCACCAACTTAACACAAAAACTTTACTAGAAGCGATATAAAAAGAGCATTACTATACTCATTGGTGGGTCATCTGTAAAGGTCACAAAGTTACAACGCTAAAAGCAGAGGTTCGATTCTCTGCAGCGGACAGATCGCAAATACAGTGTAGTTTCAGTAAAACAGAAACAGTACAGATTTCGCCTAATCGTTCCGAAACGACCCGAGGCTATACCATTACACAATCACGAACCTTCGGTGATACAGAGATTTAGAATTTTTGGTTTATTTAACCTGCAGACGAGTCTGCTATTGGAAGGTTCGATAGCCTGTAGATTCTAGTTTGCTTTCCTTTCATAGATACGTATACATTTTTACAGAAGGACGACATCTTTACATGAACATGAGAAACTACAAATAAGGAAAAACTGTAGGTTCAGGTTCAGATAAATTCCGTCCCATCGCTAACTGACCTACTACGGTTTAACCAGCGATTTGAATTATTACTAATTAAAACGTTGCTTTAGTTAAGAGTTACAGTAACAAACAAAGTATAGAAAGAATGAAGTCAAACATTAAAGAAATAGATCACCATATGCAGGGGCGTAGATGGGGAGGATGATTTTTGCAACCACTTATGTGGACTGTTCAATTTGCAAATTGGTAACCTCTGATTACGTGAACCTGAAAGCTGTAAACATGCAGTCACAGAGTAATCTTTTTGCCACGATACTTGCATGTATATTTATGCCTACTGACTGATACTTACGAACTATCGCTTAGATTGAAAAGCTTAGAAGCACGCCTATATTAAAGATGTACATTTCGGCTACTAAAAAAGCCTACATCTAGGCCTAATTATGTAATTCGATTGGTAAGAACACGAGAATCGCAAGAACAAACAATTTGTAGGCCTGTGATGCAATAAAACAATCCAACAGATCAAACTGTAGGGGGGGGTGATTGTATGCACCATCCCCCCACCTAAAATGAAACAGGTGTATCCCCCCCCACCACCCAGGATCTACGCCCCTGACCATATGAAACAACACAATGGTAGCCAATACAGTTCTTCACTCAATGCTCCCACCAATAGCAGTAATTAGTATATGGGGATAATATTTTACCAGGTTTTAAAAAAAAAGATAGAACCGTCTCACACAAATTAAGACATCTTGAAATATTTGTTTGTCTGTTTGAAAGTAAGAGCTTAATTATGTCAGGAAAATTACTTTAAAAGAGCGTTTGTTTCTAAGTAAAAATCTAATTAGGTTAGTAATTGTAGGTGTATTTTTCAAGATGAGAAATTACACATTGTTGCAAGAAATTCAACACTTTGTTGCATAAAAATGGCGTCTCAGAAACGCCTTTATTTCAATAAAAACAATTCTCAAACATTTTTCAAACGAAAACCAGAGCCTAAACATTTTGAAAAAATGATTGAAAAATACAAAAAAAAATGTGATGATTCAATTCTTATAAAGAGAGGCTTAAAGAAAATCAAAACATCGTTCAAAAAACTTCTCGAATATTTATAAAAATTTGATATTTTGGTGGTCGACCTAATTTTTCATAAAGTATGCGTCTCATGCCTTCTCAAAATAATGCCAAATTTTTACAACAGTGTCAAACTTTTCCAAACTGTATTTATGAATAAGAATACAACATCAAAAGTTAGTTTGTTTTAAAACGAGAGTCGGTGATCATGGAGGTGAGACATTGCCCTGGACCCGATTAAGCGAACAAAACCAAAAAACAAACTTAGTGACTGATAGAAATACTTCGGTAGCACATATAATCCTACTATACAGGCTTTAAGAGTAAGAAAACGTGGGAAAATTGCATTCGACCAAAACTTCCATGATACTCGACGGTTTGAACACTTCATCACTGTTTCTGATAATCGAAAAGACCGCCACGTTGAAGAACAAACCAATGAAATCGTGCAGACGTAATTATTACTAACAATACTTCGGAAAGCGCCGTTTCCTTTGACGTCAGCAACTAATTATTACTTTTCTTACTTGACAAAGTAAGCTGTTATGTAGTAACTCCTAAATGACTCCGGCACTTGTATATACTCTAAGTAAAAACTAAACAACGCTACAGTGTTCACTGATTACAAGCTAGGAAGGATTTGAAAACTTTATGTAAATAATTTATAACCCATTATTTGTGTGAAGTTCTTGTTTATATTAATACAAACTGGTTTGGATTACTTAAACTTCTAATGAACTTCATGGCGGTAAACATTATTACAGATTAGAAACAAAACCTTCTTTAGCCGCGAGATAGTCGATAACATTTAAATTTGTTTTATTGAAAGTTGTTTGACAGCTACCTGTATGAGGCTGTACCTTGTTCTGAACTGACAGGTTACAGGGAAGACAGACAGTCAACAGCACCCACCGCCAACTCTTACACTAATGTAATCAAGTGGTGGACTTTGCTTTGGGGGTCATGGGTATGTTGTGAGAGTGACGGTCAAAGCGTTTCGGCGTTACCGGTGTGTGGGGGCTGGTCCTGACAAAAAAATGGAAAGAAACGGTAAATGTTGTCGAGCGAAACTTAACTGATTGAATGAAGAAAAACACAAAACATTTTCTTCGTGTTGGGCTGTTGTTTTTTATATTTTGTTTAAAATAGACGGTTATAATTCTGTAGAGAGCCAATAATAATGCTTATAATACCTGACATTAGGTACTTTGGATCGTTGCTAATGTTCTTGCTGTAAGACTTCGCCGCAGTACTTTTGTTGAAATTGGTAAAAACTTTGACGTCACAAGATAGTAGGCGATAACGGTTACACCTATACGATTTATGTTAAAACTTTACCTTCTGGAGTCAACTGTCATTTCCAAACGTTAGTTTTAAAGTGAAGTTTCAATAAAACAGTGGTTCTGAAACTAAGCATTCGATTGTTAGATCTAGTTAATAAAAGGAAACCAGCATGGAAACTTGTGTAATCTAATAAAAAAACAAAGAGCTTCAACCGCAATTCGCGTTACAATGTTACAAAACGATGAAAGTATAAAAACCGAAAAGTAGCTCCGGTTACTCAACACTACACGGTTTGTAACTTACACACCACTAAAAACTTTGCCGGAATTTTTTTTTTTTAACTTTCAACTAACAGTTAAATAGGGCAAAACCAACAAAAAGTCATCCACTTATGGGGAGAAAATAATAATTTGCACCGAGTATACTTACGTTGCGACTTGCCATCCGGTTACCACTCAAAGTGCTACCTTAGCCTATGCAGGTAAAGCCAGACAAACTATGCCCAGTAGTAGTAATGTCAATTCAGTCACGATTCCTACAACTGAAATATGACATAATAAGCGTGAAGAAAATAATTTATGTAGTCGTGTGGAGTATCCTTGACTAGCATGTAAAATTGATGAAGGTACGCGAAACTGGAACTTTTGATAGAAGTCAGCGAAGTAGAAAGTTAAAACTCTAGAGACATGATGTTAAGTGTCCTAAAGTATCTTCCCAAGAACTCTGCTGTCTGTAAACAAAGGTGTGAATGTTACCTTGAGAACAGTAAAATACACACGTTAGAAAGAAGTGGTCTCAATGGACGTTTCTATAGCTGCAAGAAAATTAATACCGGGAATAGGTAAAAGGTTCAAATAGGCACTGAACCATAAACGGTGGAGACATGCGCCCTCTATACAAAGTCTAAGTTTGGATTGTTTGGCAATAATCAAGGATAGTTTGTTCGATGGTGGAAAGAAGGACGGTATCATAGACATTATACACAATCTATGATGATGAATGGTCATTACAAGCGTGGGGCCGTATTGTAGCCATTGGTGTCGGTAATCAACACAACTGGTGGTACTCGACTGCTGAGAAGAACGAGCAAATGCTGTAATTTCCTTAGGAACACGACTCGTCAATCTGGGATTCATTTCACGGCAATACAATAATCCCAATCACAGAGACTGTACTGAAAATATACATCTTGACGGCAGAGAAGCCACTAAAACACGACCTCGTCTGTCTCTACACATCTTGACGGCAGAGAAGCCACTAAAACACGACCTCGTCTGTCTCTACACATCTTGACGGCAAAGAAGCCACTAAAACACGACCTCGTCTGTCTCTACACATCTTGACGGCAAAGAAGCCACTAAAACACGACCTCGTCTGTCTCTACACATCTTGACGGCAGAGAAGCCACTAAAACACAACCTCGTCTGTCTCTACACATCTTGACGGCAGAGAAGCCACTAAAACACGACCTCGTCTGCCTCTACAATCCTCGATGTGAACATTTTTAAGAGAACAAACTTGTATAGCAACTCAGAAGTTCAAAAAGTGACCAAACGGTTTAACTATGGAGAAGTAATACGCGAAATCTTAAAAGGTAAGCCACAATGGTACATCAGTAAACTGCAACCGTCAACAAGCAAACTATAAACAAACAGTAATTCATAATCTTCTCAACATTGTCGAGCATCGCAAAAACTAGATGGGGGTGGGGGAGGGGAATGATGTACAAAGTAAGACAAATGTAAAACAGACACTGATGAACGATATGCCCACCAGGGGGTATTCAACAATGTTTGGTCTGACGAAATCATTTCATTATTGTTATTTTAGAGTTCACCCTGTAATTCTGCCACATGACACTTGTTAGCAAGAAGATAAACTGTTGAAGCACTGTTACGTTCGTATTTTCACTCAGCGCTCTGCATACCGACATTATCATGCGTATTTATGCTCAGAGTAATTAGAAAAAAAAAATGTAGCCAACATTTTTAAACCTTGGAAGCCCTCTGACGATCAAATGGTGCGACAGAGACTATGTCATTGAAATTTTGTATTTACATATTCACGATGCTTCGACGTCATTGTGCATGCTGTGGATCACCCTGTAAGGGTGATTCACCACACACGTGCACATACACACAAGTTACGCGTATGTGTCGTAGCGTCATCTATTGGCTTTTTCATGCAACTGAAATATTGACTATACATTTTGTCGTTGTTTACAAACGTTTCTTTAAACAAGAACTGATGGAAAGCTAAACACTGGCCACCGAAAAACATGCATTACAGACTACGACTCTTATCGGTAATGCTTTTAAACTTAGCCATTTAAGCTTGCTCTTTGTACATTTAACATTTATTTCGTAATGTCGCATACAGGAAACGTTTCGTACGAAGACCAGGGACAGAGAACTTTGTTTCGTTTGCATTAAAGAGTAAACTGCAGGTACGAAAACAAAGTCCTCTGTCCAGCTACACGTGTAACACCAACAAAGTCCTCTGTCCAACTACACGTGTAACACCAATAGACAAACATTCTAAGAACTATGAAACACTGGATTAAAACCTCCATGTATCCAACTACATCAACCAAGCCTTAAACATGAATCGGTTACCATCTAAATACGAACTTTAACGAACAGAAAAGAGGTGTAAACCGTGCACTCTCAACTCTGTATTTTACACACAAACCACTTGATATCCGATATCACACATCCGGTTTCACTGCCATTAGATACGAAAAAATTTAAAAATACATGGTACATACCACAGAACCTTTTCAGGTGATAAGATTGAGAGTAAATATTCTGTGGAAAAATACATCCTGTGGAAGATATGAAAAATTTAAGTAACATAAATGTCGCATATTAGTTTGCAATTTCTATAAATCAGTGCACGAATGATTATCTTACACAATACTTCTCACAACGGAAAATATTTCTGGCAGTTATCTTGAAATAAAAACATTTTCTTACAATTTCGCGCAAAGCTACTCGAGAGGGATCTATCTAGACTAACCGTCTCTAATTTAGCAGTAACTGACTAAAGAGAAGACGGCTGGCTAGTCAACACGGCCCACAGCCATCTCGTAGGCCACTAACTAAAATCAATATTAACCGTCACTTTATAACGCCTCATAGCTGAAAGGATGCCCATATTCTGTGACGGGGATTCAAACGTCAAAAGCACCAGGCCTAAATTCATAATCCAAATATGAACATACACGTAATTATACAACATCACGTGTTTACCTAAAACTAAATGTGGCACTGGAAGAGTTGCTCATCAATAGAAGTGACAGTGAAATTGTTAAAGCTATAATCTGCAGAGTACTCTAGTTTAATGTTTTAGGAGTGCGAGAAGAACCATCGTTTTTCATGTAGGACAGATCTGAAAAATATGGAATTAACATTTATAGAGATTATAAAGTTATCAAAAAACTGTTTTGGCTGCTTTAATAGATTGTTTCCTACGTAGTCACCATAAAACTCCACTATAGCTTCAGTACACAAATAATAGGAACCAATCATACTTAAACCAAAAGGTATTACTTGTACACAATCATTCAGCTACATCAAAACTGTGTCCCCCCCATTCACTGTTGTAATAAAGTAAACTAGTCATACAAATAAGTTTTTGCAGTTACCCCCCCCCTCAACCCTTTCTTAACTCATACACACATGAAACTAAAGGCTAAAGAAATAGGTTAACTTTTTTTTGTTAAGCGCAAAGCTAGACGAAGGGCTGTCGGTGATGTGCCCACCAAGTATCGTAACCGAATATTTTAGCGTTTATAAGCTAAACTTATAAGCCTTCAGATTTTGCGAGGTTGTATCGGGATCATGTAGGTTTGTAGAGAAACTGGCCAGAGAGATACAAGTTTTCCGATTTATTTATTTGGTACGTAACCAACTTTAAAATCTATCACTCATACAATGATAATAGTAAACGTACAAAAGTAGTTTCACGTTTTGTCTAATGTTAAGTTTAGCAGACTTTGTTTATTATCACAGTGAAGGACATTTATTAAAGTCCAGTTTTAAACAATTCTTATGAACACACAAAGAGACCTGCGAAATTAAGAGTGGTGGAAACAAAATTGCATGTTATTTCCACCACAAAAATAGGAGCACTTTAACAATATAGGTTTTCTAGGACACTACAGTTTTACGTTATTTTCTCAACTTTATTTAAATACCTTGACTAAATAATAAATATTACACACATACTAACCACTTATCTTTGAGTTAGGTTATTTAATATTATTTGCTAAACCTCAATAATTCTCTTCTGAAGTTCATACTCATTTGCATCATTATATATTAAATAGTGTTAATTTTATGTAATAACCTTGTTCATATTCTTACTTAGACTTTACTTACATCTGATTATAACGATTTTTATTCACATGGTATTCTACAGGTTTTAAACATATCACGCTTCGACAATTTATTAATAAAGCACTTTTTAAGAATAATAACGAACAATTAAATAACGAAACTTGTACCAGTATACTTTACTTAGAGTAGTTCATGATGACGAGGAACCCACTTGATAAACGTATTCAAGACAACTGGTACGGATATTAAAAACTTTACTTAAAAGTAGAGAACAACGTTTCTATCTTCTTACGTCATCTTCAGCTTCAGGTTAAAGTGCTAATACCCATATCAGCCATCTTGAGAATACATTTTTTTTTTAATCTGAAGTGACAGTAATTTTTATATTGAAGCTAAACCGAGCTGAGCGTGGCCTACATAGCTATCCTGTTGCGATGCAGATTGACCAGCCTAGGATTATTTTATGTTCTGAACACGATATGAACGTTACAACGGTTCACGCCAATCCTACTAAATTAAGAGTAGTCGCATAAATAGACGGCGTGTTACTGATAACTGGTTGCCCTTGCCTCTGGTCAGCTTGAAACCTTAAGCCTGGCCATTCACGACATCTTAAAATGCCTTTGTAGTTGAAAATACCAAAATAAAAAGTTAAAAATAAATGTTTATTAATAACAACGCTCGTCATTTATATATTAGTAAAAGGAAATAGCTTTAAAATATTAATATACTAATTACATTAGTTACAAATCGGCGAGTAATCGCCACTGTTTCAGTCATAAGATTGGTCATGTATATATTTATTGTATCCCCGTTTGTTTTACAGTTATCCAATGCGTTGTTCGATCTTTTTACTTTAGTTCTTTTACATTAAGATTTATACTTAAGTAAACTAATTTCTTAAATTGTCAACTGTTTAAAATTCTACACTTTGTTTTAGTGTACTTTTACTGTTCCATTTATTCTAATTATTATATATATGTGGACGACTTTGATTGCATTTCATCTTTCCTACTTTTGATCTCAACCTTTAAAATTCAGTCATTAAGATGGTAAAACAAACATACAAATGAAAATTATTATTAGACTTACTACCAACTTCACTATGGTAACACCAATAACCATTCGTGACAATTGCCCCTTGTATACTCACTGAAACCTACTTTTCTGTTCTCCCCACGATCACCTGTGTTCTATTTTTACTAATGTTCACCAACTCTGAAAATAGGAATTCCATACACGTGGACAGAGCGCAGATACTTAGCCCATTGTGTAGCTTTGCGCTTAACAACCTATAAAGTATAAAAATTGCTGTTTCACAGAAGATTCTAGACTCTTCCGATCTGTTCCAAAGGATTAGTTTAAGTTCCGCACTTCGACAGAATAACAGGGAAATATTTAATATAATGTTTGTGAATATGTGGTGGGTGTTGTTTTAACAATTTTTTTCCAGCATGTGTTGTTTAAAACTTACTTGGGCATAGAAGTTACTTGCATCCTTTATTCGTAGGTTTAAGTTTAATTTCAGTTGATGCAAGTTGTAAGAAACCAATCTCAACCAATAAATTCTCTAGTTTTTGTTATGCTTTTCATAAGAATATACAGTTTAAGGTGCTGCAGTTATCTGGAAGAGTTAACCCATCTATTTATAACACTTAACAAAAAATTCAGCGTTTCTAATGATTCTACAAGTGAGGAGATTTAATCCTAAAATGTATAGACTTAAGGACCCAATTACGTTTTTGTCTGAGTCACAAACAATGTAAACAAATTTACAGTTAATATAGCCTCACTGTTATTGCTGTTCTTATGTATATAGTTATTTTGTTTGATCGTTTCTTCTAGTGATTTACCTTATATAATTACTATGATTATATATATGAACAGTAACACTTACACTCAGTGTCACAGACTTAAGTATTGTTAATGTGTCACAGCATATGTTCTTTTTCTATTCGACAACACTCAAATCTACAGACCAAACACTCACCCCACACCCTTCTCAGTTTTTTACCCATATCCCCCTTCTTCCGTATCTACTCTTCACTTTATATCCGGCGCGCGTTTCACGCTTGACTTCTTCACTTTATATCCGGCGCGCGTTTCACGCTTGACTTCTTCACTTTATACCCGGCGTGCGTTTCACGCTTGACTTCTTCACTTTATACCCGGCGTGCGTTTCACGCTTGACTTCTTCACTTTATATCCGGCGTGCGTTTCACGCTTGACTTCTTCACTTTATATCCAGCGCGTTTCACGCTTGACTTCTTCACTTTATATCCGCGCGTTTCACGCTTGACTTCTTCACTTTATATCCCGGCGCGTTTCACGCTTGACTTCTTCACTTTATATCCGGCGCGCGTTTCACGCTTGACTTCTTCACTTTATATCCGGCGTGCGTTTCACGCTTGACTTCTTCACTTTATATCCGGCGTGCGTTTCACGCTTGACTTCTTCACTTTATATCCGGCGCGCGTTTCACGCTTGACTTCTTCACTTTATATCCGGCGCGCGTTTCACGCTTGACTTCTTCACTTTATATCCGGCGCGCGTTTCACGCTTGACTTCTTCACTTTATATCCGGCGCGCGTTTCACGCTTGACTTCTTCACTTTATATCCGGCGCGTTTCACGCTTGACTTCTTCACTTTATATCCGGCGCGCGTTTCACGCTTGACTTCTTCACTTTATATCCGGCGCGCGTTTCACGCTTGACTTCTTCACTTTATATCGGCGCGCGTTTCACGCTTGACTTCTTCACTTTATATCTGGCGTGCGTTTCACGCTTGACTTCAAGAAATCTCACCGTCATCAGTTTTCAGTAAGGAATTATGTACCGAGATTAGAGTAGGCAGAGAACAGTTGTAAAGAAATAAAACTTTTCTAATGCTAGGCTGAATTTATAAAAGCCCTTTCCACAAGAACTGACCTTCCTTCCACATCGATACAAACAAATCAAACTACACGGTACCTTCAAATGTGAAAACACAAAATCGATTGAATTAACTAAAAGCAGGGGCGATCCTATAGAGTAATATACTAGCCACGTTCACAGGGACTTGTATATTAAGTGAAAGTTAAGTGCAACATATACAAACCTGGAGAAGAGAATAAAAGTCGGGGACAACTTGCATTCTTGCACATGTGTGTTAAGCGAAGCTCGTTAGTTCTTCACACTTCTTACGTATGTATAGTGAGGTTTTCAATAATTTAAAGTTCAAAGAAAAGAAAAGTGCGCTTCATTCACTTCCACTTTGTGCGCGACCTGGGAAGGTCAGGTTAAATTTGGACTTCTTCCCTTCTTTGTCGTTC
This sequence comes from Tachypleus tridentatus, assembly GCF_004210375.1. NCBI lineage: Eukaryota > Metazoa > Arthropoda > Merostomata > Xiphosura > Limulidae > Tachypleus > Tachypleus tridentatus. The sequence goes on from NC_134833.1 coordinate 30,892,100, forward strand.
AGTTCAGTGTTTTAGGTTTTTACATATGGCGAAATGAGATATTTTTTCTTTCAGTTTCAAACAAGCTCCAACAGGTGCTCGCTGTTAACAGAACAAGATATACAAGGAAGGGCTTCTCATGCTGACAAACGAGGAAAAGTCCAAACTGGGTCATTTCTGGTTCAAACAAAACGTTCTCCTGGAGAGATTGTAAGCAGACGCCTGTCCTGTGAAAGTGGGTTTTCTATGGGATACCCCATTTCTCCCCCACAACAAATTACCCGGCACTCTTGAATTTTCTGATCTCAACTACGGCATTGGATTTAGAGATCCCAACCAATTGGTGACCCTACTGAAGGAGCGTTCATGGTGACATACTATGTACGAACTGCTTTTTTCTTATCAATGTCGTGTTAAACACCAAACTTGGTCTTCACTCTGCCTCTACATCTACCGGACATCCGGTAAACTTCTGTCAGTAAATACCAACAAATCTTCTAAAATTACCAGTAACCCTCACCGACCTTATCGAAACTTAACCTTTACGCGAGTGGGACGAAGGGAGATAATATTACCCTTGAATACCCCAGTTCTGAAACTGGAAGAACGTTCATTTAAAAACTAAATACTTGTCGGGATTTTTTGTCTTGTTTTTGTCAGCAGATTGATTCATCAAATTGAAACGACGAAAATAATCACATGTATTTCTTAATACGGTGAAGTCCCTAAACTGCCTTAAAGTGAGTCTCATCAAAACTGGTGTGCTCACAATTACGACATGCCAGCAAGTTTTTGTTGCTGACCTTTTAAATGTGTATCAAATTTAAAATAGAGCAAAAATGCCCCTTTCATTGTACTTTTGACAATGTATAATGAATTATACGGATATATTTTGCATCATCTGTTTACAAGTTTTGGATCGTGAAAGATGTTAATGTTCAGGACGACATTCATTCGCATCATGTTCCGCGCGAGGAAGGAGATTGTTATTTAATGGTCCTATACATACCGAAATGTGTAGCAACCATTCAGGGATAATAAACGCACTGCTACTGAAAATACACCACTAACGTTCAATCCTAAACCCTTGTCCTCCTCAAGTAAGAAAGAGCTTTAGAAGATGGTTTTGATGTCCACCACATGTTCTGTGTTTTGTCATTACGTGATGTCGAACTATACTGACACTGAAACCCGTGTTAGATAATTAGAAGTTGGTTTTGATGTCCAACACATGTTCTGTGTTTTGTCATTACGTGATGTCGAACTATACTGACAAGAAAACCCGTGTTAGATAATATTCATTTAGGAAGACCACAGTGTGCGAGAGCTTTAGACGTGAAAAGGTTTCTCACACACACACACTTTCAGTTTTGTAGGAATAACACAGTTCTTTTATTACCCCAGTACCATGATATGATGCATCTTTCACATGTTGAAAAACAAACAAACTCGGTGTTATTTTAACACGAAATATTGCTAGCTGCCAGAACCACCACTGGTACTGATTGCCTATTCCGTGTATCCTCTACAGAACGCTTGTTTATTTCAGGAGAATACAAATCAGTTCTCTCAACCTACATAGATTATACGAGTCTATTAGAAGAACGTACATTTCAGAATGTAAGGCATCATTATATGGTTGTTTTCGCTCGAATCACGGAGTTGTGCGTGGTGTTCTCACATTTATCACAAATTCCGTAGACTGTATCGTTGATGAACTGATCGCAACTACAGATAATATTCCAAACATTTACTGTTACTGAAACCATACGTTAAGAACGCGCACAGCTTGGTTGAAATAATGACGGACGAACACAGGCTATTTTCCCAAATTACTCATACCAAGTAGGTTTGTAAGATTTGATGTTTTACGAACATTTTTTCACTTTGCCAGCAACGATTCCCAAAGATCAGTACTCGTTAATGCATATAGCTAATCAACTGATTTAATTAATACTAAGCTATGTAGTTCATGGCTGCACGGACTACAGAAGAGTCTACAACAGCAGAGGCGTCACGAACAAATCGACAAAGCAAACTAATCGATTTAGTACTGTACTGGTCTACCGTGACGAGCTGGGTCTTATCTTTTAACTCAATACTTTAGAATATCGAAATATTCTTTACACACGAGAGGATACAATGTATCTGCGCTACAGAACATTCGTTGTGAAACTGGAGAGAGAAAAATGTGGGGAGCAGCTGAGGACTCCGAAGAACGAACTTTGATGGGTTGTACAACAGTGTTTTTATCCAACAAGACTCGTACAGTACCGTTCTAAACTGTAAATGCAGTTTACAGCACTTAAGACCTACTAACGTTAAGATTTGATAATACAACGCATGCGAGTTCAGAATATTGGAACGTACGATTTGATAACTACAAAACGAAGCAATGGCTTACGGCCTCAGCGATGAAATTCAGAAGTTCACATGTTAATAGACCAAGACTTTACCATGATGAAAGACGGTTGAGTATTGTCCCTACCAGTAACAAGTGAAACTTCTGTGTGGATCTCAGAGTTTTACATGCAAAATTCGTTCTTTCCCAAACGATAAAATATGCTGCGATTTGCGGTACGTTCATTACAAACACAAGGAGCTTAGATGTAGTAGGTATGGACAAACCTAATGGAATTCTTAATAACCACTTAACCCTAGAATCACCAAAATGGGTACATATAGACATCACCAGGATTTTTAAACACTTTTCTAAACTATTTAAGCATTAAATTATTTATGCTAATATAGGATCCCTAATAATGAAGGAATACACACAAAAGTCTAAAATATTACAAGTAATTCCAGTTATTATTGCTGGAGGACGACTATTTAGTAAAAACATGGAATTATTCAGAAGACGATACATGACCCCACTGTAGTAATCGGTGTAGAAATACGTTGGTAAGTTGAGGGTAAAGGTATAAGACCCTATAACGCAAGACATCAACTCAGCCCAAAACGTGTAATCAGAGTAACTGCAGCGCCCCAAGCGGCAGGATGCTACTCACTATTTACCTTAACAAATGCTAATAGTCAGTAACGTTTTTGATCCATGAAGAATTACACTGTTTTTTCCCAATATCTGTTACACACTCTCAATGTTCCCATACTTCACGTTCCCAGTACTGAAGAAACAGTATGGACTATTTTTTAACATCGTAAAATAATCGTTATTAACGTTTCCAGCACTGAAGAAACAGTATGGACAATTATTTTTTAACATCGTAAAATAGTCGTTATTACCAGATGCGGGGAAAATAATATTCACACCAGTTTTCTCACTTGTGGACCTGACATGACCTAAGAATTAGGACGCTCGATTGCCAAACTGGGGGATGTGGGTTTGAACCCCTTCATCAAACACGCTTGCTCTTTCAGCCTTAGGAGTGTTAGAATAGTTGAAGAGTTGACGGTGGGTGATGTTGGCTAGTTGCCTTCACACCCTTAGAGTAGCTTTGCACAAAATTCAAACAAAGAAACAAACGTCTGTTATATACTCAGAGCATCCGTGTAGACCAGTTGGTTTTTTGGGGTTAAGAACAGCGCTACACAATGGGCTATCTGTTATCTACATACCACGAGTATCGAAACACGGTTTTTAACAGTACAAATCCACAGACATACCGCTGTTTCACTGGGGGGACTGGTGTAAATCAGAAAAACAAGTTAAATATGTTATCACTACACAAACCGTCAGTTTGCTCAATGCTATAGAAAACAACCATTTTGTTATTTATAAATAATTTGATGTTTGTGTATTTTATGAACATCGCAATTAATATTCACTCCAACAGGTAACTATTTTTAGCGTATTAATACAAACAGTTAAGTATTCAGACAACTTTTTTCTGCACTATTTTCAGTTTTCTTATCACAGTTTCACATTATGACTCGAACAGAATAGATTCAAATTTTACTTGTTTCACCCGTAGGTATGATCTCATTAAAATAAAAAAAGCATTTATAATTGTGTGCTATAAACTCCCGAACATTTCAGCGTACGATATGAAATAAATAGTTCGGCAAGTGCTTTCAAAACAGCCGTGAGATAGCGCATTTCAAATTAATATTTTTAGAAAACTAGAAAGTTAGCCGCCTAAGCGGTAGAGGGCTTTTGATTTAACTTAAACACCTTTAGCTGCCTCAGAACATACTATGTAAAACAGCTATAGCAAATTATGCTAATTACAACCAGAATTGTACAAATGGATTATAACTAAGTTGATGATTCGGACCTTACTGGAATCAGTTTTATTGTTGATGACATGAAACTTCTAGCTTACTTATTTTTTTAGTAGTTTTTGTATTAATAAAGATTTTTTGTAGACAAATTTTAATAGTTTACACGTTTATATTTACTGTTTGAAGAATCTGGACACTTTAGTACAAAGTTTACAACTGATACGAAATTAGAAACATTCAAATCTTAGTTAAACTTTAAATCTGAGGTTAGAATCCTACTATTAGAAAAATAGTTACAACTGATAACGTATTCTCTCAAGACGGGTGGTATGGGTATTAACACTCTAAAATAAAGTACATAACGTTTCAACCGTCATAGATTACCCATCTTCAGATTAAAATAAAGTACAGAACGTTTCAACCGTCATAGATTACCCATCTTCAGATTAAAATAAAGTACAGAACGTTTCAACCGTCATAGATTACCCATCTTCAGATTAAAATAAAGTACAGAACGTTTCAACCGTCATAGATTACCCATCTTCAGATTAAAATAAAGTACAGAACAACAATCTTGTTAAAGTTTTAATACCCACACCAGCAGTCTTAAGAATACATTTTTACTTCATGTGGTTTTCTCGTCATCACGAGTTAAACTAATTGCTCCCAAAAGTCTAATATTGGTAAACTATGGTTATAAGATTAACTATGTAAGTTGGAAGGTTTTTCTTAATTCAAACACAAGGAAAAGTTTCCTATTTATTAACAACAGTTAACAAAACATTCACCCGTTAAAACTTGTTTCCATTAGCTTTAACGAAAGTTAATAGTAAGGGAACGGTTTTAATAAACTTCATTCCAACCAACATGAACCAAATGTTAACAGTAAGGAAATACGACATCAATCAGCAATGAAAAATAATTACACCTGGCGGCGTGTTCATTGTAACAGAACAACAAGTGTAGGAACAGCAATGTTTACATTGAGTGTATAGATGTCGCTGTAATATTGTTTCTTAGATAGCGAATACTAATTCACCAAATTAGTTCTGTAACGATTCGGCACCGAATTTTATTTTACGTAATGAACCCATTGTAAAATATCAAAACTGTTCTTTGCTAATCCTTACTCTACAGAGGTTTCACAAGATCATTTTGACCTGTATTTATTGTATAATAGGAATTCTAGGTATAAAAAGGTATTGCGTATTGTAATGGAAGTAAACACATTTTAAGTTCCATTAGTATATGTCCGTCATATCCTAGTTCTCTATTGTTTCGAATACTCGTACAACTTCTAATTGTGGAATGAAACGGCTGGAAACATGAAAGTTTGTAGACAGTGGTATTATTAACATTTCGCTGAGAAAACCTGGAAACAGTATGTAGAATAATTCCTATCAGAACTTTCAGTTAAGCAGTACACGCATGTCAACGAACTGATGATCTCTGAACCAAAGTAAAAAGCTTCGTACAGAAGTAAACTGAACTTAGAAGAGGGATGCTACAAAATAACAAAAAACATCGACGACAATGCTGCATAACAAATAGACTAGAATTAACGTAATAAATCAATAAACTAGGAAAAGTGAACCTAGAAAGTACTGAATCATCAGTGGGGCACACTCGTTTTTGCCAACACGCGCAGGAGCCATAATTCTACACTTATTACCATGGTAACCTAAAGCGGCTAGTTTTAGCATAATTTTGCAGTTAGGGGGCTGGGCAAGCAGAGCGTATTTAAAATTAAAACTTGTGCTTGCCGCTTTGTCTGGAAACATAAATCTGTCAATTCATTGAAACGGTTCAAGTTACTTGTTTGTTATGGTTGTTGTGTCGAGAACAAAGAAGAGTATCTTAGGTCAGAAAAATACTGACCATCAGAAATTAAAAATGTTATGCTTGTAAACTATATACCGAAATAGTGAATACATAACAAATATAGTTTTCCTCTGGGATACAATTCATTATTCGTGTTATTGTTGACCTTAAGAAACACTTATGAAAAAATGGGTGTTGTGAAAGGATTGAATTTGGAACTGCAAGACTTAACACTCAAATTATATTTATTTTCATACCCTTCACCACTGTGGCGAGTGTTATATTGAGTAATTATATGGCTTTAATTATTACCATTCTAAATGTAAAGATGTGACAAAAACGTGAATGAAATCATTCATATCTGAAATACACAGAAAACCTCTACCAGTGGTTAGAAAGGTCACTTACAATACCAATAATATTTCCACATTTTGCATGATTCATGTGCTTTAATAAAGGGCCCTTTAGTCAAAAGTTGTGAACCAAAAGCGCGTATAGATTTGTTTTTAAGTTAGAGGTACACAAACCACATCAGTCAAACTTCTTACTAGGATATTATTCTTCATATTTAAAATAAAAACACCACGTACATAAACATTTAAGTGTTTAGGAGAACGAACAGAAGCTGCCATAAATACGAAAATAAAATAATAAGTTATTTGAACTAGAATAACCCCCGATAAACTTTGTGGCTCCAGTCAAACTAGAATACCACTTTTCTCCTGAAGCTAAGACACTTGTATCCATTATTTTCTATTCCATATTTATCTTTTAGAGATAGTAAGTTTTCTGGAAATAACGGAAAGAGTAAACATGTTTTTGAAGCGTGTATTTCGTTTTATTTGTAAGTTAAGACAGCTGGAAAAGGAATGAAACAGGATGTACACAAGCTGTAACAAACTGGTTACGCGAAGTTCCACACTCTTTGTACTGTTCGATAGATTGTAGGTCATTCTGATTTAACAGTTGGACCCTGTATTCTTTTTTGTCACGATATTTAGAACACTTAACACTACACAGTATTGGTGTCACTGATACATAATTAAGTATTTATGGACACCACGAAATTTGTAAAAACCGATTCTAATTATTTATTAAAAATCGAACAATTGAATTTTAATCATTCATCGTTGTCATGGTTATTTACTTACCCTTTTGTTACTAACAGTAAGAACCAGAATCGAACCTATAACCACATACAGTCCTTCTTAGAACTCTCCCGAAGACAGTAGATTAGTATTTAAAAAACTAAATTTTTGATATTCGATCGCCACAAGGGATTTTTCATAACGAAACTGACCGTTACCATAGTTAAATCTGTACAACAGACACAAGAAGCTGTACTGATTAGAATACAATGATGAGAACGTAGTACACTTGCTGATTTGGTTTGTTTTGAATTTCGCGCAAAGCCACATGAGGGCTATCTGTGCTAATCGTCCCTAATTTAGTAGTGTAAGACTAGAGGGAAGGCAGTTAGTCATCTCCACCCACCGCCAACTCCTCTTGGGCTACTCTTACCAACGAACACTGGCATTGACCGTCACATTATAACGCCCTTACGGCTGAAAGGACGATCACGTTTGGTGTGACGGGGATTCGAACCGGCGACCCTCGGAATACGAGTCGAGTGCCTTAACAACCTAGCTGTGACGGGCCAGTTGACACACACACAATTACTGGCAGTTCTTAAAATATTTAAGAGCTTTTCACTTTAAAAATGTTGGACCCAAAGTTACAACAACCATTACCACAAATTGAGAACGACGAGAAATTTAATTTTAACTTTAAATCTTAAATGTTGTTATAAATTTTATTAATGTTAAATGTAAAAGGTAAAAGAAAATCTGTTTCGTAAGCCCATAGTGACTGACCACAATGTTTATGGACAGATTAACAAATAATAAACATCCGACGTTCTCCAATACTACTCGCGTGGAAAATAGCACATTATTATGTTGTTTTTACTTTATTTTAGTGTTACTATCATATGTGCCTACAAGTTTCCCGGTAATTCCAGACTTCAAAAGTAATACTATAAAGACGTAAATGGGCCGACTGTTCAACAATTTTGAGCCGTAGCTACAAGTGAGAACCTCTTGATAACGAGAAATGCCCTTCACTGTAAACTAAGAAAGAAGACAGCTGGTCAGCAGAACGAACCTCGGACTAGTGAGCTAGTCTAATCGAGAAGTGGGATTTGACTATTCTTATACCAACTCCACGGCCCCAAAGTAGGAGAAAACTTTTGTTTGCACGAGATACAAACCCTGGATTCTGTAATATGCGTTTTTGTTGCAGATCTTCAATAAAATTATTTGCTAAAGATTGACTTTCGAAGTCAGGAAACCGGTAGAATAAAATAAACGAAAAAAAGGCAATATTCCAGTTTTTCTTTCACACACAAAGTACTTAGAAAAATATATTTATTTAAAATTAGTTATAAAAAAAAAAACCCTTCAACAAAAACAGTAGTAATTACAGGCGGGTGATCCACAAAAACAGAAATGTATAAAACCACGAGCATAGCATATTGGGGGAGGGGGGGGATTATACTAATTATAGAAATCTAAAAACTAATACGAAAGCACAAAAGAAGAAATGCTGTAATGTGTAGATATCTTGTTTCATCAGTAACTACTAGATGTAGGTGGAAAGCTAATAGACAATGGCAAACAATAGAAAAACAGGAGTTGTGATACAGGTACTCCCAACCCACGAAGTCCTGCGACACATACAAAACAAACCTTCACTTGTTTGGATGCAGTGAAGCAATTCGAAAATATATTAAATTAACTTAGATTAGTTAAACTTAGAATTTATTGAACGTAAGAAGTGTATACAAGTGCGCTATTTCAGATTCACCTGGTATATTCAGGTCACTAACAAAGGATGGTTTGAAAGAGAACAAACATTGTATGTCAATAACCCGAAGAGGTTAGGTCAGCCTGATGAAACAGTATTCATATACAGTTTAGTTCGAATAAACTCAAAGTTTGTTTCATTAGTTTATAGTTCAAGCACAATATATACTGGTGGAACTAAACGTTAATCATTACTCAGTTTATTCAAGAATATGCAAATAACTAAAATTTGCGGCAAAAAAAATTATGTTAACTGCATACGTTTTAATTCGCACTGATCAACAAATGTACAGTTCTCCAAGTTTTTTTTTACAAATTTAAGGCTTACAATCAAACTTAGTAATGCTGTGAAGGTGCTTTACAGTTACTATTAGAAATTGGATTCTCAAAAACTAGTATAACCCAATAACACACGTTGATCAAAGTTTAGATTAAACTGGACCTCCTTTGAACTCAGACTTCAAGATCAAACAATTTACGGAATACTATATTTATTTTAGGCTTACGATTTATAATGGCTCACCAGCTTTTGTCATTTAAACACTTTTGACAAGCTGATACATTACAAAAACAATAAGAACTTTAAACTGCCTCAGGACAGTTAACCAAGTGGGGTAATTTGTGTTCAAAGAATATTTTGAACTCTAAAATTATGTCTTAACTTAAAAAAAAAAAAACGAAGCAAGTGAATAAGTGTTCTAAGCCTAAGATTTAAATACACACGTGCAACATATATCCATATCTAATAAAGTGTACAGACTTGTTTCATACGTCTTAACACCTATGTTAACTACATACGATATAATAATATAGGGCACTACTTACAGATTTACTCATTTTCTTCGAAATTTAAATTGAATTTTATCAAGCGTCATGCAATTATTTTAAACAATCATTTACTTTCTACATTAAATTTAAGTTCACTGTTTTATTTTAATTATTAATAATGTTTCTGTAATTATTACAACCTACGGTGAAAAGAAAACCTAAGCCTAAACTAAAAATATTTAGATAATTTAAGAGGTTGTTTGGGCTAATAAAGAGTTAAATAAAACCAAATTAACGAAATTATGTCATTAACTCCAACTTTTTTTTTTTTTTTACAATGAATCATAACTGTCCTGAGCGCTCGCTGTTGTGTAATAAAACATTAGTCGAGTCGCCGCCACTTCTGTTACTTCAGTGGATATTATCTACAGCATTCTAGTTTCCTGTTAACGGTGGCTATTAGTACACTGACGTTAATCAAGTATTCTCATATTGGTTACTGTATCCAGGACATGACTTAAAAAATTCAATACCATCCGTCGCTATTGTAATTTTATTTAAAGCATCAATTAACAAAACATTTTTTTGTTACGATCCACAATTTGTCGTATTTCAGTGGTTGACTAAAACTTGGATAAATACCAACGCAGCGTCGCATACCCTAATACAAGTTCAATAAAGTGTGCCAGAAGAAAATAACTTCTGGATATGTATGCCGTATAATTATTTTTAAAACAGATCTGTGGATATAAATGTTCTTATATTAATAACAACAACGTTACAGCCCTAACAAATAAAGTTTTGTATTCTCATTTAAAATCCGAAATAGACAAAGGAGATAAAATTACACATTTCACCAAAGTCAATGCTCCATAAGCCTTTTGGTTCACACCAGATCTCTTACCTACACTGTACGATTGAGAGAGAAACATTCATTTGAAAGCTATTTATGCAGGCAGTTTAGTAATTTCAAAGTTTATTAAAATAAATCTTTATTTTACGATCCAAAACTGGCAAATTAAAAGAAAATGTGAAAAGAAAAAATCCTCCAATTTAAGTAATTTTTACATTAAAAACTTGTCTTGTCAGCAAATTACTCCATTAGGAACACAGTTAGATATTAACCTTCAGTCTTATGAACACGCCACGCCTTGTGTAACAAAAGGTTACATTTAATCTGTACATGATCAACATATTAGCCAATTAGAGAAAAAAACTGAAATTATCCGCATTTGGCGCTTTTATTATGCAGGGTCTCGTCTGAATATTGAAGAGATTCCACCACACAAAATATGTTTTGCTTATGAATATGTTTCCAAACAGATGTTGGAGAAGCAGAAATATAAACCACAGTTCAAAACTTGGAAGTTGTTGCTAGCCCTAAAAAAAAATTAAATCAATAACGTTTTGAGCAACCGAAACAAAACTATTTGTATTATGAATACCAATACGTTTTGAGCAACCGAAACAAAACTATTTGTATTATGAATACCAATACGTTTTGAGCAACCGAAACAAAACTATTTGTATTATGAATACCAATACGTTTTGAGCAACCGAAACAAAACTATTTGTATTATGAATACCAATACGTTTTGAGCAACCGAAACAAAACTATTTGTATTATGAATACCAATGAAACAGTTTGCGCCGAGAAACTGAAAATCTGGAACGCCACGAAACCGACGGCCTGGGCTGTATTTCTGTGGCTTGCGTCCTTGCGGACAGCGGCTAACTTACAATGCATATTTCCGGCTCAAACAGCCACGAAAGAGGAGGGACGGGCGCACTGTAATAACGTATTTTAAATATCAAAACACATCTCTGAAGAATATACTAGCAAATCTATGTCACGATTCTTAACAACAAGGTATGTAACAAAACTTAATTTCATATGGTTATAATTTCTGTGAACCGTTGAAACACTATCATATTGTAGCATTACCAGGACTTAAGTTAAATGGATTCGCCATGAGAAAAATATTTTAAAAACGGTATTTTGTGTATGTGAATTTCTTTGTATCATCGGTGCATAGAAGTAAGTGGGAGTGGTCAACATCAGAAGAATTTCTGTGGATACCAAAACAACCAGGAATTTTTTATTATTAACTCAGCACTACTCACTTAATAACATCCTTGATGTGCGTCATCTGATCATTTAAATTCATTTAAAGTTATCCCCCCAACAAAAAACAAAAATATTACTGCTTCATTCACATAAAAATTTGCTTCAAATTAAACCAAGAGTAAATATAAATCGTTCTACAAAAATTGTTAGATTAACTTCAATGCACAGTTGTAATAAGGTTTACTGAATAATAAATCCAATTTTATGTTTTAGAAAACACTATAGCAAGTATTGACATCAAAACTAAAGATAGAAAATATATACAAGTACAATATGAACCAAACTGTGGACTTAGTAGGATCTTACACAGTATATATTTGCCCCCCCCCGCTAGTACAGTGGTATGTCTCTGGATTTACAACGCTAAACTCAGGGGTTCGATTCCCCTCGGTGGGCTAAGCAGATAGCCCTTTGTGGCTTTGCTATAAGAAAACACACAGTATATATGAAGATCTTTCTTATTACCTTCTTGGATTTAAACCATTCCTTAACAATGGATTCTACATATTACACTATATATAGAGTAACATTTTTTGTTGTAAAAACTATGTTCAAATAATTGACTTGAAAGAAAAGTAGAAATACTTCATGTAAAATGAAAATCAGTAGTGGCTTCCATACGAAACGAATATCATTAATCTAGGATATAATTAAGCCCAGTCATAATAAATTACAGCAGAAATTAAACTTTAAAACCATTAATAATCAGTGATAACACTAAAACCTTAAATAAAGCAACACACCAATGTAGTGGCAACTAGAATTAAAGTAGATACTATATACTAGAACAAACAAATACCCAAGTGTTTGAGTACCCACCAAATTCTCATTCAAAATCACAGTAATAAACATACTAAATACCACATAGTCAATAATATACACACTTTCTGTACATAAATGTTTTGAAGACTCAAGTTCAAATATTTTGATTAAAATTATTTCAAAGTATGAGAATCTAGTGGTGAGATAGTTAAATATATTTCAAATTTATACATTGTTCATATGTACGAGATGCATTACAATTCATTATCTGTTAATCAAGAAACATGGTAGTCAAAACAACCAAGATGATACACTGTGTTGTTATATTAACAGGAGTGGTAGTTGAGCAATTTTCCACTGTTGTTTGAAACATGGTGGACCAAACTGTCACATCTTTTCATTGAATGTTTTCTACTTGACCCTTAAAGTTTCAAAACAATCCATTAAAAGTTATATGATATAAAATCTCCAACTTTAACAGAATTTTTCCCCCTTCATATTTTTTGCATCATAAGTACAAAAACTTTGATAGAAAAATGTACACAGCTTATGGATTTTTTTTCCATACTTAATATAACTGAGATCTTTATAACCTATAATTATCAAATTTAGTCTAACTATAGGCCACACATGCAAAGTTATTCAACAAAAACCATTCAAATTTAGCAAACACTTAGGTATGCATATACAAAAAGTTACATGAGCTATCTGTCCAACATTGTTTACTATGCTTCACCTAAGAGTTAAAGTCAGTGACAAACTTCAAAACAATTCTAATTAAAGACATGATTTGGAACAGCAGAACTATAGGTAAAAGGAAATGCAGATATATAAATATTGGGTAGGGCATGCAACTAGATTAGCAGTCTCAAGCTCAAATGTTTAAAAGATAGGTGGACAGTGATTATTCGTTGTTTACTTCTATCTTTTAGTGGAAATTTACTAAATTTTATGAAATTCTTTAATAAGAATTTCACATGAAGTAATACAAGCATAAGCATTATGATGCTCGATACAGCCATACTAAGTGCATGCTGGTGATGACAACAGCTTAATTTAGATTTCATGACATTACTATAAAAGAAGTTAACACAGTTTTACCTTTCTAAAACAAACACCATATATCATAAACAATTTGGTTGGCTCTGCAAAGTATAGGTCCATTCCAAATAGTGTTCCAGTCTTATTACTACGTTTTTGGTTACTATGAAGTGTCAGTAACTTGATGTGATTGTTGGTGCATATTGACAAGAAACTTTAGGTGTGGGACAAATATGCAGGAAAAAAAAAAAAAAATCAGTAATGACTTCAAAGAGTAGAATCCAAAGTGGTGGCCAAATTGGTAGCTCCACTCGTAGCAAGTGTTCATTAATTGATTAGCCAAACCCCAATTTTTGTTCAACTTCAATCATGATGGTGGTTAAAACAAAATGTGGTGTAGCTAACAAATGAATATTTTTTGTAAAATTCCTACCAATGCTACCAGTTCAGCTGCCTGTTGCAATTCATTCCTTTAAGTTCCACACTGCATCATCATTGGATGTACAAAGTTAGGCCTAGCCCTATAGTGATCATATTAAGATCACCAACACTGTTTTTAAAGAAAAGCAATTAGGTAAAATAGCAACCATTACAAAAACATTCATGGACATCATGTTTTGTTTAATGACAATAAAGACATACAGATAAAAACAAACATTTGTTGTAACACACCATATTAAAAAGCAACATCTTAAACCAAAATGACAAATCCAGCCAACATTCTGAAGAAGGAACAATGTTCTGTCAAAACAGACAGCACACCCGATAAATAAACCACTTCATTATTCTTATCTTTACTTGCTAATTTGTTTGTAAACGTATGTGATACTTTTTTTTTCAAACAGTCTGTTGAAATTAAGTGTAGTTTTCTTCACTTTATCTCTATGAACATATACAAGTCAGGTAACTTAAAATGTTTATAACTCATGTTTTGTTAATGTACAATCTGCAGCTAAAACAGTTTTTTCTCATAGAATAAATGACCTCTAGAACTGGTTGCCTTTGGATGTTGTGGAGGCAGTAAATTTAAGCAAGTTTCAAAGAAAGCTCAATAACTACAATAGTGAGAGCTGGCTTTAAGATTTTTCAATTTAATAATTTTTGTTTAGTTCAGAGGACAGGGTAGCCAAGATGGACCAATAGTCCCATGTCATCCATAAACATCATGTAATTATAAGGTTAAATAATTATTAAGATCTTTATATAGTTATTCCAATCTTTTTTGTTGTTAATGTTTTTTTTAAACTGATTTTTATATTAAAACAAAAGTTTAGAAATTTTGATGAATAATTAATGTTATGTATTTCTAGCTTATTTTATCGCTATTTTATTCAACAGCAAAAAAATATTTTTCTCTAATGCGTTTTCTTTACATTGCAAGTCCAACTTAAAATTAAAAATAGTTCCAGAGAATGCAGTTTATCTGGCAATAACATGTTTTGACCAATCTTTACAGTAAAACATGCTGTAACACTTTCAAGAATTATATCTTATCAGAATTATATTTTACATTGCTCTCATCTATTAAGTTGAAACTTAACTTGGTCCTGTATTCTCTGGAAGAAAATGAAAACCACCTAAATGAACCAGTATAGTACAGATTTGCTCTTAGCATGAACCAACGCTGACAGATTAAAGATCAAGGCCAGTACAGCTAGATCCATAATCAGTTCATCTCAGTCCAGCTAGACCAAATATCAGTGGAACTCTGGTCATAGATCCCCATTCAAGCTCTGGTTGACACTCACTATCCAATACCACCTAATCTAAAAAGCACTGGCACACATACAACATTGATCATTTAAACGTTGCCTCCAGACAAATGATCAGTTTCCACATAAGCGCAAACTTATAGCAGTAAAGAGGTAACAAGATTTTTACTTACTTTCAACGGTCAGTTCAATGGATACCTAATTCAGGTGAAGTCCATCTGAATTTCAAATAAGAATTGGATTCCCTATGTTTTATTAACTCTTAAGAAAGGAGTCAGTGATAATATATGAAAAGTTTTTATATGTCATTTTAGTAAATTATATATATTGTTTTAAATTATGAGGATTATTGACTTAATATATGTATGGTTTTAAGGCTAATTTAAATCTCAATTGTCCATGTCTCATGGGATTACTGCTGGAAATGTTAATTACAGTGGGAACATTAACAGATTAATCAGTGCACTCTAGTTATTAGAAGTTTTTCATTGCATAAAATTGTATACTTCTAATTAAATTGATGTACCCATTTATGTACGTGGGTTTGCTTTGATCAGAAGTTGTTTATAATGCATACACTAAAGTCAACATACAGTGACTGTAGGGTAAGCAGCAGAATACTTACTTACAGGTGACGAAATTCACCTGTAACCATCTGAACCAAAAACTGAGATGAGACGAGTTTTGATACCTCTCTCAAAAGTACAACTGACAGTAAACTGTGTCTGTAAACGAGAAAGAAAACGTTAAGCAATTTCAAACAAAGTTTATATTTGAACGTTAACACATATCTGCACTCACAGTCATAAAACGTGCCGTAAAACCTCATCAAAAGTTAAGATTCACTTGTTAACAAAACGTAAGACTGATTGTAGTCAGATCCAAAAACAAAGTTTGCTTCAAAAAATGGCCATTAGTTGGCCTTTCTACAATCACTTTGTGTGAATTTGACGTTTTACTTACATTAAACAAAAAAACTATGAAGATTGGTCAAGGTGCGAGATAAATTCGGCTGCTAGAAATGTTTATACAACTAAACCAGTTGTACATTTTAACCCTTCCAAACGACAGCTTCGAAAATGTTCATTTGGGATATAAATAATATTTTTACTTACACTTTCAGCCCACATCTGACAATAGTGACTGGTATCAAGATAACCAGTCGAAACCTCTCTAATATAGCTCAACTGCAAAACGTTTTGCATAATAAAAGAAAGAATGAAGAGAGGCAATAAATATGTTGTAAATTTAAAGTCCTGACCCATAAAGTTTTCTTTTCCTAAAGGCTTACAGGTTTCTTTGAAGGAGCCTCGAATTGTTGATGTCTTTGTTTATAGAGGAAAAAAACAAATAGTAGAATTCAAATACCCACAATCGTCGGCTGTACAAACAAACTCTACAAAACTGTTACCGTTTATTAAGCAGTAAAAACAGATGTTTAAATCGTTACCCGCAAATTACCATTTCATTTCCATATGTGTGTCAATTCTAAACTAGAACTATTACCATAACAACCTTTACGAAAAGAGAATGTAGTTCCTGCGCTAGTAGCACTAGCCACGACTGGTGCATACTAGTTCATATACCAATGTTATTTTGAACAAATACTGTAGCACTAATTACACGAGAAGCAATTTAGTTTATGGGCCCATTCATTAGCTAGGTTACCAAAAGCGAGTTTCTTCGATTTATTTGTGATAAATTATACTTAAAAAAAAAAAAGTCATATTTTTGATGTACCCCATAGCTTGGCATCTTTACATTTATTAGGCGAACATATCCCTCATGTCACACGAGCTAACGTTGACCAATAAAAGTAAAATACTAGTTTTCATAGTTCATTCGTGTTTATAAAATCAAATTTTTGGGGTACGTCAGGTTTAAGATACAAAAACAAAACAACTACTACGGTGACATCATTAAATTGTTCAAAGTCAAAAACAACTTTCAAACAATTTAATGATGTCACGATTCAATACTTAAACACTTAACACTAGGGGTTGACTACGTTATAATATACACTCTTACTCCACCTAGTGCTATAATAAAAGCAATAATTATTTGAACACGAAAAATAATGATACATTTTTTTAATATCAGTACAACATATGCAATACTTAATTAAATATAGATATATTAAGTTGTCATAAGCTCTAATACATCGATTTAGTACCATTTGGAATAACGTATGGCATGACCTGAATCCAAGTTTATTGTTACTTACAGTTATTGCTGATACATGAACATTTTAAAATACCCATTAATTATCATTTAAACAGTAGATCAAATTAAAGTATTACTTTATTATCATACAAACAATAAACAATGGGTCATTATTTCAAGATAATGGTTCTTATAAAATAAGAACGTAATATAGTGTTGTGTACTTCAAAACTAGTTAAAGTTCAAAATGATACGAATACACTATACAATTTTTATAAGATTTAAAATACATAGCACAGGTTATTTGTATACGATATATTCTGTGTACATTTGATCTCTAGATGTTGTACTTTTTAGATACGTTAAAACTTTTCCTGATTAACATATTTGATTCCTTTTCGTTTCTGGATCACAGGCCTAGGTACATTTTGGTAATCACTCCACTCTGTCCAAGAATGTAAAAATATTTATGAAATGTACCGAGTTTATAATTATTCTATCATATGTTGGACACAGAGTTATAGTTGGCATCTGAGTTAAAGTCGTATTTTCGGCTGTTTCTATTGATAAGAATCATATAGACTTAGTTATGCTCCTGGTCTGTAGAAATTTTACGTCCAGTTTTTAACAACGAATAAGAATACTGACGATTGTATTTCACTAGAAATTCTACACTTAACAGTCCAACCACATACAGTCAAGTATTCTCTGCAAAATTTGTCAGTACTGGCCTGTTGATTTCTGTACAAAGAAGCTTAACCTTCAGATACAAACTAATCTCAGAGGGATATGGTCACAAGCATAAATTACGCTATCACTTAACATATTTTAGATAATAATAAAGTCAGGGTACTACCCTAAGATTCCCTACTTTTTCTTCTCCAATAGAAGACCATTGGTAACGATTATATGGTGAGAAACATCCTAAAATCGAGGGTATGTGATTACTTTAATTCAAGACCAACACAATAAATTCAAATTTGAAATTTTTCAATTGAGAAATATTCTAAACCTGCTGGTTGTTCGGCTACAACAAGGATAAGCTGTGGCCAGGCAACCAACCACTCGTCGAACTAAGCGGAAGAAATGCAAGCGATCGGGTGGGAATAAAGGACGTGGAAACAGTTGGACCCGAGTGCTGGCACGTTGAAGCTCTTTGTCAGTTTCATTCCTATTCGTCAACAAAACTAGAATTTTCATGAGGCGTAGTCGCATTCAAAACACTGTATAATCCGTGATAATTATTTTAATTAATGGTCCTTTTAATATAATCCAATGTCAATTTTGTCCATCTCATTTCAACTGCTGCTTGTTTTCATAAAAAACTTTCTTACCCGTTTTTCGTAACTTTACACCCAGAAATGAATTAATTATTGAAACGAAAAACGTTCGCATTAAAAAGACAAGATGGAACACTTAATAGACACGACACTTGTATTCTTATAGGTAGGGATTGAGGTAAATTAACATATCTTTCACGTAAAACTAGCATCAAAAACCAATATCAGAACTTGTTTGTCTTTCCTCAAATGAAATTATATTTGTACATTTTGAAAAAACGCACGTGCAATAAACATATTTGAACATTTTCTGCGTTTCAAACACGCTTCGAATAGGTTTGCTGAATAATTTAACTACAATTTTGTTTATATATTTAGTGTTTTGTCGAGTTACGAATTCTGTTATCAAATGAAAAAAATTAGTAGTTGCATAATCAACAGTACCGGACAGTTTTTATTTTATAGACGTTTAAAAAGAGTTTAACATAGCAGCCAAATATTCAGTTGTGTGGTTAGATAATGAAAATTGAGTGAAATATATGACTAATTGTGCCGAAATGAACACTTGAAAAATAATTAGAATCCACTTGCTTAAGCCTGTTCACTTGATAATATTTGCTCTTCATGAAAACACTATCACTATATGCCTGTCGTATCCCAGCCGGCCTGCTGTTATCAGCCGAAAACCTTGTGGCCATTGAATATAGTATGCTTAATAAAACATTCTCATTTGTTCTTACCCGCGGGGTTTTAGACAAACTAATTTGAAATTTCAGGTTGCGCAGAAACCGAAAGTAGCATAAGGTGTACTTGAGGCTGGCCATTTATTAAACCATCGACTGTACGTATGGCTTGACCAGGTACCTACTTTGTACGGATTACGAACGTGTAATGACTTCACGTCTCCCTCAGAACTATAAATTTTGTCGTTATTACAGACCATTCTTTAGAACCTAAAATCACTGAAGGTTCAACGTTGTTGCGATGGGGTATTGCACGTGAGCTTCCAAGGACTACTGCACGTTTAGGCGTACGGCCACTTGGGTATTGTTGCACGCGTTACTCGAAGTTGGTGCCGAGCCAGTTTATTCCAGGCAAATAACGAAGAACCGGAAGGGAGTCGGATTCTCAGTATGCCAAGGCGTGTATTGACCGACCCGTCCAAGCAAAAATTTACGAGCTCTTCTGATAAGAAGGCTGGTTCTAGTGTAGCAAAAAGATAGGATATTATCTAAAGGCGCCACGACCGCTAGACAGTTCAAACTAAGGTGAAAACGAGTTTTGCTTATGTCCACTAAGCGAGTTTTATTTAGCACTTCCGCGCTTACCTCATTAGTTATTAACAGTCATATTTGGCATTTTAAACGTGAACGGCAACTTATACAAGCATGAGCTAAGCAGAAAATTTCAATCATAGCCTTTCCTTATTTAGAACTGCTGGCCATAAGGAAGACAATCAGCAGTACCAGCCATCTATATTAGCTACTATAATCAGTTAATAAGCTATATGACTCACTTCGATAACATGTTCACAGTTGAAAGTACAAAGTGCTTTCAACGATACATCTTTCCGATTCGCCTTATTCAAATAAAGTATTTGTTTTAGATATCTACGCAAAAGTACACAAGGATACTGACTAGGGGAAATAGGGCTATTCAGAATCTTCCTTCCACTTGTACTCGAGTCACTCTTATAACGTCTCCAGTCTCAAAGTGCAGGGAGCGATTTGGCGGCACCCCGAAGGGTAACGACTGACCGAGATAAATATTAGAATATTAAAATTTGAATAAGCTCAACCGTACAAGGTGAACAAACGAAGAATGTTGGTAACCCAGCAGAGGATTACCAATCACTACTGACATTTATAAAAATCCAAACTTATAATGTAAAATGCACACGCCCAACCAAATGTCATTTTTTTAACCCTTCGTTTGAGACTTGTAAATCTACCTACCAAACCCGTGCGCAAAGACTGACTAATTCACCAATCATCATGTCAACTTACACTTGAGTTAAATAACTGTAATAAAGTTGGAATTGGTTGTTAAAATACTGCATAGAATTATAATCGAATTTATATTGTTTTACATTGTGTACAGACATACAAAATTTAACTACAGAATGAGAACTTTGTTCCATGTAGATCGCTTCTGCTTTTTAAACAAATTTCTTGAAGGTTTATTCACGTCATTGTTTCTGGGGGCCTTGTTTGTTTATTACAGGGACCCTAATAACAAAAGTAATACCTGTATACATGAAATCGAAAATGAGTGATCTTAACCATGTTTTTTTTTTGTCACTCCTGTACACGGAATATTGCAATAGGCAAAAACAAGATTATTCGATATGGTAAATTATGTGGAACCTTACGAGGTAGAGCCTATAGTTTTAGGATTTATTACAGTAGTTAATATGTCAAATACACAACCCACGTAACTCATATAAACAATATATTTTAAGAATGATACTTGTTATAAGCCTAACGGTAAGTTGTCAGTTTTAATTTGGAACCATTAAGTTGTTTATTTCTATTAAAGATTATATTTATCAAAAGCATTCACTAAGCGCTAGGATAAAAACACTGCCTCAGCCACACGTGGAATCTGTCCACCAAAACGTCTAATTTCTTCATCAATTTCATTTGTTTTCTTTCTCCACTTTTGTTAAAAGACAACGTCTCTTGTAATGGAGTACAGAAGCTGAGAGTCTACTTTTATATCACTATCTGTACAGAGTAACTAAAGTAGAAATCATTAGGTTGAAGAAACGAACTGTGCTACATGCGATGGTTCAACATGTATGTGGAACGGTGTCTGCTAACCAACCATGTGAAAAACTCGTCAGTTGTCGGATCCCCGTATACAAGTTTAACATATTTTCATACAAAATTAAA
Source organism: Tachypleus tridentatus (assembly GCF_004210375.1). Classification (NCBI taxonomy): domain Eukaryota; kingdom Metazoa; phylum Arthropoda; class Merostomata; order Xiphosura; family Limulidae; genus Tachypleus; species Tachypleus tridentatus. The sequence goes on from NC_134833.1 coordinate 30,913,697, forward strand.
TTTATCATACTTTCAGTTTCTGAAGTAAAACCTCCCCCTCACAGCCAATGAATAATTTTGTTCTTCCAGTTCATTTTTAATCACTTGTTTGATGAAAACTAGGAAGAAATTACGGCCTCACACTCCAATGCTCGAATTTGTTACCTAACGCACTTAGTGTTAATATTTACTGGATAATTTGGTCGTTTCTCACCCTGCAAGTTTATTCTGTTATCCATTAAAATTGCGTGCGTGCGTGTATATATATAGGATTTGATAAAAGATTGGTACAATTCCAGTATTTACTATACACTAATTGTAATAAGGTTTAAACAATAGGTAACATTTTCTGTTACAAACTACAGTTGTATAGCCACATCTTTGCTGATGTATCGTACAAACATCGAAAGGAATTAGTAATTTAAATTAGATTGTAAAAGTTACATAAAGAACAATTGTAAACTGTGACAATAAACTTGAAATAAAAATAAAATAATCGCTCCTTTGTATTTCAGAAATAGCCCGAAATTATTAGTTTAAAACTCGTGTATTATTTTAAGCATGGGAAACTATCACCATAAATTAAAACCAAGCCCTAAATGAAAACTGCACATTTAAAAAAGGGTTAGAAAACTGAAACTTGTTATAAAAGTTTGTGATAAAACGCCACTCAAGTCGCTGAAGCCAAGCTTTTGAAACAACTTCAAAATTACTTTCTGAAAAAAATTGGCGCCAAATCTCTACAAAGCTGTCAAATAGCGAAATATTTTATCTAAAGTATGATTGTTTTATTGTATTATAATTCATTTTCCTAGTAATACCAACAGTTATGGGACAGACGCTGTGCTAAAACTTGAACTTAAAGTAGTTTACTTTTATTTCTAAAATGAAATGTGTATGCCATATGCTGTGGGTGTCTTAGTACAACTGTATCTAATTGCATTTAGATATGTGCACCTGTTTCTGTTCGTTTATACAGATATTACCAAAGTCTTGTATGTAATTAAAAGAACGGTTACAGCGCCAGACAACAAAACAGTCATAAACGTTATAAAAAGTAAGCTACTAATAATAGTTTCGTTCAGTACCGTTTCTAATTAACTAGTAATTGGAATTATTTCTTATAAATAAACATCCTAAATTTATGTATTCAACTCGTACACTCCTTTACTTATGCGATGGCGTACACAGAGAGTTACTCGATATATACAAACAAATTACACGAGAGGGCGTGCTTGTAGGCCGAACTCCGATAAGTACGCTGAAATCCATAAAAAAAAAATTAATCAAACTTTCCCTAGATATGAACGATTTATATCTAGAATTATCGATGTGGTACAGACTAGTTTGTGTTTTTTAAATAAATACATCTTAACATATTACACACCGGATTATTTATAAATTCAATAACTGTTATTACACGATTCTTAATAGCGTGTGTTACGTACAAACATAAATAACCAATATTGCACTTAAACCTAGTTATTACTGGGGTCCAGTTACATATTTTCTATAGATAACAAGTACATACAGTTATGTTTTTCTGTCGAAAATGCTTGTGAGAACAGGTTATCACATTAAAGCTGTGTTACATAGAATCGGAAATGTTTTCTGTAATCCAAGTTTAATGATATTACGATGTGATGCATGCATCTCTCCTTATTGGTTATATTAGTCCTACCTTGATCCATTCAACTCGGTCTATTCTGGTGAAGTGTAATTCAAGGTATTTGTTTAATAATCCTAAATGCTTATTTCATAAGTGGTCACTTTTGAGTAGTACGAAAGGAGAGATCAGGAACTATTTATAAACAGATGAGTAAGAACACAACATTAACTGATGTTATCCTATCACACGGTAGACACGATAGAGAAACAACATTAGTATTAACGTTTTTATATAATGGAAAGTTTACAAACAAGCTTTGTTATAAAATTGTAATATCGAACAAAACGCTGTAGTTAACAGTTTATCAACAAATTACCCCCAGTGTATATTCAGACTTTTACTAATAATACAGATTTTGTTCAGGTTTAAAGACCATCCACTTCTCTCGAATGTCCAAACCAGTCAGTTTATTTGGTTGATTTGTTTTCGAATTTCGCGCAAAGATAAATGAGGGCTATTTGCGCTATCTTTCACTAATTTAGCAATGTAAAGCTAGAGGAAAAGGCAGCTAAACACCATCACCCACCGCCAACTCTCGGGCTACTCTTACCAACGAACAGTGGGATTGACCGTACTTTATAATGCCTCCAAGGCTGGAAGGACGAGCATGTTCGACTGTCAGAAGAATACTAGTCCTAAGTTTATGGATAGTTCAAATATTGTTGACCATGTATTGAGAGAATGTGATGTGGTCTAGTTTTCCAGTATGTCCAATGTTATTGGTAAAGCCTAAAACGAGATTTGATATTTCAAACAAACCCTAGATTAAACAAATAGCTACAAAACTTTTATTGGCAGTGTGTGTAATTAAACTTCAGTGTTCTGTTAATACACTAAACTTTTTCTTGTGAGGTGAAAATCGATAACGTAATGAAGTATATTTTAAAGATTATTAAAATTTATATATTTCAGATCCATCACGCCTAAGAAGTTAAGAGATTCCTACTCTCGTTATCGCATTAAACATAACCCTTTTAATACAGTACAGATGTTTAAGGGCAGCTTTCAGGCATGGCAAGTAATATTTCATTATTATTATTATTAGGGTAAAGTAAGAATAGTATGTGGAAACTACAGGTTAACTCATCTTATTTTGCCCAGTTTCCGTGTATGAAATATGGCGGAACTTTACTATTTTTTAAAATCAAGCTAGAAGATGGGAATGAACTTTCCCGTTTTCAATGCATCGTTTTCGATCAACTTTGAACTCTTCCATCCCCTATAAGTAACTCTATAAAAATGAACTAACCTTTATCTCCCCCCCCCCATTACAAGTCCCTGTACCGTGGTCACAGAAAACCTGTCCATGTGTGTTAAATCACATTATTTAGCTACATGCATTAAACATTAGAACCCCCAAAACTTTAACGTGATATAAGCAGGTGTAAATTTAAACCTATTTATCATTGCAATAGCTAGGCAAGGTTATATTTTGAGGCACGTTACTATTTATACTATTGTATCGATGGTGGTTATTTTGGGGAAAATACATTAAGATGTTTGGAACTTTGCACTAGTTCACACAACCTATTTTGCGAGGTTGATATGTCACATTTGCTTTCCACTCAGAATTTCTCAAAACTTGTAAAAATACGGACATGTTCCAGACGTCTCCATTACACAGCTATTCACATTAGCTGTGTGAAAAACTTCATAATACACTTTGGACTTCGTTTTTTCTTTGGATGGTTACGTACAGAGAAAGCTTAAATAACTCGATAACAACGAACTTACAGACAAGTATCCAACACCATACATAAAACTACACACACACGCACACAATATTTAGGTTTATCTAAGCCACGTGCAACCCCGGTAACTTTATTAAAAGAAAAAAAAAAAGGATTAGATTTTCATGTTTTGCTGGTTATGGTGAAACGTGTTTAATCAACAATCACAAACACATCCATCAAATCCAAGGTGCAGCTTTCTTGACGTCAGACGTATTTTCTGCAACGTGTACTGCTACCGACAGTACACTTTCAAGATCCCTCCAGGCTTAAATCACATTTGGCATCGGGGATACAGGGATATATCGCGGAAAGCCTAAACACGTTTTTACATATGCCTCGCACGTGTCAGTAAATATGGGATTAAATTACCCCAATCAAGCTATTGTATTTTTTATGAACCACCTTTCTTTGTTTAAAATCCCAAGGAAACAGAGCCCGGAGATGGAAAAAAATCACTGACGGTATATTTGTAGTGATTGAATTTCAGTAAAGTTTAAAAACACAATTACCTTCCAGATTATTCAAATCTTTAAGTGGACTAAAATCTTACAGGATCGTGACAATAGCTTCAGCTTAAAACTCGAAGTACTGCCTAAAATGAATGTTTTAAACCATGAATAAAACTAATATTATGCTTTTTCACAGTTCACATTTAACCTTTTATAAAGCATGTACTTACATAAATATCTACAGAGCAGCCATGACTTAAGCTAACTTGGAAATATTTCAGATGTTTGTCTATTGGAAGAACACCAACATAATATACTTGCAAAAACAAGTGCGAACATTCATAAATATATTACTTCCTTCTCTGCTACAAAACAAAACTTTGCCAAAATCTGCTAACGAAAAGCACGTGCAAAAATATCAGTAGCTATGGCACAACAATAATAACCGTATATTAACTAAATTTATTTAGAGTAGAAATCGCCATCTATAAAACACGGTTACTACATTATTTAGTCCTATTGACGATCAACCTCAGAAAACATTAACAAAACTAATTTTACAACACAAAACTGTGATCAAGATAATTATCGGTTTTTGAAATCATTTCAGAATAAATTAATACTTCCAACATAAACGTTCAACTCAAGTCTGATGTATTCGTGCGAAGGATAAAATATTAGAGTACAGCAAAGCACAAATTACTTTGTCGAGAAACCCACGATTTTAGAACAAAAACTTGGAGACGCCTTGAATAGGAAATTAAAAATATTACAAATATGCACCGTTTTGACAAGACTGTTATCATCGGCTTTATTAGAATAAATACAAACAGGTAGATTGGTGAAAGTACTTGAGGAATATTAAAACCGGTAAAGATATTTTTTGGGTAATAAGTTAACAGACACTTGCATATCTGTAGTAAGTTGGGATGATATATAAAACGTGGTTAAATTATTTACATTCACACGGCTATGGTTAGTTGAGTACTGACAACTGAATTATAATCACGTGACAAACCTTGGTTATGGCCACACCTACTAGAAACAGGGAAGAACGTCACTGGCGACCAATTGCAACCAAAGATGGGGAAAATCTCACGATAAAGATTACCAACAGTTTACTCTAAAATGCGAATTGTCGCATATAAAGGATTCGTTCAAACATCAACTTAGCCTAACATTCTAGGTTACGTTTATTATTTTTCACGTTCTTAAAAGTTGTCCATCGACTGACCAGAATGCTAAACTAAAGGGCAAAATGAAAAAAAAACAAAAAAACACAACAAAACAAAACCAAAAACACATTTAAGCCTAACAGAGCTGTTAGTCGTTTGAAAAGTGTATCCTGTACATAAACTTATTAAATATATATATTCCGACCGGAGTCCACATTGCATCACGTTTTCTGTTATTTTTACTTGTAACAACACCCAAATTATTTGTTACAAACGACCAAACACAGTGTGAAAAACAAATTATGTAATATAGCGGACGGAATTCACTTGTAATTATTATGGTACCAAAACTAACAAATTATAAAACCCAGATGCGTCAAACAGTTTAGAAAAGTGTATAAAAAAAAAATCAGGTAGTTTTTAATAATTAACATAACAGAGCATTTAAAGAGAACATTTTTGTTAACAGAAGAAATGGAAAAGCGATTGTCTCCATTTGGTTTAGGCTAGATTTTTTTGCGCAAGTTATTTAAACGCCCAAAAAACGATTTAGTTTAACGTGAAAACAGAAAATCGCTTCTGCATATGTTTTCGGTAGCAACTCTTGATGACGTAGAAACCCACTTGAAATAAAAATGTATCAGAACGGCTGGTATGGATATTAACAGTTTTATTGATAAGGAGAGAACAACGTTTGGGTTACTCTTCTTTATAAAGGGTAAAAAGGAACTTATGAGAGCTGTGAAAAAGAAAAACAAAAAATTCTTACACATTAAATGAAGTGGTTCCAAAATGACTATAGTAAATACATCAATATGGCTGACCCAACGTGTTATTCCAAGCTGAGAGCACCAAAGTTTGTTGTTGTTATGTTCTTATTTAGCTCTTAATACAGCACATCCCAAACTTTTTGTGCTTACTGCACACTAGGAAAAATGTTAACTTCGTGACGCACCTGATTTACCCGTCATCTCACTGAAGCCACGAGAGCGTCACCACGCGCAGACGGGAATTCCGTATTGACTACACTTTGACGCTCTGTTAGGAGAACAAGGCCACGTTGGCCTGAATAAACTTGATTTAAAACCTTAATGAATGATCATTCATGATGCTTTCTATATACTTACTAAATTTCGCAGCACACGGATTAGAAACCACCGTCTTAATATGTTATCACTAACGCCTAGTAGAGGTGCCGTTTTCGAAGCTATGGCAACGAAGATCAGCCGCTCTGTATTTATCGTTGAAGCTAGACGTATGTTTAGTCACTTTTCAATCGCCCTGCAAAACTTAACTCCATGTCGCTAACGAAAAAACTTAAAAACAAAGTACTTGTCGTGTTTCGAACTGGATGTATGTTCGTGGGTAAGATTTCTCTGAAAGATTCGGGTTTATCTAAAACAGTTTGGGTAAGAATTTAAAGGTTCTTCTTTCAACCAAATACATTCACACACGTAAACGATAGAACACAAAGTTTTTCATTGATGTGAAACTGTCTTCTTAGGTTACACGTCTTTCACCTGTAGACAGTCAACTACGCTCCGCGTAAATTACAAAACATGGGTTACTTCAGGAGTGGTGCGAAGGTTAGAAGTTTTATCCAAGTAATGGTTAAAGTGCGATTCTAACCTTTGGGCCAGTTTAAAATATCGACAACTTTTTCAGTACTCCGTTACTAGTTGGTCAAACTGCGTCTCAGGGTCGAACCGCATGACCGAGCGCATGTGAAATTTTGACGGGAAATTCCTCTTCGGAAAGATGACCACTGCAAAAGAGTTTAACGGCGATAGAACTCCACGGAATGGGTGAGCCACGCGCGCGCGCGTACACAGAATCTAGGAGCTAGTTTTCCTATCCCATGGGGAAAAATACACACACACACACACAACGTTTATCGTAAGAAATATCCGGTTTGATAAAACTCTTATTTCTGTATAAAACATAATTCCGAGAATTTCCCTATTTAACCGACACGCTGAACTTCAGAATTAATAAAAACCTAATTATCTATAAAAGATATAATTTACCAACTAGTCAATACAAGTCTGTCAACCCTGCTGCATCCCATAAATTTAATACACAGACGTTACCATTATGTCTGAAAAAGTTTATAAAATAACACATAATAAAGCATACAGACTGACGAAGAAATATGAAAATAACCGATACAACATAAGGCAGGGTTGGTTCCCTCCCCATTCAAGTTATAAAATAATAGCACCACCAATTATGCATTGTGTTTAAACCAGCACGTGCAACAAACTAAACAATGGATATCAATTAATGAAGTGAGGTTAACTTCACAGCGCCATTGATATTTTAACGTGTAAACGTATAGAATAAGATATGGTGAACTGCCTGGTTAACGCGGACTTGAAAACAATCTTAACATATAAATTGTAGTATCAATTTGTTTAATGGACTCTGCTTTGTACATCTTCATAAAATGTAACCATTTTCACTAATAGTTTAATTAACCCTTGCAAACATTTTATTGATAGGGGTAAAAAAGTACCAACAAGTTCCCTATATAATTAAAGTTTCAAATAACAGGTGTCTCAGGTAATGCCTACGTCATCAAGTGAACAGCTAGTGATTAAAATATATTCACAAACTAGAATAAAAAACGCTATGAAATCACACAAAAACAAATGATTCAGTTGTCATTAATTAAATGCATTTTCAGAAGTTGAACACACGATGAAGAAAATATACACTTAGAGTTGCTTTCTATTTATATATTAAAACTGAAAATATCCACCATTGTTAGTAGAATTACAAGATAACAGAATGAGTAGTTTTCATAGGTAATGGATTACCATGGTCCATGTTATGTGCACTCACATGGGTATGTACTTTTATAAAACAGTTCTAAAGGTAAGTTTCAAATTTTTTGTTTGTTTGTTTTGAATTTCACACAAAGCTACTCGAGAGCTATCTGTGCTAGCCGTCCCTAATTTAGCAGTGTAAGACTAGAGGGAAGGCAGCTAGTCATCACCACCCACCGCCAACTCTTGGGCTAAGTTTCAAATTAACCGCAATAGATATTTTCTTATTCGCGATAAATCAGTGTAAGAACATTACTGTGTGTGTTTCACACGTTATATAGAGATTATGACAGCAACAGTTTATTGGGGGGAGACGTACCAGAGCGCACTGGCTGTTTAAGCTTTAGACAGCAAAACACTCCGTGATAATGTCGAAAACCTGATGCGAACTTGTATATTTTGACATAAGAAAACTAAAACGAACTTACCAGAATACAACCTTATGAATCCTTACATCTTGAGGTTTGTTCACGCAACCACAAAGTAGCCGAATAATTAATCCCAAACAAAAAGAAAATGGAAATAGACAAAAGCGTGGTGTGTAACTGACAGCCCTCTTATTCAAACCACCGGTCAAGCATAATCTGCAAGAACGCGCATGGATTTAAAGCGTACTAAATCAAAATTGTCCAAATGTTATCATTTAATGGTATACACATGATTTTTTCAGTAATTTAAGTTTATTTGCTGGTTTTTAGTAAACGATTAGCCACCTACACTCTGCTAACCATGGGAAATACTTTGTAAATAAGGAAAATCACTTCGTGTTTTCTTACAATATATTTACGAGAAGTATTAATGATGTAATTGTTGCGTGACGGAGTTCAGCCTTATTAATATATAGTGTTTTTTTTCAGAAATAGTTAACTTACATTTTAAAATGATTATACATTGTAATTACAAAATATATGTTAAAATTTAAAATATTAAACAGGCACAATTATTTGTTAATTAGTAGCATACTAATATGCAAGATTTCTTAACTAGTTACTGAGGTAAATAAAATTTTTGTTTCTCAAATGGTTTAACATAAGCACTGCAAGTTTTGTTTTTTTTTGGGTTTTTTTATAAACGTTTACTTTAAGTGCACTGCTGCCATCTACAGATAGAAGTCGGTAATAAAAATTACATTAAAATGCTATTCAAACGTATTTCTAACCGCATGCATTGACATATTGATGTAAAATATGAAAAATGATGCATTTTTCGGTTAAATTCTCAACTGAAATTATACAAATAAATTTTACGTATGATCATACAAGCACAGCTTAAAAACTACTCCAGCTATGATTAAATACTTTACGAAAACTTATACCTAAGTTGCAACATTAATAGTTTGAAAGAACCCACAGTGAAAGTGAAAAATATTGAACTATTGTTACAAGAGAACTGTTGCCGCTAAGACTTACGGCGTCTGTTTCGTCTGCGTTATTATTTGCAACGCTACTTTTTGGACATATAACCTACGTTTTTGAGTAAAAGAATAAATCATGGTGCAATCTGAAAGAAACATTGTATTTAATACTTAGATACTTCTGTTTGTTTGTTTTAATTTCGGGCAAAGCTACACGATACGAGCGAACGCCTTAATCCACCTGGCCATGCCGGGCCAGGGCACTTTTGTACCGAATCGTTTTTCTTGAAACTTTGGTATTTTGATATTGTATTCACAATTGCCATTAAGAATTTGATTGCTTGTTTTTATTTTAAGCGCAAAGCTGTAGAATGGGTTGTCTGCTCAATGTCCACCACCGGATCAAACCTTGACTTCTAGCGTTATAAATCCCCAAGCTTATTGCTGACCCTAAGAGTATTTTCGTGGGGGTCCGCAAAATGACAAAATGCAACCGATTCGATGAAAGTTCATTATTTCATCGTGATGCTAGATACTACTCAGGGGAGAGAACTTAATGGCTGCGATCTTACTTTAAAACGGCTGGTGGATAAAAACTTGAACGCTATAAACCAGAGTTCGATTCCTCGTGATAGGCACTGTGTAGCCTTGCACTAAGACATACAGTTATTATAAAAAACAATAAAGTAAAATGCGAATTATAGCTAGTTGGTTATTTCTCGCTGAAACACTAATAAATTGACAACTGTTATTCAAAATGTAACTGTTGCACATAACTGCTAAAATCTACAAGAGCAGACGTGTCCATAAATCTTTACTTTGACCCATTTTCAACTGTAACTGAACGACTGCCCGCTATGTTTAAAACCTAATATTAAACCTATTAAAATGACTGATTGCACGTTACACTTAAAACAACAGCAACAAAAAACACGAACGTATTTATTTATCAAACTGGACAAAATTTTATAATTTCAAAGTTAGGGAACAACAGCCTCTCATGCAAAGAAACATCAACTTAAGAGATGGCGAGTCGTGATTGTAAGACAAAGGAAAAAACAAAGAGACAGCCGAAAGTAACCTTTTCTATATCATATTTGGGGCAAAGAAAGTTATAAGAAGCATTTGTTACAACAACTAAAAAAGATTGTTTAGGACAGTGCTGATATTGACCTAAGATCTTTAACAGTGCGATGAACTTTAAGCCTAGATTGTTGCCCCTATAATTATCGGTAGGTTTCAATACCATCGTACTATACAAATCACGTAAAATGTGAACAAATATACTGCATTATGGAAATTCTATTAATACATTTTACATGGGAAATGAAGGAGTTCTGCCTTTTTACCTCTCCCCCCCCCTCGCGGAACGTTGTAAAACTGACAAGCAAAAACACGAAGTTCAGGCAGTGAACTGGTAGAAAGTTTGTAATAAGAATTTCTTGAAATACACCGAATCGTTTTTCTTTGCATTTTTGTTTGGCAAGTTTGAAATTCCAATATTTTTATTTATAACAATGGTGGGTTACTAAATTTTATAGCGCCGGCTCCCTGACAAGATTTGTCACACGGTCGACGCGATCATTAAATTACAGAAATCACAAGGATAGTCTAATTTCCATTTCTGGATTTTAAGTGCTGTAGCGTTCCGCCAACTACATTCTTGCTCTATGACAAGTACAAAATACACACGTCAGATAATGTAAATAAAATATTGCTGAGACGATAGTAAACCGAGTCACTGTTAAAGTCTAGTTTCTAGGAGTCAAATTCTACAATTTTCTCTAATAACAATATTATTTTTGTAGAGGGACTTCATATCAATATCAATTTATCACTCACTCTTGAAGATAAATGTTCAAAGACTAACAGTTATGTCGATCTAATCACATTTAATCTTGATTCAATAAGAAGCATCCCTACTATCAACAATTTGAATGTGATCAAAACGTACAATTAGTACACAGAAGACAATATTATAGTTCAAACAAGCTGTACACACAAATGGTAAAAACTGATATTACAAGAAACGAAAGACAAATCACAAATTTTATACATTTATGAGCAATTCTCAAAAGAATTAAAGGACAAAACAGGGAAACTTACGGCAAATATAATAAAATGGAAGCGGAAACACAAGAGATTCCTTTGGAAGATGGACACGAAACACCTTAAACTTTATTAAAATTGACAAACCAGACAAAACAAATAACACCATTCACAAATTACAACATATCTGCGTACCAGCCTACGTCACCTGTCGTTTCCTATTACGAATATTGTCTAACAATTAGAAAACGTGGTAGTGGTTTTCATATTTAGATATGTACTTCCGTCAATTACTAATATAATAATGTAAAACACAAAATGGGTTTGATTAATGGAACTGATAATAATTGTATTAAAGCGAATACATAAGTTATAAATGTAATATCCCAGTACAGTAGGCAATAATATGAGAGAACAATGTACTATTGCTATATATAATTATCCGGTACTGTAAGAGAGTGCCTTATATTCTCAAACGAATGGTACTCATTAAAAAACAGAAAACTAAGGATTTTCAAGCTGTTGATAACCTATATAAACCTATTCTCATATAACTGTGTCCGAGTTTAAATTTATCATACACAGTTTATGGTAAGCAAATATTTTTGCTAAACCCTAAGATAACATTTTGTGAAGTTCGTCTTTCTCGCTTGAAAACAAAGCATGTTAAAAAAACGTCTTTGTTCATATTGTTACCAATTTGATGGAAGTCCTCTAACTAAACCTTAAATAACTTTTGTATTCGCAACTGCTTTTAGAGCAACTATAATACACCTGGTATGCTTTGTAAGTATAGCGACTAAACAAAGAACAAATAGGACCACGCATTGGTGTTACGAGATTCCAGTGTTAAACTGATGCAAGTTAAAGATACTTAGCTCTTAATGTTATTTTGGCACTCCATAAAAATTGCTAGTATACAAATGTAATAGTAACGTGTTTGTTCTGTATATTCCACAAGATAAAACGTGCTTGGGGACCTTTATTCATGAATAACAAAAATAGCTACGAACGAACTGCGTGGCTTTGATGCAAATGCCTCATCCTAACCCTCGTAAAATGTAGAACACAGAATCCACGACGTTCAACTAACTGCACACCGCGGTTTATCTCGTGTTACGCGGTCTCATAAACGTTGACAATAATATAATAAATAATTATAATCATCACACCAATACTGAAAGTCTGAAATTGTATTTCATAGTGGTCTGTATGTGCGATACAAAGATTGCATAGGTATTCATGAGTAGTAAACTGTAATGGACGGCTTTTTTTTTTTTTTTTTTTGTCACAAACAGTTGCTGTTCTTTCCGTATTACATACGTTTGATATCCACAACAGAAACGTGACCTGTACTAACATTGTAATAAACTTTGGGTGAATACAGAAAAGTTTAAAATTAACGCAAGTTCTCAAATATAGTATAACATTTCAACCAGTGCTTTAGAAAATATACAAGAACTGTACTCCTATCTTAATACCTTCAGCTCTCTGCAGTACAACTACCGAACGTAAAATAAAACTGTCGATAAATTATTAACATTTTATGGCATTCCCTCTTTTTAAAACACACCTATAAGGAATTGCTTCGGTATTTTGTATAATTTCCTAAGTAGAAAAAAAAGGATATAATGCTGTGCTGATTTTCTTATGAAACTACTCTAACATTATATTATGTGCAAACGTGCTTTGTTTTTATGACAGCCTTCAAAATCAAACAAAACAATATTTATATCTGAAGCTTCAGATATAAGCATTAAGCGCCATCTTTACCTTCACTATAAATGTAAACCTTGTCGAAATTGTATTCTAGTTCAAAGTATTCCTGTACTAAAAATAATAAACTACTGTTACACAAATGTGAGTTTAACTTCAGTTTGTTTGTTTTTTTGGAATTTCGCACAAAGCTACTCGAGGGCTATCAGTGCTAGCCGTCCCTAATTTAGCAGTGTAAGACTAGAGGGAAGGCAGCTAGTCATCACCACCCACCGCCAACTCTTGGGCTACTCTTTTACCAACGAATAGTGGGATTGACCGTCACATTATACACACCCACGGCTGGGAGGGCGAGCATGTTTAGCGCAACGCGGGCGCGAACCCGCGACCCTCGGATTACGAGTCGCACGCCTTACGCGCTAGGCCATGAGTTTAACTTCAGAACAAAGCGGATAACACACTGTCAAGTCTCCAGTGAAGTTAAGGCCTCGTGATAGTCACAAACTCTTCGTTCATTCTGAACGTTCACACAAATGTCGACACGTGATTTGCAAAGACTGTAAGGGGAAGATTTGTTTCGAAAGACTGAATTCTTGCGCGGGTGGACATGCGCGTAGATACAAAACAGGGTAAACGACCTTCATTCGGATAAAATAAGAATTCACAACCCAAGACAAACTATGCAATTTAGAATTTAAAAAAGGCCATCAAATGCATTTGTAATAAATCACTATACTTAATTATATAAAAAAAATGCATAAATCAAACTTACCAATCTCGTTGTAGGGAAACGAATACAAAATACAGTTAATAAAACAAAAAATATTAAAAACATTTACAGCTAACGAAAGCGGTTTATTTCGTTTTTCAGACTTCATATCCTTCAATACATTTTGTAACTGGACCAATTAATAAAGAAAACGAAACTTCTGTTTTTGAAAGTTTAAAACGATTACATTTAAAATAATTTTCACATATGGGAAACATTATGTTCCCCACGCTTACCATAGTTAAACAAATGTGGCAACAAGCGCTTGGAATCAGGCAAAACGAACGACATGAAATATAACATGTCTCTCCTCCTTTCCTTTAAAAAAAAAAAAGGCTTTCTCCTCAAGTTATAAATTACTACAAATCATTAAAGCCCACCAAATATACTTGCCCAAACTGAACAGAAAACCACGTTGTATCTTTATACACACAGTTTGGATTGAGGGGTTTCTGGTCACTCAACAAGGATACAGCAAAGTATTCAAGGAAAAGAAAATTACGAGTTAAATTGTATAAATAATCAAAACTTGTTTATTTACTGGACTGTAGTTTAAAACAATAAATATGAATGATTGCTTACCTAATCATTTTTAGAATCTTACATATTGATTTCTAGTTTAAAGCTGCTTTAGTTAAAAGAGAACATAAAAGTGCTACGATCATGGTTTGGTCATTTTCGTTTGGCTGCTACATATAGCTTAACCATCAATCTGTTATCACAGTAACTTCCACTCACCTTCATCAAAACAGCCAGCCAAGAAACGACCTTGACGCGACCAACATGGCGGCCAATTCACAATCGGTTAGTGGGCACACATACCGTGTGGCTGGAAGAAGTTCGTGTCACTGTTTCTGTGCTCACACATTTATGTCTTGTCCGTATACCGGCTGCAACATTATTTCATAAAAACTTTTTTTTTTCATTCATTACACCATGCGTTCTTCTTGACTCAAGTAGACCACAAAATAACATTGCTAGTCAAAGAATTATCGTTTCCCCTCTCTCCCTCCCCCATCATTCACTAACACTTAATTGGCATCTAGGCAGATTTTACTGTCACTTGACTGTACAATAAACTGCCTCAACTGCAGATTATCTCCCGCGCTTGCGCACATCACGTTTATCGCTGCTCTGCATAATAACTTCGTATCACCACCCTTGGAGCCGTAGGCAGCAAGAAGTGCCTCGCGGATTGGCTGAAAAAACAAACTTCTGCCGCAGGGCGGAGCCATTGCCAGGAATTTTAGTTTGAGTTCGATTTTCTATAGTTGTTAGTATTGAGGCTGTTTGTGATGCGAGGTCAAAAGTAATAACCTTGGTGCGGGTGGTTAGAATGGAGGAAATTGCGAGTGTTCGTTATGAGTTTTATTTTGATGCGTGTGAAAGAAATGTCGATTTAAATTCACGAATCTTGTAATACACACTTTATAGCATTCCCAGTTTAAAAATACTGATTGTCAAAAAAAAATCCTATTTCTAAACTTCAAACACCACAAGTGATGCCTAGTAAAATAACTGGAGTATTACGGTAGGCAAAACGTTTTTCAAAAATCGACGTAATTACTCGGGCTTACTTTGTTTGTTACACGTAAGACACGTAAATGTTTACCTTTCACAATATCCTTAATATCTGAAAGTGTCTGAATCATACTATAATCAGATTTATTCAGTTTTAAGAAATATATGTGGTATTTAACAAAGCAAATATTGTTGTACTTTTAGAATACCTTTCCAAACCGAGATTAAAACACGGAAATCTTGTGGAGGCCGTGACTGTAACGATTTTAGGGTTAGCTATGAACATACCTTAAAAGAAAAAAATGGTCTTTAAAAGTAACTCAATTTTATTATCATATTTTACTTAAAAGAAATTTCAAAAACAGAAAAGACTCAAATTCGGTTTCTCTCCTTTATTTTAATGGATTAATCATTTAGTTTCCTTCTTAAAGGATGGAAATATAATTAATACATCTTAATATTAAATGTCTTAAATTTTAATGCAAGACACTGACTAGTTGTGCTCGAAGTTATGACGTAACTTCGCATAGTGGTATTTCTCTCTTCAAAACGTTTATCAAAATACATCAATAAAACTTCCTAGAAAAGAACGATTGGGAAAATTAACCTAAAAGTAATAATATCAAAACAAGGTAATATAAAGGGAATTAGTATTAAGTAACCAGAAAAAGATGTGACAAGATTTGTGACTAAAACTTGTTAACAGTTGGTATTCGAGTAGTGTCTCACCGATATTACCCAGAAGAGAATCGTGTGCGACATCAAGTTGAGATCAATGGGACCAATAGAAACAAACATTTACGCTATCTGGATAGACTACTGCATGTGTAATTAAGATGATTATGAAAAGTCATTTGAGAAACGTGACAACTATTAACTACAATTTCTTTTGGACCGTTATTATATTTGAGCTTATACAATATTATTAACGGACAAATAAATTATATCTTAAGAAAAGTTGAAGAAGGGCAGAATTTCCTCTTCATTTACCCTAAAGCCAAATCAAGTTTTAATTAGCTTTTAAAAGTTTGTTTTGAATTTCTACAAAAGCTACACG
This sequence comes from Tachypleus tridentatus, assembly GCF_004210375.1. Classification (NCBI taxonomy): domain Eukaryota; kingdom Metazoa; phylum Arthropoda; class Merostomata; order Xiphosura; family Limulidae; genus Tachypleus; species Tachypleus tridentatus. The sequence goes on from NC_134833.1 coordinate 30,929,996, forward strand.
AGGGCTGTCTGCGCCAGTTGTCCCTAATTTAGTAGTGTAATACAAGAGGGAAGGTAGCTAGTCATCACTACCCACCGCCGACCTTTGGGCTATTCTTTTACCAACGAATAGTGGGATTGATTGTACATTATAACGCCTCCATGGCTGAAAGGACGAGCATATTTGGTGTGATTGAGTTTTTAACAGAAAAGCGTTTTCATACAGTATTTCTCATAACATCCCAAAATACCTGAGCAACACGTGTTGAGGTGGCTTGAATTATATGTGTCAAAGTTAAATAACCTATGTGAGCATAACGAGGCTAAACAATATACTACTGTGAATATAATATAATAGCGAATTTGAATAATTTAAGATTTTTCACGTGTGTAGCTTTGTTTTATCATAGACTTGGCCTGGCCAGGTGGTTAGGGCCCTCGACTCGCAATCTGAGGGTCAAGACGGGGTCGAATCCCTGTCACACCAAGCATGCTTGCCCTTTCATCCATGGGGGTGTTATAATGGGACAGTCAATCCCAATGTTCGTTTATAAAAGAGTAACCCAACAGTTGGTGGTGGGTGGTAATGACTAGCTGCCTTCCCTCTAGTCTTACACTGTTAAATTTGGGACGGCTATCGTAGATAGCCCTCGTGAAGTTTTGCGCAAAATTCGAAAACAAACAAACACGCTTTGGTGCATTCTTGTTACATATTTTATAAGGAATGAAGTTAAATTAATTTAGTTTACTACTGGGCTTTTTTTCAACTTCTTTGTTTTTATGGTTTCAAATAGTCTGAAGCAAATCTGCCTGATAACTTTGTTCATGCCAAATATATATGACATTTATTGTTAGTAGTAGTATCCCTAAAATTGAAAACTATAATAAATAACTGATTAACATAGAAAAATGAAAAATAGATGAAGTAATGAATTAAGAAATGACCCCTTTGCACGCACGTGAGATGAATTTGGCATGTTTCCTAGTTTATAAAAGTTTTCTTGTCTTCATAACGTTTTATGTAAGCATAAAATAATAAGACAATTACATGATTTCAAGATCGCCTATAATCTTCCATCATAAAAAAATGAAAAAAATAACACAAGGTTCATTTATGCCCTCTAACGGACATGCAAACAAACATATATACATTATATGAATGATATTTTAAATTGCAATACAAAAAAAAAAAAAATACACAAAGAAAACTAAAAGTACACACTTTAGTGTGGAAAGGATAAAACCTGCTTGCATATTTACTGTGCACAACCAACCGACATATATTAGTTAAGCTTTTGTTTAGTACGGCCTATATTCGATAAAAAAGATAAATTAACATTTTAAATTTTGTACGTTTTTTGCTTTGGTTCTTTAGGGTTAGGCTTCATCATACTTAATACTATAAATATATTAAACTTAAGAACAGGCTCACAGTGTAATAGAATGTTAACAGAGAAAAATAAGAGAAATTAAACTCATTTGGAATAAATTATATATATCTCTGTATGTTTGGTTTGTTTTGAATTTCGCCCAAAGCTACGCCAGGGCTATCTGCGCTCGCCGTCCCTAATTTAGCAGTGTAAGACTAGAGGGAAGGCAGCTAGTCATAACCACCCACCGTCAACTCTTGGACAACTCTTTTACCAACGAATAGTGGGATTGACTGCACATTATAACGTTCCCACGGCTGAAAGGGCGACCATGTTTGATTTGATGGGAATTCGAACCCGCTATCCACAGATTACTCGTCGAGTATTTTAACCACCTGGCTATTACGGGCCTAACTTTAATGAGTAATGATAACATCGTTTACAATAGAATCATGGTTTTTTGTTGCTAATCATTACTAATACTTATGAAAGTTCATACTCCTCAGTAAACTTGTTTGACCCCATCGTTTTGATTTTTTAGTTTTCGGTTGTCGTGTAATAAGAAAGAAGCAGAAGAAAGAAAAAAATTCAAACTTTTTACTGTTATGTTGTTGGACATTCCCAGAAGTTAGCATTACATAGGCACTGGTATACAAAGAAATACTGTATAGTATTGCAAATGTCTGATGACCCATTGAAAAAAATGTTTAAAATACCATTTCAGTTAACAATCCTGGCCTGCCTGTTATTGGCTGCCTGATATTTAAAATAAATATTTAATAACTGACTAGAGGAAACTCAGGATAAAATCTGTTTTGACACTTGCTGTGACTAACTGAAGACAAAAACCGAAAAAGTAATTTTTTTGTTAACCTGCTGTAACACACAAATGATACTGGTGGGAAATATACGTTTGTAAAAAATTCAAAATGAATAATTATAACAATATCGTCTTCTGATCAAAGCAAGCTACCATCATAAAAAACCAACCTAGGCCTATTGGGCTTTCCATTATTTTGGTGTTTAGACCGTAACCTATAAATGAGTATAGCTAATTAGTACGCTCTTTAAATATATACATATGTATATATACAGATTAGAATGTTTTATTGGGAACCATCTAAGTGACGTTGTTGTGTATTAATGGTATCTACTTAATTGGTCACGAAGGAAAAAAAAAAGGTTTTCGTTTTAGATAAGTGATTCTGTTATATGTATAGTTTTAATTGTATACAATAGGCCTAAACTAAGCCCGATTCTCTGACATCGCAATGATAACGAGTCTTTGTTTGTTATTCAACACGAAAGTACACGATAGATTATTTATGAAGTGTCAAGGCACTCGACTCGTAATCTGAGGATCGAGGGTTCGAATCTCCGTCAAACCAAATATGTTCGCCCTTTAAGATGTGGGAGCGTTATAATGTAATGGTCAATGTCACTATTCGTTGGTAAAAGAGTAGCCTAAGAGTTGACGGTAGATGGTAATGATTAGTTGTCTTCCCTCTAGTCTTACAATGATAAATTAGGGACAGCTAGCTCTTGTGTACAGCTGGCACAGCTGGTCTATGGATTTACAATGTTAAAATCAGGGGGTTCGATTCCTGTCGGTGGATTCAACAGATAGTGAGCTGTGGTTTTGCTGTAAGAAAAGTCCAAATATACACCTCTTGCTTTGGGTGAAATTCAAAGCAAACCAAACCAATTTATGAAGTATCCATTACAGGTACTGAAACTCGACTTTTAGCGCCTTAAGTCCAGTAGATTACTTGTTGAGCTGTTGAAAAGCAAACAACAACGCGGAGAAGTAGTTTTTTTGGGTATTTTTCAATATTAAAAACAGTTCGTATTTCATCCTTCAACATAGTGAACTTGTAAAACAGACGTCGAGTGGAACGTAATGTTTTTAAAACTCGTGTTATTTTCAAAACCACAACCGGGAGCAAGCAATAAACTTATTGTAGATTAGCTGTGTTGCATAACCATTGGTATAATAATAATCCTCGTTGGACAAACAATTATTCTTGTAACAGCGTGTACTTAATAGGATTTTACAAAATTTAAATAACAAAAATATCAATGTTTTCTTTTTGAGGCGTCCTCTGTTGGGCATCTTACACAATACTGGTAATTTTTGACATAAGTCAAACAAAAAATATACTATTATGCTGTTTGATCACATAATAATTTGTCTGCCAATAGGGAAAAAAATCTGTTTTTTCAAGAAGCATTCACAATATATATATACACAAATGACAGACGTATATAGTCTTCATCCTTTCAACTTGAATCTGTATATTGTTTACTTTCAAAGATATTAATTTGCAACTAGCCGCGACCCGCAAAACTTTGCGGTAGTTTTATGTTATTCTCTTGAAATTTCCTTATTCTATCATTTTGACTCACAAAATTTAAGTTGTGCTTTTTTGCAAGTTTTATGTGTTAGATTGATAAAACCTGGTCTATTTATAAACATTTTATGCAGTCTAACAAACAAAGTCACGTAGACGTAACTTTATTTAATAATAATTACTACACTACACGTAAAGTAAATAGTAGATTGGAGTAATGGTAATTATGATAGTGTATAGAGTATTAAACAGTTATTAGCGCTCATCGTATAATATGGTTTCACGAATGGAAACGCAAAAGCTCATAAAAATGAAGAATAAACCCCCTAATAAAGTAAAAAGTAACTAAAAGACGTTTCCTAGCACTTTATGAAACGAACCGAAACGACATTATTGCAACTAGTATGATCCTTGATGGCACGACTTAGTTGTTATCGTGTAACGACTGACTACTTTAGGTTTTTTTATTTGCAAAATATTTCACACAAACAGCGCTTAACAAACCTAAAGTAGTCAGTCGTGACACGATAACAACTGAGTCGTGCCATCATGGATCATACTCGTTGCACTGAATACTTTGACTAAGCAATAAACAGATAAGGTGATTTTGAATTGAAAAGCCAGTATATATTCCAGAATCCTCGGACAAAGCTCTTTCTACCAATATTAGATTTGTAGCATTTGAACGAGAAATTTGCGAAAAAAGTTCCGGACAGACAGACACAAACATATCATTTATATACACTTAAATTTATATATTAATTGTATTTTTAAGGAACTACTTTAAATTAAAAGTTACAATTGATAATTTTATGTGTTTTTCCTCACATTTTAAATAATCGTTATACCACTGTGTTTCACTGAATATTTCTTCAGAGTACTAATTATCAGTTATACGTATTAAAGAGTACGCATGGATATAAATTCATTATAATACTCATATGTAGAAGTATAATTAAGACACTTCTTCAAGGAGCCAAGTTAAAAATTAAACTGGATTTCTCTTTTGAATTGTAAGTTTTGTATAAACATAAATTTAGAAGTCTTAAATTATCCGTTCTAAAAGAAGCATTGAACTAAATTGATCGTATTCGTTAATGGATAAAAAATATATTTATGTGGCTATCTACAGTTAACATAACACACTGAAACCTTTTCAACGTATTCGTTGCGTGCTTGGAAATGACAGAGTAGGATTTATGATAAATTAAAGTATTTACTTTGTTTTGGATTTCGCGCAAAGATTCTCGAGAACTATCTGCGCTAGCCGTTCCTAACTTAGCAGTGTAAGACTAGAGAGAAGACAACTGGTCATCAACACCAACCGCCAACTCTTAGGCTACTCTTTTAACAACGTTTAACACATTATAACGTCCCCACAGTTGAAAAGGTGAGCATGTTTGGAGCGAAGGGGACACGAACCTGAGACCCTCAGATTACGAGTCGCATGCCTTAACCCACCTAGCCATGCCGGGCTCGTTTATTTCAGTAAAAAGAACGAATAATATTATTATTTGAGTGTAATAATAAATTTAACTTGTCAGTATAACTAACGTGTACTTGCAATTTTATACACTTTTTTTAAAAAAAATTCATGTTCTGTAAATCCTCCATCCCACTCCAACTACAAAAAAAAAAGAACAAAAGTCCAGATTCATAACTATTGAGCGATGGTGCTGTCATCTGTTGGTGAACGCTTACCTTATGCTAAACGTTTGAAATTCGACAAGGAATTATCAATATATATTACACCTTTCATAAACAGATATATAAGTGGATGTTTTGAGAGGGTTCCGTAAGTATGGGAAACATGCACCTCGGTCCATTCATCTTTATAAAACATTTTGATGAGTAACAAAACAATGTTCAACCTTAATCTACACATAATTATGCGACGCGAACCCGAGACCCTCAGATTAGTAGTCGCACGCCTTAACCCACCTGGCCATGCCGAGCCTAAAGCATTTAAAACGACTACAGTATAATTACTAGAATCAGCGAATGAGTACTCACTTAGTGAATAATAAGTTTTTAATAAATTGATTGAGAAATTAATGAATGCCAGGAAAGACAACCAGTGTTAAAAGTTAGAGTTATCGCATCTGTTGGCAAAGAAATTTTGTAAGTTAGGGTAAGGTATTATTAGTTTCGGAATTTCTTTTGCATGTATTGTTGAACTCAGCTTTACAACTTATATGAATATGAATGGTAACCTGAAGAAACGTTTTAGATGGAAAAAGCTGATGCATTGTCATTAGATAGACTATACATAACGTTGTCTTTATCAAACAATATTCAAGAACCTGCCCAACGTTACTGCACATACAACAGTATATACGTTTGTTTGTTTGTTTGTTTTAGAATTTCGCACAAAGCTACTCGAGGGCTATCTGTGCTAGCCGTCCCTAATTTAGCAGTGTAAGACTAGAGGGAAGGCAGCTAGTCATCACCACCCACCGCCAACTCTTGGGCTACTCTTTTACCAACGAATAGTGGGATTGACCGTCACATTATACACCCCCACGGCTGGGAGGGCGAGCATGTTTGGCGCGACGCGGGCGCGAACCCGCGACCCTCGGATTACGAGTCGCGCGCCTTACGCGCTTGGCCATGCTCTCGAAATTCATAATGATTATGAAATTATGTATAATATATCCACACACAAAATACCATGATTACGTAAAGCTCTTAAACAGCTCGAGTCTCTTCTGCACGAAGAAAGATTAATTCTGGAATGAAGCTATTTGGCTCGTGTCCCATTTACTTGATGTTTTTTTGGTATTACTGAATTATCTCACGAAAGATGTCGCTAAAGAACAATGGATTCAGTATCGTGTAGTTTCTCTCGCGAGATCACTTACGTAGAGCTACAGCTGGAGATTATGTTCTCAGTGTTTTTACTGGTGTCGTGATTAATGACATCAGTAGCATGTGAACCCTGCACGTTTTGTTTAATTGAAGGAAAAATTACAAATGCACAGTCATGTAATTAAATAATGCAAATAGAGCAGAAATGCATTTGAACAGCGGTAACATATTGTCTAAAATGTTTTCAGGGACGTTAAAACTTGTGCTATTAGAAAATGAATTTAAGCTATTGTATGTAACTCTGCATGTGTGTTTCTGTAAGAAAAGCATGAGTCGTTTTTGCTCATTTTACAAACGCTATATGCTATATGAAAAACATTACATAAAATATGTTGAATGTGTTTATCTAAATAATTAGGAAACGTCTGTTCTATAGGTGACAAGTAAGTGAGATCTTGTTAAAATAACTATGAAAGTGTTTGACAAGCGAAACCTAGTCAGCATGCACTCGGCGGATTAATACAAGATGAACTATTGTCCCAGTTCGAGTGCAAGGTTACACAGGAAACAGCTAGCTTCTGAGCAAGGACCACACAGGAACTAATAAATAGTTTTCTTCAGAGTTTGGATGCCAGTCTCTCAAGACCACCGGTGTTCGATCCCAAGTCCAATCCTGTCAAGGCCTATTGGCAAAGATTCTGTCACTACCAGCACAGAAATATGAGAAAGTCATCAAAATTGTGTTTGTTTTTGAATTTCGCGCAAAGCTACACGAGGGCTATTTGCGTTTGCCGTCCCTAATTTAGCAGTGTGAGACTAAAGTGAAGGCAGCTAGTCATCATCACCCACCGCCAACTTTTGGGCTACTCTTTTACCAACGAATATTGGGATTGACCGTCACATTATAACGCCCCCACAGCGGAAAGGATAAGCATGTTTGGTGTGACGGGGATTCGAACCCGCGACTCTCAGGCTACGAGTCGAGTGCCTTAACCAACTGGCCATGCCAGGCCGTCATCAAAATACGGGCAGAGAAACACAACCTCATAAATGTATTCCGTGGGCAGGAATACATCTAAAATCTTTCATAGCAAAAACCTTTGACAAGTTTACGTTTCGTTACGCGCTTTTGTACCTATAGGTAACGCTGTACAGTTGAGGTCATTGAGTACGACTTAGCGGCACATAGACTCTGGATGTTGGAACAAAATTATTATATATTGGTAGGCCTTCATTTGAACAACAACCAAAAAAACGTCTTATAGTTTAAAAGCGTATTTTTAACAAAACCCAGAAGATCTATTATTTAGCTAATTTTTGTCAGCTCATTGAACTAAAATTGGAGTTAGGGCAACTATTGATGTTACAGTGACACAGTTTACCTAACTTAATTTTTAAATAATGGATATAGATGTAAGTTTTCATTTAATTCATTTTTTAAAGAAATGTCAATAATTCTTCTACATTGCCCCACAATGGATTAATGGTAAGTCCGAATGTTTATAACACTAAAAACCAGGTTTCAATACTGGTGGGGGGAACAGCACAGATAGCCCATTGTGATAGTGGGAACAGTACAGATAGCCCATTGTGATAGTGGGAACGGTACAGATAGCCCATTGAGACAACCAAACCATTCTACACTTATAAAAAACCGTTAACAGCGCCTTCTATTTTCGCATTCCTCTTAATTCGTCCATTTCGGATTCAAAATTAGAGCTGTTCGAATATAACTTTCAGATTTATCTTCCTTCTTCCATAAGTCACTGCCCGAAAATCCTTTCGTTCAGTCCCAAAACTCTTCAGTTCTACTGGATGATGAGAGACAAAAGATTCTCTTAAATGTTACATATATATATATTATAATATTTCAAAAGTTACAGCTTTATCAGAAACTTTTACGATAGGTAAAATTTCGACCTATTATAAAATTTTATTTATATTAGTATTTGAATAAAAAGAAAAAAGTGATATTTTGTAAAACTTTTAAGTTATAGCTAGCGATATACGTGTAAAGTGGACCACATCTAGCTACTTTTTTATGTCTTCACTTTATGACGTGTTATGTGCCCGTTTATACATAAAAAATAAGAACATGCTTTTGAAAGATGGGGTGAAAAAATTAAACGAAGTATTGTATCTGAAGTTTAACTAACAGGCGTTTATTTAAAACTAGTAAAACAAAATATGAGTAGAGCTGGGTAATACTGTGGAAAGGTTACTGTTCTGATAGAACTAGGTAATAATAGTGCAGCGGGTTACTGTTCTGATAGAGCTGGGTAATAATAGTGTAGGGGGTTACTGTTCTGATAGTTAGGTAATTATAGTGTGGCGGGTCACTGTTCTGATAGAGCTGGGTAATAATAGTGTAGCGGGTTACTGTTCTGATAGAGCTGGGTAATAATAGTGTAGCGGGTTACTGTTCTGATAGAGCTAAGTAATAATAGTGTAGGGGGTTACTGTTCTGATAGTTAGGTAATTATAGTGTAGCGGGTTACTGTTCTGATAGAGCTGGGTAATAATAGTGTAGCGGGTTACTGTTCTGATAGAGCGGGGTAATAATAGTGTAGCGGGTTACTGTTCTGATAGTTAGGTAATTATAGTGTAGCGATTACTGTTCTGATAGTTAGGTAATTATAGTGTAGCGGTTACTGTTCTGATAGTTAGGTAATTATAGTGTAGCGGGTTACTGTTCTGATAGAGCTAGGTAATAATAGTGTAGCGGGTTACTGTTCTGATAGAGATAATAATAATAACTGTGGAAGGGTTACTCTTCTAGTAGAGGTAGGTGATGATACTGTGGAAGGGTTACTTCTTCTAGTAGAACCAGGTAATAATACTGTGGAAGGGTTACCTTGTAGTGGAATAATAGTGTCGCGGGTTACTGTGGAAGGGTTCTGATAGAGCCAGGTAATATATGGAAGGGTTACTCTTCTGTCGAACCAGGTAATGATACTGTGGAAGGGTTACTCTTCTAGGTAGATACTGTGGAAGGTAATAATACTGTGGAAGGGTTACTCTTCTAGTAGAGCCAGGTAATAATACTCCAGTGGAAGGGTTACTCTTCTAGTAGAGCTAGGTAATGATACTGTGGAAGGGTTACTCTTCTAGTAGAGCTAGGTAATGATACTGTGGAAGGGTTACTCTTCTAGTAGAGCTAGGTAATGATACTGTGGAAGGGTTACTCTTCTAGTAGAGCTAGGTAATGATACTGTGGAAGGGTTACTCTTCTAGTAGAGCTAGGTAATGATACTGTGGAAGGGTTACTCTTCTAGTAGAACTAGGTAATAATACTGTGGAAGGGTTACTCTTGTAGTAGAACTAGGTAATGATACTGTGGAAGGGTTACTATTGTAGTAGAACTAGGTAATGATACTGTGGAAGGGTTACCTTGTAGTAGAACTGTGGAAGGTAATGATACTGTGGAAGGGTTACTCTTCTAGTAGAGCTAGGTAATAATACTGTGGAAGGGTTACTCTTCTTGTAGAACTAGGTAATGATACTGTGGAAGGGTTACTCTTCTAGTAGAGCTAGGTAATGATACTGTGGAAGGGTTACTCTTCTAGTAGAGCTAGGTAATGATACTGTGGAAGGGTTACTCTTCTAGTGGAACTAGGTAATAATACTGTGGAAGGGTTACTCTTCTAGTAGAGGTAGGTGATGATACTGTGGAAGGGTTACTCTTCTAGTAGAACTAGGTAATGATACTGTGGAAGGTTAACTCTTCTAGTAGAGCTAGGTAATGATACTGTGAAAGGTTACTCTTTTAGTAGAACTAGATAATAATACTGTGGAAGGGTTACTCTTCTAGTAGAGCTAGGTAATGATACTGTGGAAGGGTTACTCTTCTAGTAGAGCTAGGTAATGATACTGTGGAAGGGTTACTCTTCTAGTAGAGCTAGGTAATGATACTGTGGAAGGGTTACTCTTTTAATAGAGCTAGGTAATGATACTGTGGAAGGGTTACTCTTCTAGTAGAACTAGGTAATGATACTGTGGAAGGGTTACTCTTCTAGTAGAACTAGGTAATGATACTGTGGAAGGGTTACCTTCTAGTAGAGCCAGGTTTCTAGTAGAGCCAGGTAATGATACTGTGGAAGGGTTACTCTTCTAGTAGAACCAGGTAATGATACTGTGGAAGGGTTACTCTTCTATGATAGAACTAGGTAATGATACTGTGGAAGGGTTACTCTTCTAGTAGAACTAGGTAATGATACTGTGGAAGGGTTACTCTTCTAGTAGAGCTAGGTAATGATACTGTGGAAGGGTTACTCTTCTAGTAGAACTAGGTAATGATACTGTGGAAGGGTTACTCTTCTAGTAGAGCTAGGTAATAATACTGTGGAAGGGTTACTCTTCTAGTAGAACTAGGTAATGATACTGTGGAAGGGTTACTCTTCTAGTAGAACTAGGTAATAATACTGTGGAAGGGTTACTCTTGTAGTAGAACTAGGTAATGATACTGTGGAAGGGTTACTCTTTTAGTAGAACTAGGTAATGATACTGTGGAAGGGTTACTCTTCTAGTAGAGCTAGGTAATGATACTGTGGAAGGGTTACTCTTCTAGTAGAGCTAGGTAATGATACTGTGGAAGGGTTACTCTTCTAGTGGAACTAGGTAATAATACTGTGGAAGGGTTACTCTTCTAGTAGAGGTAGGTGATGATACTGTGGAAGGGTTACTCTTCTAGTAGAACTAGGTAATGATACTGTGGAAGGTTAACTCTTCTAGTAGAGCTAGGTAATGATACTGTGGAAGGGTTACTCTTCTAGTAGAGCTAGGTAATAATACTGTGGAAGGGTTACTCTTGTAGTAGAACTAGGTAATGATACTGTGGAAGGGTTACTCTTGTAGTAGAACTAGGTAATGATACTGTGGAAGGGTTACTCTTTTAGTAGAACTAGGTAATGATACTGTGGAAGGGTTACTCTTCTAGTAGAGCTAGGTAATAATACTGTGGAAGGGTTACTCTTCTAGTAGAACTAGGTAATGATACTGTGGAAGGGATTTACTCTTCTAGTAGAGATACTGTAGGTAATTGATACTGTGGAAGGGTTACTCTTCTAGTAGAACCAGGTAAGGTAATGATACTGTGGAAGGGTTACTCTTCTAGTAGAGCCAGGTAATGATACTGTGGAACTGTGGAAGGGTTACTCTTCTGGAAGGGTAGAGAACCAGGTAATGGTGGAAGGGTTATAGCAGAAGCCAGGTAATGATACTGTGGAAGGGTTACTCTTCTAGTAGAACCAGGTAATGATACTGTGGAAGGGTTACCTTCTTAGTAGAGCCAGGTAATGATACTGTGGAAGGGTTACTCTTCTAGTAGAGCCTGGAAGGTGGAATAATACTGTGGAAGGGTTACCTTCTAGCAGAGCCAGGTAATAGTACTCTTCTAGTAGAACCAGGTAATGATAGGTGATGATACTGTGGAAGGGTTACTCTTCTAGTGGAAGAACCAGGTAATGATACTGTGGAAGGGTTACTCTTCTAGTAGAGCCAGGTAATGATACTGTGGAAGGGTTACTCTTCTAGTAGAGTAATGATACTGTGGAAGGTAATGATACTGTGTGGAAGGGTTACTCTTCTAGTAGAGCCTAGGTAATAATACTGTGGAAGGGTTACTCTTCTAGTAGAACCAGGTAATGATACTGTGGAAGGGTTACTCTTCTAGTAGAGCCAGGTAATGATACTGTGGAAGGGTTACTCTTCTAGTAGAGCCAGGTAATGATACTGTGGAAGGGTTACTCTTCTAGTAGAACCAGGTAATGATACTGTGGAAGGGTTACTTCTTCTAGTAGAACCAGGTAATGATACTGTGGAAGGGTTACTCTTCTAGTAGAACTAGGTAATGATACTGTGGAAGGGTTACTCTTCTAGTAGAGCTAGGTAATGATACTGTGGAAGGGTTACTCTTCTAGTAGAGCTAGGTAATGATACTGTGGAAGGGTTACTCTTCTAGTAGAACTAGGTAATGATACTGTGGAAGGTTAACTCTTCTAGTAGAGCTAGGTAATGATACTGTGAAAGGTCACTCTTTTAGTAGAACTAGATAATAATACTGTGGAAGGGTTACTCTTCTACTGTGGTAGAGCTAGGTAATGATACTGTGGAAGGGTTACTCTAGTAGAACCAGGTAGTAGAGCTAGGTAATGATACTGTGGATGGGTTACTCTTCTAGTAGAACCAGGTAATGATACTGTGGAAGGGTTACCTTCTAGCAGAACCAGGTAATGATACTGTGGAAGGGTTACTCTTCTAGTAGAGCCAGGTAATGATACTGTGGAAGGGTTACTCTTCTAGTAGAGCCAGGTAATGATACTGTGGAAGGGTTACTCTTCTAGTAGAGCCAGGTAATGATACTGTGGAAGGGTTACCTCTTAAAGCCAGGTAATGATACTGTGGAAGGGTTACCTGGAAGGGTTAGTAGAACCAGGTAAATAATACTGTGGAAGGGTTACTCTTCTAGTAGAACTAGGTAATGATACTGTGGAAGGGTTACTCTTCTAGTAGAACTAGGTAATGATACTGTGGAAGGGTTACTCTTCTAGTAGAGCTAGGTAATGATACTGTGGAAGGGTTACTGTGGAAGGGTTACTCTTCTAGTAGAGCTAGGTAATGATACTGTGGAAGGGTTACTCTTCTAGTAGAGCTAGGTAATGATACTGTGGAAGGGTTACTCTTCTAGTAGAGCTAGGTAATGATACTGTGGAAGGGTTACTCTTCTAGTAGAACTAGGTAATGATACTGTGGAAGGGTTACTCTTCCAGTAGAGCTAGGTAAAATTACTGTGCAAGGGCTCTCTTCAAGGTATACAATAATACCCTTAAGAGGTTATTCTAGTAAAGGTAGTAATAAAACTGTAGAGAGTTACTGTTTAAGTAAATATAGGTAATAATAATGTGGTGGGGTCAGTGTTCCATTGAGATAGGTAATAATACTGTGGAGATTAACTACTGTGGTACATGTATATAGATAACCCTCGTTATTCCGGACATCAATAATCCAGATTATCCACAATCTGAATGATATTTCTTGCACATAAATATGTGCATTGAGAACTGTAATCTACAATCCGTATATTTAGGTTTCAAATCCAAATAGATATTTGTTAAAACAAACCTGTGAATACTTGATACTGTAACCATCACCTCGCCTTGAGAAAGTCGAACAGAGGAAGATCAAAACTAAAACCAAGGTGATAATCACTAACCAGAAAATACCTACACTGGTTTACCACAAATGTTCTGTAACTGACCACACTAGAAACTACAGCGATTTCGAGAGAGTCATCATACTAACTAATGCTACACTGAAGTCACAGTATTACAAAACGAAGACTCGTGGAAATATAAGCATTATTAAAACGTGTTGTTTATTCAATAATGTAATATACGTGAATACGCACTTTTCGTTCTATAAGCAACTCACTGGTGTCAACAAAATCATGATTTACAAGAATATTATGACATAATATGATACTTTGATCATGCAATGTGCATATAATGGCATATACTACAATGACGTAATAAAGTGATAAGTTTAACGTACTAACTATTGTTTTTACCACTTACTTACGTGCTCACCCTTACTAGATTTTGCCCTTTCACATATCGATCAATAATGTATATCACTAATAGTAACTAAAAGTAATTGGCTCAACTATCTGGATGTCCCGATAATTTGGAGAAAAACAACAACAAAAACTACTCCATTGTCAGTGAGTTCAGATTAATAAAGTTTCATTGTATCAATTCTGCGAAAATGGTCAGTGTTCTAGTAAATCAAGACATTTATTTTTGGATTACCCGATAAAAAAAGATAAAACGAGTCTGTTTTATTTTTCTGAGTAACGTTTTTCAAATGAACCACTAAAAGCTCCCGTTACTGATGCTAGGTCAAAATTCAATACCGCTAAACAGTCAGTTGCTTGTTAACTCATTTGGTATCAGCTGTGCTTCTTGTGTTGTTGATAGTTCGTTGAGAATACTAATTCAGAATTTATCGAGCTGAATTGGCAATAATGACTTATACGTTAGTCAGTTAACAAATACTTATATGTATTTCTATAGTGCATACAGATATGTACAGGGTGGCCCGTAAGTCCCTTCTCATCCATATGTTATAATGTTATATTCAATTACGCATATATTATAAAGTTGTTTTTTTTTTTCAGAGAAATATGGTCGATGTAAGTCCATTTACATTTAAAGAGCGTATTGTGCATAATATTATGCAGCGAGAATGAGGGACAGCACACAGATACACTGGATACATAAGATATATGGATGGTTAGGGACTTACGGGCCACCCTGTACAGATGACTTATTATTACTAGAAATATACGATGGTTTGTATTTTAGTGAACGTCCCTGAAGAAGCTGGAAAGTAAAACATTGAGGGTCAAATTAAGCAAGAACATTTTGGTGTTTATAAGGTCATTTATTTCTAATTTTTAACAAAGGATTCTAGTATAATTGACTAGTATAAATGGGTGAAAAATTACCCATTTTGTTTCTCAAATTTCCATGAAAGTTCTAGTCATTATACATGTGCTCACTGCATGGTAATCAACAATCTTTGGAAAAACAACAATATAAACATTTATATTGTCATAACATAGCCTACAACACTATGTTCTGAATTGACAGTGAAGTCCTATGAACGAGACCGGATTAAGGGTTTTATTGGCCCTAGGCTTTTCAATTTATACAGACCCCCTTTGAAACAGAACCTCTACGTGTAATACATTTATACTCATAGCTTGAGGACCCCTAATTAGTGTGAGGTCCTGGGCTTCAGCCCATGCCTTAATTCGAGGTTGCCTTTGAATAAGCTTATTACATACACACACAAAACAAACAATGGTTCATTAAACTCATATTTCCATAATGAAGTAACTATTAACAATTAATATAAAATTTTATCAATATAAGTATTACACAAAATAATTAATTAAATGTCTGAAACAAAGAACAATAAAAAAGTTTGATTTAACAAAAAAATAATTTTAAAAATATTCACAATTTCAAAAATGTTCAGTCACCAAACATTGTTGAGGGTTTTCTTTCAAGTGGTTTATGGTACGAAAATTGTTTTGTTACAAGGTAGCATGCGCCATTATTGATACTGTGGTTGATACCGCCAGGCTCTTTAGCAGATTGACGTATTTCTTATAAAACCAGGCATTTTGTTGAGGTACTTTCAAAGACAACCATGATGGATTACCTTGGTTTGGACAACCTGTCTTGGTGGATACTGTTCTATTGTACTTAAGATTGAGCATGTTCAGTATATTGTGCTTCCATCTTTGTTTTCACTGGAAGTACAAACTTTTGGGGTCTAACTGAATATTTACGGGATCAGTCTATTATACTGGACAGCTGTTCTAAGAATAACCTTCATAGCAGGAATATATATATAAACTATAACACGTACTTAGAGGTCATCACAGTGATTATGCTACATTAATGTAAATTTACAATGTTCCAAAACAAAGATGCGTAGAAGTATCAGCAGTTGTACTCTAAATTCTGTCTTGTAACTCCAGTCACAAATTGCTGTCTCTTTCCTCTAATAATTTCCTTCTCTTAATTTTGTGTTCTAGTCTTGTTAGTCCTTTCTCCTCATTTTCTGTCTCTTTCTTGTTGACCATCTTCTTCTGTTTCATAGACCCACAGTGGCACAGAAGAATGTTTGCAAACTTACAACGCTAGAAACCGCGTTTCGATACCCATGTTTGGCAGTGTAACTTTGTGTTTAACTACAAACAACCACCCGATCATTCTTTTAAACAAATTCTCAATCTTGCTTCGTTCATGTATTATATTTTGATGCTGGACTTTAATTTTATGTTTACAAAAAATATCCCATTCCTGAGGCATATGTTGTAAGGAATTCTAAACTTATGTGTTATTTGGTTTAAAAAAAAAGAAAATAATGCACAATTCAGTCTATTTGTTGATAACGAAAGTGTTTTATCTCACCAACCACAAGATTTACAAGTCAAATATTCTACATAACAAATAACAGGCCTAACTTCATAAATTACACTGAACAAGCACTTGATACCCTTTCTTTCACATATGGTGTTTCTTGTTTTTGTATTATTTAGTTGAAAACACACACTCAAAATACACAGCATTGAATTAACCCACTTACCGACAAAACATCTGCTCTAGTCTATTTGACTTCTTACATCCAGCAAATCACTTCTTAAGCGTTCAAGAAAGTTTTTGTCATTAAGAATACACTCTTCACGTGACCTCAATACTTCCATCTTGCAAAACAACAATTAAACCGTCTAAGTTAAAAACGACACAACATCTAGTATAATTACACTCAGTTTGTGTCTGTTCCGAAAATGAGGACGATCGCTTCATCTCAAAAGATGTTAAAAAAAGACAGGTTTAAATATACTTTAGTTGTACACAAACACATTAAAAGCTTATCAAAGTCTTAAAAAAAGTCTAAAGTTATAAAATAGCGTTACAAGTTTATTTATCGATAACATTAGGTATGTTAAAGTTTAGCTTTAACTAAACTAAAGCAAAACATCTACACCTTAGTGTTAACTTAGCTGTTTATGAAATACAGCTTATTTGTCTAAAAATCAATTATTTAAAGAAGTACTGTTGCAATAAAGATACTATTTTGATCGAAAATGTTTTGTGAGTCTGTTCGTGTGAGTTCAATTATAATATCAAAAGGACTCAGCAGATAGCCCGATGTGACTTTGCTATAAGTAAAAACAACACACACACTTACAGTATCAAAAACTGATGTTCTAGTAAGCCTAATTAAAACCATAGTGAAATATTTCGTTAATCTGAAGTTCGGTAACAATATTATAAACATTTCAGTATTGTTTATAAATATAAGAATTAGTAAACCAAATTATATTAGTACAATAATCTATTAACTGTAGGTATTATCCTTTATTGTAATAAATCAGCTGTGGAAAAGAAAAAAATTAAATATTTCTGCTAATTTTGAATAGTTATTATTTTTCAGCTTTGAATAATGTTTTGTACCTTTACAGAATTAGATATTTAAGAAATCGCATCACACAAAGCAAAACACAACAACAACAACAAACAATCATAATGAAATATATTTTAGTTTTCAAATAAATAATAAGTTCTGACGATATTATACATTTTCAAATGAAATTCTTGGTGTTAATATTAGGTTTACATGCACAAATGGAAGTTGCTATTTTCTAGAACACACATTTTATAATCATCACTTAAATTTACAATTAGTGAGCATTCATAAAGTAAGGCACTGAGAGAGTACACTAATTTTATAGTAAGCAATTACCATCAACCGCGTGAAAGTTTAGTGATGAAGGATTGTCCAACCTGTCTTAAGGATTCATTAAACAACATAACCTTTGTGCCTGATGGTGAACAATCATAGAGAATTTTACCGACTGCCTAACATTTTATGAGCATAGGATTGTAAACCTCGCATCTAGGTAACTAAGAAAACACCGTCTTTTTGACATACGTAAAATGTTTTTCATACATTGATGATTGAACAATCAATCATACACTTGGTTTGGGATAACAGGCAAAATCACTATAAATAATGACTTGTGTGAGGTTCGTATGATTTTTATTTATTATTATTATATTTGGGTTAAACGGTATTGTAAGACAAGCCAAACAGAAAGATATGCGACATCTGTCGAAATCACTTTTTTTAATCTACCGTATTAGTTTGTGTGTTATCTTTGTGAATAATCACTAAATAACAGCACTGAGGAAAGGAGAAATCTTCCAATAATCACCAGTTACTTAGTAGCTTTAAAATTTGTTACAGGAAGATTTTTTATACAGAACATTTCACGATTTTCAAAGAACAAGTTTTTATTAAAGTTCAGTTGTTTCCAGTTGCTCTTGTTGCTGTTTTGACTCCAGATACAAATCATCCATGAAAGGTTTGGAAATTTCTGGTGTGAGATGTATACACGCTGTGTTACTGTTACTATTTTCAAGCTGAAATAAGAAAAACACATTCAAAGATTATTAGAATAGGTAAACATGTGTAACTTTACACACTAATGGTAAACACGTGTAATTTTTTGCACTATCATTTTTCATCTACATTTTGGACCCCCCCCCCCCACATACTTGTTTCAGCATATAAACCCATGTTTAATTTTGTTAATATGATGGAGAAATGTGCAATAAATGGTGAAGTATTAAGATTTCAAAACACTGCAAGCAATAAAAACAAATCAAATTTTTCTATTAAGATTGGCACATTGAATAAAATACTGCCAAGGTAAAAAATGAATTGGCAAATGTATGTACAAAAATGATGTTGAAGATTATTGAACTTTGTTACATATAGATGGCATATTTCTTCCATAATTGAGCAAACTTTGTTGACATTGTGTTATGTTGGCAGCAAAGAATGCATTTTTAAGCTTGTTATTTCAATTCAGAAATGTTCAAAACTTTTTATTTGTTTTAAACCCATGGAGTTTGCAAATAACACTATGTTCAGAAGGTCATCTGGTTGACGTCCTTCTATGATAGTTGCCTTTTTCCTCTGTTGCTCTCTAGAGATAATGCCTGCTTTCCATTCATCCTGCAGAAATACATCAACATCATCCACAATTCCTTTTTATCAGAAATGTTTAAAAAGATGATCAAATTACTGGTACATTTCAGAAAAAAATTGAAGTGAAACAATTTTTGCTATTTTGTAGCATCTGCTACCAGTTTATTAAAATCATAAATTAAAATATTTACCCTTTAAATGCGATTTCAACTACATTTCAGAAGACAATTTATAATTAATACCACATCCATTTTGTTCTGTACAAAATTCTGTAAGAGTTGCTGTTCTAATGTATTTAGCATCTTTAAAACAATCATTATGGTTTCCAGTATCTACACAAGAAGTGCAATAGAAACAGTGAGAAGTATGCTGTGTTTGAGAAATAAAATACTTAAAGAGTTGACTAGGCCTAGCTTATTGGCATTGTTTCTTTATTACATCAAAATTCTGATAAAAATGTATGTTTTGAACATACATCTGACTACAACTGATATTACAGTGCAAATTTTCTTAATAAAATATAATGAATTGGTAAACCCTCATTGTTAAATTTACCACAGAATGTTAGAACTAATAATAATAAATAACTGTTACTTACACTTGTATTTTGCAGTAGCTTTAGTAAGTTTTCAGCCCATACAACCAATTTGCATGTAAGCTTTCTTTGTGGTTCTTTCATGACCCTGTCTTGCTTGTCTTCCAGTGTTGCTAGGACAAGATTCAAACCATGGTACATTGACCTGAAACAACCAACAAATGTACACTTGTACAGCTGAGACCAAAGAACATTTACAAAAGGGCTAGCAAGACACATTTTGGACAAAGGCAGTCTTCTGTTTAAAAGATGCAGTTATCAAACAGTATGCCACATAAAATTATTGAAAGAAGCACTTTGATAGCTGAACTAATATTCCAACTTTTACCATCAGGTAAACAGAATATTATCAGTTCACCAGTTATCATAGTATATTGTTTTCTTCCTACTTTTATTAGATAGTAGCATTATATAGAACAGCCCTTACATACCCATGGTCATGCATATTTCTGACTGTCTGGTGTGAGTAACGAGGTTTCTAATTGGGAAGTTTTAAGATATTTAAAATATTTAATATTTCTTTGTACAAGTGAAATTTTTAATCACACTTTAAAATAAGTTTTTCCTAACTGTATGTGAATCTTACCTATTATGGGGTATTATACTAATTAATGTAGGTTTATATGGAATATCCTTCTGGTTAATGTTGGATTATATGAGATATCCTATCAGTTAATGGGGATTTCTATGAGATATCCTATCAGTTAATGTAGGTTTTTATGTTATATCGTTTTGGTTAATGTGGATTTCTATGGGATATTTTACTAGCTAATATGGATTTGCTCTTTTCTTTTTTTTTAAACAAAATTATTTTTTTCAGATTAAAAACATAAAATGTTTATAACTTCCCAGTTTGCCCTAACAAAAGAAGTATTATAAAAACTATTTCTATTGTTATTTCAGCTATTGTGTTATTTTCCATTCACTAACAATAAGCTAGCACTAAATGTATAAATATTTAAAGAACAGTTACATCAGACTTACAATATTTCCTTACAACCAAAAGCTGGATACTTCTTAAAAGTAACACTTTTTCCCTCTTATTTTCACATCTATAGTCTTTGAATGTTTTCATAACCATAAAGAGTAACTGTAAGATTTTCTATAGGGTTTTGCTTTATCCTAACAAAGATAGGTTAAATGTTGAAAACTAAAACTTTCAAAACTCTTGGGAGTACAACGTCAAATCTTATTATTGAGAAAAAATTACAACAATTTAATTTTCATCTAGCAAAATAATTTTATCTTGTATAATTATTGAATTTTGTGAAGATATGAAATGTTCTAAGATAAATTAATCTTTAGACTAATATTTAATTAAGGAACAGTTGAATATCAGTGTCTTTATGTTAATGAATAATTGTCTCAGTGTGTTGTTAAGACACTTGTAAGTCTTCTGCAGTAGTAAACATATGAGAAACTGTTGTCCATATTGTAACGTTATGAGAGAAAGTGGCTCTTAATTATCCTTTTACAATTGAAAGGCCCACCAGTGAAACGGTGGTATGTCTCAGGACATACAATGCTAGAAACCAGACTTTGATACCTGTGGTGGGCAGAATCCAAATAGTCCATTGTGTAGTTTTGTACTTGTATTAAAAACAAACAAACAATTAACAATTAAAAGTCCATAAGGAAACGATTTACTTTCTAACACAAACTGTTCTTTGATACTGTGCCTTCTGGGATAAAGGAAATATATTACAAGTTTTCTTTTCAAATTGCACATGTTTTATATATTTTTAGAATATAGAATTGTTAGTTTGTAGTGATACAATAAACAATAACAAAAATTTCCAAACCTAAAACTAGAACTTGCATTTACTTAAATTTCAAATAACACAGTTTATGAATAGTCAATTAAAAATTTGAGTCCTACCTTACAACTGTTTAATAAAAGCTATTGTAAATAATTTTGAAAATAAAAAAAATATTTGTTAGTTCTTCAGAAAAAAACAGGTTGAATAGTTTAAACATTGAAACTTTCAACCTTAAGTAATCAGAAATTAGCATATTAGACTGGGGATTTGAAGCCCTTGAGTCCTAGATGTTATGTTACTGAACACACTAAATATATTCAGCTGTAGGTGCGTTATAAGAGTGACAGTCAGTCTCACTATTTAGGTGAGAAAACCACATCAGGAAGTGGATTATGCTTCCTTCTTCCTAGTCCACAGCTCAAAATTAACGATTGTTATGCCTAAATTCAACCCACTGTGTACATTATACATTAGGTGTTATTTAGGTGAACAGCAAAATACTTTCAAGCAAACAGTTCTCACCCTTATAACTTATTTTCTCTCTTACAATACCTAACAACACCAGTGAGTTAGTAGATTCACACATCTCTGTTACTTCATCTTGGAGCCTGGCATGGCCAGGTGGTTAAGGTGCTAGACTCATGACCTGAGGGTCACGGGTTTGAATCCTTTCTGCATCAAACATGCTCTCCCTTTTAGCTGTGGAGGCATTATACTGTTACAGTCAATTCTACTATTCATTGGTAAAAGAGTAGCCCAAGAGTTGGCAGTGGGTGGTGATGACTAGCTGCCTTCCTTCTAGTCTTACACTGCTAAATGAGGGATGGCTAATGCAGATAGCCTTTGTGTAGCTTTGCTCGAAATTGAAAAACAGACATCTTGGGGAATTCAACTTAACTATGTTTCTTTAACAACTTTAATAATTTAGTTCATAGTCAGTAGTAGACTGTAATTCACACATTATGACCATATAATAACGCTGTATTTTAGTTTTTGGTATTCTCAACCAGAACGATACCTTATGCAGTAAAACGGTCAGGTTGGAAACCTAAAGGTTAAGGCATACCCATCCATATTTCAAACCTGCTGACCAGAGAGTCAGTAACCAGTCAGCAGTACCCACAACCTGTTGGTTACTTTTAATAAAATACCGAGATCGCCCTTCACTTTTGTTATGCACCTGTAGCTGATAGTGAGAAGTGGGTATGCGTTAAGAGGCATGTCACGGGCTCGAACCTTAGATTTTCTGCCAATCACCACGACAGGTCTGATAGAAGTGGCAGGCACCTTATGGTAATATTATTTAAAAGGTTTACGTTTTATAACTCGTTGAACCGATGTAAAGAAATTGCAATCAAACTTTAATGCGCTTTTAATAAGAACAAATCAGTATCAAGGAACGGTTTATATTAAATGTACAGAATGTTTACATTATTGAATAAAGTTTTTTTGTTTTAACACAACTGATGTTGTTTTCAGCTTTTACCATTTGTATTCACGTGTCTAGACCATAACTGTAATTTGTTATTAAGTTCAAATGTCGACATTTACAAGGTGTCCCCTTCCCCAGTGGCACAGCAGTATGTCTTTCGACTCGCACCGCTAGAAACCGGGTTTCGTTACCCGTGGCGGACAGAGCACAGATAACCCCCATTATTAAGCTTTGTGCTTTATTTAAAACAAAGAAAATAAAAATGTACAAGGTGTCCGAAAAGTTTAGAGTCATTGGTGTTTCAACAAATGTTTCAACATTTGCCCCACCTGCTGTATTTGTAATTCGAGACAAGTTTGGATTAACAACAAGATTAATTTGACAAAGTTCTATTTTGACAGCTCTGTAATTGGTCACATATCTTAAATTAAGAAAATCAACCAATCATCTACGATTACATTTTTTTCGGAACTGCAGTATTGCCGCCATCTAGTGGCGTGACATACACACCATGATATCTTGCTCTTTTCCTCTGAGGATTTTGTCGTTTCACATTCCTTAACGTTCATCAAAAGCTGCAAGAGCCGGTTTTCATTCTCTCTCAATACGGCGAGCCTTCTTACTAAATCCAAGTCGGAAATATCCTCGTAAACGTTGTCGTCTTCTACATGTAAGTGTTAAACAACACATTAATTGTAACCTTCAAAATAACATTATTCAAGTTATAACGCTGTACACATACAATGTTTAAAGCTGCTTTATCCGATTCGCTAAGATATTTTTTAAAAAATCGATAGTTTTATTTAACATTAATTTCACATAATCTGGTGTAAGTTTAGTGTTTATTTAGTTGCTGTTACGTAGAAAAACACAAAAACTACACAATGGACTATCTGTGCTGTGCCCACCACGGGTATCGAAACCCAGTTTTTAGCGTTATAAGTCCATAGATTTACCGCTCTACCACTAGGAGAGTATAATGTCATTTTAAATGTCATCTTAAAATTTAAAATTTAAGCTAATCTAACTCTACTATTATACAATACTAATTTATAATGATATGTTATGAACATTTTTTATGTTACGTTAACTTTAGTTTGTTTTGTGCTAATCTAGTAGCTAATTGCGATACCGGGTTTCTTGTTGGTATTTTGTGGATGATTGTACCACGTACCATCTTACATATGTTAGTTTTTTGTTATGTTGAATGGGTCCACCGCTACAATTAGACCCCATATTGAAAATTTTCAGTTCTTCAAGTTTACAGAGGTTTCTTTAAAGTTACACAAAATTGTAATGTATTGTATAACATCAACTGTATCCTGTAATTAGTCGCCTGTGATACCAGAAGATTATGTGTTGTAAATATTTAGTAGAAAACTTATATGACTTGATGAGTTTTAGCGTGCCCTTCGATGGCCCATCGGTGAATTTGAAAGTTTAAAGCGTTAAAAATGGGTTGAAACCCGCAGGGAGCAAAGCACAGATGGTTCATTGTGTTAGGTTGTTTACAAAAACAATTTCTTAGTCTGGGTTCGAAACGTTCTGTACTTTGGTAAAAATAAATATATGTTTATAAGAAACTAAAAATTAAAACCCTGACACTTTTTTCTTAAAAGAGAGCAAACTATAAAGGAAGCTCAACATACAAATTTCGATTACAAATAATAAAACGTACAAAATAAAAAAAAACAGTTTAAAACTTTGAAACAGAATAACTTCAAAATAAGATTTTTATGGCAAAAAACATGTGGATTCAAAAACAGTAAAAAAAAACGCACACAGGAAACAATACCGATACGTTATCAGTACTGTTTAGTTTGAATAATTCTGCGATTGGTATTAGTATTCCCAAAAGGTGTGACCTAAATTTGAGGATCCGACATGGCCAGGTGGTTAAAGCGCTTGTCTCGTAATTTTAGGGTCGTGGGTTTGAATCCCCGTCAACCAAATGTTCTCGTTGTTACAGCCGTGGAGGCGTTATAAATTTAGGTCAATCCCACTATACATTAGTGAAAGAGTAGCCCAAGAGTTGGCGGTGGATAGTAATGACTAGCTGCCTTCCCTCTAGTCTTGTACTGTTAACTTAGGGATGGCTAGTGCAGACAACCTTCGTGTAGCTTTGCACGAAATTCAAACCAAACCTGAATCTGGTGTATTACCTTTTACACAGACGCAAAAACGTAGTACACGTTAAGCCTAACGAAATTGAGTTTTATTTTTAATAATATTGCGAAATTTGTAATTCTTAGGTAATCATACTAGATATATCATCCAGTATGAGGAAATGTTACGCATTACTGT
The DNA here is from genome assembly GCF_004210375.1 of Tachypleus tridentatus. Taxonomy (NCBI): domain Eukaryota; kingdom Metazoa; phylum Arthropoda; class Merostomata; order Xiphosura; family Limulidae; genus Tachypleus; species Tachypleus tridentatus. The sequence continues at coordinate 30,955,164 of NC_134833.1, forward strand.
GTGCGTAACTAAAAGGTACTAATTCTAACTGGATAGGGACATGAGAATCTCGGTAATCCTTCACTAGTCGTCACCACCCATTGCCAACTTTTAAACTACTCTTTTACCAATGAATAGTGGAATTGACCGTACTTTATAACACCCCCATGGCTGAAAAGGCGAGCATATTTGATGTGACGGGGATTCGAACCCGCGACCCTCAGATTGTGAGTCGAGCGCCCTAACCGCCTGGCCATGCCGGGCCCGTTAGGTATCATAATTCCTTTAGACAACACCATTATGAGAGTTTTATAAAAAGGAATATTTGGCGTATACAGCCCCAGAGCTTTAAACAACAAAACATCAACAAGCCCAGACACTCACAGTCTAGTCATGAATAGGTAACCCGCTAATACTGATGGACAGTTGTCAAATCGTTGCAGCTAAAAGTTTGGTTTATTTTGAATTTCCCGCAGAGCTGCTTCAGAGCTATCTACACTGATTGTTCCGAGTTTAGCAGTGATAGACTAGTAGGAAGTCTAGCAGTCACCTCCTTTCACAGCCAACTCTTAGACTAACTACTCTTTTAAGTTTGATAGCTTGAATAACCTGTTGCTACATCACCATTAATAAAGCTTATATTAAATTTTATTCGATCAAGATGTGCTATATTTATAATTTCGTTCTGAATGAAAGTATGTTTGGTCTCTCACAATTAATTGGAACTTTAACATATTTACTTGCATAATAAATACACTTTTTTATCATCGATGTTACTTGCAACCTGTTGTTTTTGTAATATGCAACCAGACTACAGATTTATCATTACCAAAGAAACACTTTCGTGGAATATCCTTTAAGTACGCAACGTCATTGTTTTTTTTTTGTTGTTGTTTGGTTTTCTTAGAACGAATATCAGTATACTTCTGATTCAGTACAGGCCAAACTCTTAGGCTTTTAAAGAATTATTCGCCTAAGTTTGCACTATATTTGGATCACTTTTAAAAACCTTGGATAGTTTCCAATGTCAGAGACTTGCACAGTTTAGTAATCTCCACAACAGTGTCATTTTGGAACAGTTTTATGACAATGAAACCAAGCATTCAGATGACTGTTACTTATGCATTTTTCACTGTGCACATTTAAAGTTTGCATTATACCTACAATATGCTGGCTTACTACGTGTTTTTTTACTCCACTACTTAACCAAAAATATTTGAAAATGTGTAGCATTAGTATGAAACATTGGTCAAGAAAACAGACAAGTTCCTTAGTCCGAGTTACCTATTGAGCTGGGTTATTTTCCTAGGGTATTACGTGTGCTTTCTTGTGGAAGAGATTATTGTGAAACAGAGCAAACTGAATAGGTAGGTCAAGAGATATCTAAAGATTACAACTTGTTTTATATTGTGATGGAAATGGTAAACAGTAACATGGGTAGCACAAACGCGATGGGAAATAGTAGCATTATTTTTCTTTGTACATAATGCTACATTTTCTCAGTCTGGGATGGATTTTCACCAACTTTTAACTGATATTTTTAGAGCTTTTAAACCTCCATTAAGAGCTCTCCTTTAGCACACTCGTCTTATTTGATTGTTTTTCATAAATAAGTACTTTCACGTTGCTCCACAATGTGACCACTCTCTTCCACAACAAGGCCCGGCATGGCCAAGCGTGTTAAGGCGTGCGACTCGTAGTCTGAGGGTCGCGGGTTCGCATCCCCGTCGCACCAAACATGCTCGCTCTCCCAGCTGTGGGGCGTTATAATGTGACGGTCAATCCCACTATTCGTTGGTAAAAGAGTAGCCCAAGAGTTGGCGGTGGGTGGTGATGACTAGCTGCCTTCCCTCTAGTCTTACACTACTAAATTAGGGACGGCTAGCACAGATAGCCCTCAAGTAGCTTTGTACGAAATTAAAAAAAACAAAACAAAACTTTTCCACAACACGATCAAAGTCAAAGAATAAAGGTTAACTCTCATAAAACATTTCGTGTTTTAAGCTTCTGTTATTCTGTGGATCCTACCGTAATACTCTTAAGAGAGATCAGTGCAAACGAAATAAAAACCGAAAACAGAAACAATATAATAAGATATTATTTATACTTTTCCACATTTGTTTGTTTGTTTTTTTAATTTCGGGAAAAGATACTCGAAGGCTATCTGCGCTAGCCGTCCCAAATTTAGCAGTGTAAGACTAGAGGGAAGGCAACTAGTCATCACCACCCACCGCCAACCTTTGGGCTACTCTTTTACCAACGAATGGTGGGATTGACTGTAACATTATAACGCCCCCACAGCTGAAAGGGCGAGCATGTTTGATGTGACGCTTTTCCACATTGCAAAATGTATTTACATATTTGATAGGTTAAAATAAAAAGAAAACTAATTTTGCTGACTTCTATCTTTTTTGTATGTTTTGTTTCACTGAGTTACAGAAAAACAAACACATAGGTACTAGATAAAATTCATATAACCTAGTTAAGTAGTCTAAATGACAGTTTAGACAGCTACATACCAAACCTACTGTTATCGTAGGGTCCACAAAACGGCACATCCTGAAACAAGAAAACTACGTGTAAATATTGTAATGTTATGAAACATCAGGAGAAACGTAATGGAATGTATTATGTGGTTTAATAGATGTTAAAATACTTCTAACAGTCGCAGCTGCTGTGTTTCTAAATTCTTTAAAAATATTCAACAATCATCCACATGGAAAAGTGTTAAATCTATTTCAAACATTAAAAACAAGTAAAATCAACAAAAACACATTGAAAAACAATTTTAGTCTGCTTACAAATTATCAAACTTAAGAAAACTTATTTAGCAATAGTTTTTGTTCTTCCTTTAAATGACAAGCCAATCAGTCAGAGAAGTTTTATTTATCGTTATCTAGTTTGTGATAACGTTTTTTTTTTTTTAATTCGAATAATTTATCTCCTGGTGGGACAGCGGTAAATCTACGGACTTACAGCGTCAAAATCCAAGGTCCTATTCCTTGTAGTAGACACAGCAGATAGTCCAATGTAGCTTTGCGCTAAAACAAACAAGCGAATATCCTAGTACTTGCTATCGCACTATAATTGAGTTACAATAGATTAAATGTATCTTATGAAAAAATGTGTCAGTCGCTCTCTGTAACAGGTGACCAATGAAAACCACAGAAGTGATTTGACGAAATCACAACATTTAATATCAGTTTTTAGTCTGCAAAATGGAAGTCGACTGATCTGTTCAGTTTATAGAAATATGGGTTTGATTTCTAAGATAGTTAATTGTCCGGACAATGGCTGTCAAATCTAAATTAAACAACTTTCATACGTTTACCAGTAGGTTACAGGAAGATGAAAATTCACGTTTGTTTGGTCGTTGTTTCGCCCACAATGCGTTTAAGCTATTTGTTCCAGTTTGATGTATTTGCACATTGAACGCACTCAGGCGTTAATACGGTGATCATAGTCGTATCGTAAAAACTAACTTATTCATGTTAGCACTTGTTCTGCGACTCACGTAACTGACGCAATATATAGCGTTCGTACATGGTAGGAAATACAGTTTTTAATGTAACAGTGCTGTCACCTTCGATAGTTCGCGCTTAAGTGTGCCTTTTTCCCGAACGTTTAACTTGTTTCCATGAGCACAGAAGCAGATGCGTATCGATATAAAAGCAAACGGAATTTGTGTGAATAAATAGTAAGTTACATTTGGTAGTTAACAAATACAACAGTTATATTTTTGCTGCATTTGTCAATTTATAATTTAACAATGAGATACGTATGAGGTAACCTAAACACTTCATTTTATAAGTTAAAATATTATTTACTTTTAAAAATAAGTGTTTGTCCTTCTCTTCAAACTCGACAAAATTTATACAAGGAAATAACAACAATACAAGTACTGGTTGCAGAGAAACTGGGCAAAACAATCGCTTGTTTTCTCGCACGTATCATTAACGTCAACTTTCGGTTTACTTACATTTTTGTTGTAAGAGTCTTGCTTGAATCGCTGATTCCTAGATCTATCGGAAAAATTTAAATTAAGTTAGAAGAGAGATAATTTATTTGAAATTATATGTTTCGTGAGTTTAGTGTCAAAAAATGAAAATAACTGTTCAAAATACGTAGGACTACAAACATTTAATAAAACCCATGCAAAATATAAAAAAACAAACCTTATAACCAATAACCTTCGGAAGGTGTTGTTGTTAGTTTTGTTCCTTAGGAATGGACCAAAACACAAATAAAATATGAGAAACTTCTCAAATGATATTAAATAACGTTACAAACAGCAGCTGTTTTATGATTGATACATCTTGTCGGTGTGGAATTGTACACTTCGAATTTTTGACGGGATGTGTGCCACTAATTTCCGGAGTAAGAAACGAACGAAGCAGGATGCGAGTTATTTCTCACATTCCACCACCGTGTGGGTCATACTTTGTTTGATTCGCTCTTTTCAAGTCTACTGCAGTGAAAGTAGCGAATCAAAGAATAGACTAGGATTCTACGTCATCTTTTCTTCACCGATATTCACGTTTTGGTGACGAAACGAAATTGAACAAAATGTCAGTTGATATGGTGTTTGGTGGAAAGTTACACTAAGGGCTGTCCTTGCTCTGTTGACATCGGGGAATAAAATCCTAACTAACTGACAGGTTTGACAATGTTCTTTACTACAGATGTTGAAACGATCATTTCGTGGCGGCGGATGTAATTAACTCTCGGCTGTGGTCAAAATGATTTTTAAAAAATCGTCTTCCCCTGAAACAAAATATTTATTTAAAAATATCACTAAATTTCAGTTAATGTGCAAAACGTGTTTAGTTTTGGATAAATGGTAAATGAAATAAGAACTTGTAGAACTACTTAGTGTTAGGGTGTTTAGAGAAACCTGTTAATTTTTTTCATCTGTCAATTCAGGTTGCCCTGGGTGTTGGCAACGGTATGTTTACGGATTTACAACGTTAAAATCCGAGGATCGATTTTCCGCTGTGGACATAGCAGATAGTCTAATGTGGCTTTGCTCTAAACACAAACGGGTCATTCCATTATCAAATCATCCAGGGGGCTGCGGGTGACCCCCACAGAATGCCTTGAAAAAATTCACATGTGCTCATCTACTCATATAATGAAAACTTGCCAAAGATTAGATCAATATCTCTAATAGTTTCTGATTTACAGCCATGTAAAATTTAGTTAATTTTTTTATTTTTGATGAATTCGTTTTCAGGCAACTTTGACTCCTTAAAGCTGCAAGAGTAATGGTGGTAGAAGGCTGAAATGTGCTACACTGACTGAATTAATCTCACAAAATTCAAAAATGGTCTCAAACCAAGTTTATCTCTCTTAGGATTTTCATAGTGAGGCTCTAAAATCACATGAAAACCCAAAATCGTAAAAACATTGGTTTATTTAATAAGCCATAGCTCTAAGACTTAATACAATACAAAGCTGAATATTGTTTTCTAATTTCCTATAACATATCAGTTGAAAAATCAGCAATTGTTGTAATTAAAAGTCTGTTAGATCTCCTGTAAAAAATTTTAGTTGCGTGCAACTTTCTATGATTTAGCTAAAAAATAGCCCTACTTCAGGCCACAGTTTGACCATGTCACCAGTTATTCAGCCTTTTCAGATTTTTACCGTATATTCTTACATCTCTGAATATGATCTACAAAAAACAAATCAGGATGGTGTTCAACCTACTTTCTGAGTTATAATTTTTTAAAGTATCCTCTGACCATACGTTGTTTACTTGAAAAACAAAACTTTAATTCAGGTGTGTTACTGTGTGCAAATATATCTATACAATTGTGAAATAATTTATGAATCCCATTGAAATATTCTAATCAGCCTTTACCATATATTCTTACATCTCTGAAGATGATCTTCAAAAAAATCAAGTTTGTGAAAAATAATAAATTATCACATTTTAAGTGTCTCTGATATGTACCATTGGACAAAGGACCACATTCAGGGCATTCACTTCTTTCTTGTAAATCAGGAATCAGTCCTGCAGAATTGTGTAAAGTTTGATCTACTTGAGTGCTATGAAAAACACAAAACTGTGTCAGGTATTAGGTCACATCATAGCTTTATTCTACCAACACATTCTATATGAGAAGGCTATCAGATGATGATGTGTACACAGTTGTAACTGTTGGTAGTAACAGTGAAAGTGATGCTGCAGCAGCTCAAATAGGGTCTAATGATAGCAATGACAATTATCAGCCAGGGAAATATGTGGCATGCATATACAATCATGAATGGTATGTGTGAAACATAAAAGATAGATCAGATGAACATTCTGATGTATTGGTGTCATTTATGAAGAAATCGAGAAACAAACTGTTCTCATGGCCTGCAAGGTCACGTAAAGATGAAAGCTGCATTCCTTTCCAACATATTCTTTGTCTGATAAGTGCACCTACCGTGCAAGGCGTTGTGCTTGCCACTATGTTCTAAGTCAAAGTGATCTTAACATAATCAAACTCGAATTTCAGAAATTTATTCAAGCTGTCTGAACAAAGCAATGTTTATTTGATGTTGTTAAGGCTAATTTATCACCAAAGCAGTTTTTGAAACATTTCATTGTCACGATTATTGCAGTTTGGTGTGACTATAATCTTTCTCAGTTATCCCCTATTGTAGCATTGTGATTTTTGTGTCTGATTTACCCCTTTGTATTTATTATATTATGAATCTTAAACTCAGCCATATCTATATAACTGTAATGCATACACAATATATTTGCATTGCCATGTGATCTAACTAGTTATGCCAATAAACTTGTTCAGAAATGAATGAATTCTTGTTTCTTACAACTTCATTATTGAACATTGTGAAAGGCTGGTTAGAATATTTCAGTGGGATTTATAAAATTCTGACAGGTATTTTTCAAAATTGTATGGATATATTTGCACACAGTAACACACCTGAACTGAATTTGTTTTAAAATAAAAAACGTATGGTCAGAGGATACTTTAAAAAATTATAACTCAGAAAGTAGGTTGAACACCATCTTGATTTTTTTTGTAGATCATATTCAGCTTTGTATCATATTAAGTCTTAGAGCTATGGCTTATTAAATAAACCAATGTTTTTTACGATTTTGGGTTTTCATTTGATTTTAGAGCCTCACTATGAAAATCCTAAGAGAGATAAACTTGGTTTGAACCATTTTTGAATTCTGTGAGATTAATTCAGTCCATGTAGCAAATTTCAGCCTTCTACCACTATTACTCTTGCAGTTTTAAGCAGCCAAAGTTGCCCGAAAATGAATTCGCCAAAAATAACAAAAAATTCACTAGTTTACATGGCTGTAAATCAGAAACTATTAGAGATATTGATCTAAACTTTCGCAATTTTTCATTATATGGGTAGATGAGCACATGTGAATTTTTTCAAGGCATTCTGAGGGGGTCAGCTGGAAAATTGTCCAAAATCTGGATGATTTGACATGGAATGACCCAAACAATTTTTTTTATCACCAGAGCCTATTTGTACTGTAATTTTAAAGACGTGTTATTTACGTTTGTTTTCAGTAGTTCACATTTTTTTCCGTCTGGAGGATTAACTGTAGATATACTGCAGGACTGTCTGTGGCCTACATAAACAAGAAGTTAAACAGATATACTGCAGGACTGTCTCTGGCCTACATAAGCAAGAAGTTAAACAGATATACTGCAGGACTGTCTCTGGCCTACATAAACAAGAAGTTAAACAGATATACTGCAGGACTGTCTCTGGCCTACATAAACAAGAAGTTAAACAGATATACTGCAGGACTGTCTGTGGCGTACATAAACAAGAAGTTAAACAGATATACTGCAGGACTGCCTCTGGCCTACATAAACAAGAAGTTAAACAGATATACTGCAGGACTGTCTGTGGCCTACATAAACAAGAAGTTAAACAGATATACTGCAGGACTGCCTCTGGCCTACATAAACAAGAAGTTAAACAGATATACTGTAGGACTGTCTGTGGCCTACATAAACAAGAAGTTAAACAGATATACTGCAGGACTGTCTGTGGCCTACATAAACAAGAAGTTAAACATATATACTGCAGGACTGTCTGTGGGCTACATAAACAAGAAGTTAAACAGATATACTGCAGGACTGCCTCTGGCCTACATAAACAAGAAGTTAAATAACTTAGTGTAAGATGTTTATAAAAACAGACTCTTGTTGTTTTGCATATAAATTGACGTAATGTTAGTTACAATCTGTGGTATGTTCGTATGTTTAACAGTCGGTCCTATTGTAATAATGTTAATAATCGTACCACATCCTTGTTCGTCAACGGGTTTTATTATTATAATATTAATAATCCCATTAATTACTTCTATGACTTGGGTCTTATTGCACTATTTTCCAATGTCCAAAGTTTTAATGTCCTCGTGTTTTAGGGTTGAGGTTATTGTATGAGTGTTTAGAATATTTCAACTCATATTCACAAAACTTTCTCAGTGGTGTCCACTGTTTGTAAGAAGAGTCTAACAGAACATCTAATTAATTATGGTTGGATTGGAATAGTGAAACTGTATCCATTACGTCTTAACCAATAGGTAGTAGAACTATATAAATTTGCATAAACATGGCGAACAGGTGTTGATTTAAGCAGCGTTCAATACAAACGCACTAGTGGGAAAAGTGGAAAACAGAAAGAATAGTTTTCCCAACATTTTAACTCGTTGCACATAAAACAACGCCGATAAACTCTCACCACAAAGAAACTAAGTCTAATAAGTTGTTACGCAGAGAAACTACGTCTAATAAGTTGTCACGCAGAGATGCACTATTTTTGACAATGTTTTTAACACGACAACCCGATAGTAGTAATGTTCTTCTCATAACCATTATGACCACATCCTGTGTCTCCCCAATGGCACAGCGGCATGTCTATGAATTTACAACGTTAGAAAGCAGGTTTAGATACCCGTGGTGGGCAGAGCATAGATAACCCATAGTGTTGCTTTGTGCTTAACTTCAAACAAGGAAACCTCTTCCGTATAACACAACTCACCAGTTAAGTGTATGAGTTTATAATACTAAAATCAATAAAGACAATTACAGAATGTTTAAATTGATTTTTATTTTGCTCTCTGTGTAAATAAGACGTAATTTGAAATGTGCGATGGTATTTGCAAAAATGTTAGTGTTTTCATAATATTGTTCACACACATTTATTACTCATAGTACCACGTAGAATAAACAAAATATCTTCGCATTGTTTATACGAATAAAGCTCTAGATAACAAAAAACAACAACCAATAAACAAACCCAGAGCATAAGATACTGTGATTACTGGGAAGTGTGTGAAATTGATGAAATGGCACTGAATGGTCATCGTATGTCAACAGCTGTGGTCTTCCATTCGCCAATGAAATTGAATCTACCATGACCCATACTCTTTTTTCCACAACAAATTAATTTATTATTACCATTGCAGTTATAAATGCTAAAACCCGGATTTCAATGTATTCGGTGTACAGAGCACAGATGGGTTATTGTAAAATAGCTTTGTGCTTGACATAAAAATTTAAAAAAATATTCATATTTTTCCATAAAAAATAAATAAACCGGGACCAATTAATGTGACTTGTTATTAGAAAACGATAGACATTTCATGGCTCTGTAGATCTCACCATGCATTAAACACCTGCCAATCATTGGACAATCAAGTTTGAACGCTTTATGGGGTGTAATTGGAGCATCACTCTACCTCTGGTAACAGGATTGTTTGCACACTATCCGAACGCTATTGAGAATAATAAACCTCTACATAATTCAATACAAGATATAGTTGTTTTTATTTAGTGATATTAAACAACGTAATAAACTATCGTGCGTCCAAAAAGTTTCAACGATCGTACAAACCGATGTGAAAAGAGTTTGTTTAGAAAGCTCGCACGAAGCTACACAATAATGTTGGTCGTTTCTAATCTTGAACCGATAGACTAAAGGTAGAAAACTAGTTAACAGCACCTACCTTCAACTCTTAGGCAGTTTATTTCGAATAGTAAAATTTAGCGGTTATCCACAGTTCTAAAGCGTGGAACAAAATTTTGTGGCAACAGGAAAGCAAACAGTAGGTCTTCACTTTTACAGTTCGGCTCTATAACCAAAAGGTCATGCCAGGTTTGATATTAAGAGATATAATGCGGTATTGTTAACATCATATCTTTTATATTCTCTGAGATTATAAATTGACAAATTAAAGTTCATTTATTTCGAAATGAGAAGCCGGACACAGTAAAGAAAATGATACATTCCGTTACGAAAATTCTTCAGTTGATATAATGACCGAGCTACTTCCACGTAAAATTTACCTTTTACACCAGGCAAAGATAAAAAGGGCAAGTAGGATAATGCATAAGAAGCCACCAGCTGTCGCTCCGACAATAGTAACAATTTGTTGTGACGAAAGGTCCGAGTTACCAGGGTCTGCATGAGAAACACATACAATGAGAATGATATAGTAGAGATGGTTAATTCTATAATAATTCTGCATAAGTAACGCAAAAAGACATATGTGTATATATAACGTGACACAATAACTTCTATATATAAACATATGAAGTAACATATGACAAAATATATATTATTATAAACACTTGGTTCAGTAATGCTTGTTATGATGTAACATGTTTTGAGACACATTCTCAGGAACAGCTGGTTCAGTAATATCTGAGATATATGTTTTATAAGTACCTGTTTTAGTAAAATTCGTTTTAAAGTAACACATATATTTATTGAAATATATTGTGGGACACACTTGAACGAGTATAATTTAACTTAAATTAACGCATATTATTATATATGTAAAACCACAACCACACAAAGATGCACAATAAATTTTTGCGCTTTGCTCACTGTGGGAATCAAATACTGAATTATAGCATTATAAGATTTCTAACTTCCCACTGAGCTACCTATGATATTGTTAGATAGAAACACTTGTCTAAATAAAACGTTGTTTTAAGACATATAGTAGATGAATTCATTTTACTGGAAGTCGTGAGAACAAAATTGAAAATCAGAAGTACAAATGTTACTCAAACATCATGCTTTCATAAGTATCTTTTTAAATCTTTTTACACGCCCAATCTATTTTTGATGTCATTCTTAAGAGTGTTCCTTTTGAAATAATGAATAATTACTTGAGTGAGCGCATTGATAAAACGCGTTAATATTTGAATGTGGTACCATAGATGGCGCTTGCAAGATAGCATTTGCTTTGCACGTGGTATTGTTAGAAATTGCAATTGGTTGAGTTTGATGTTCGAACTCATTAATTCACTCATTGACTAGGACGAATGTTACAACCATTATCTATTTAAAGAAAATAATAATCAATATTACACTGTGCGTATTAATTAATTAATACATTGAACCTCAAATGAAACAGTTTGTTGTTTAATTTGACTGACCTAATTTTACGAAATGGTTTGAGTGAAATATAGGTTTGTAGAACCTTAAAAATGGACACATTCTTATGTATTTTATGTGGTACAGCTTATAAAGTGATTTTTCCCTATCGTTTCGTGATTAGGCTTAATATTTCTCTCACATCAGACGAGTGCTCTACGGAATGACAAGAATGTTTATCCCTCTACCAATTTTGAATAAAGATTTTTTTAACAACTCGATCTACCACATTTTTCCCTTTTCACATATAAAGACCTGCCCTCAAGCACAGGATTGTGGATGACGGTCATCGTCAGGTTCACCGAGGAAGGTCGAAACGTTGTTCGCTCTTCTTTGTAAAATATTTTCTCAACCCAAACGAGTCGTTTCTGCATATATATTTCTCTACAAGTGGGTTTTCTCGACATCACTAAATAAACACATCAGCACTTTCTACTAAGGCACTTTTAAAAACTCAAACTACTATTGGTTTATTTTAAAAGACAAAATATTACTACAAATATCGAAATTTGTCTAGTTATAAATCACTTTTTTGATCACTAATTGGATTTTTAGAAGACGTAATCACTAAAACATTCAGACAGAAGGCGCTGTTTAAACAAAATCCAATAGTTAGTTTCGTAGATTATTGACCAATGAGACAGACAACGGGAGTCCGTTACTTAGTTATGTGTGTTGTTTTGACTAAATAGGTAAAAAGATACGTTGGGTAGCAATATTTTACAATTTCCAGATGGATTTTAAGAAGCAAATTGATAAATGTAATATTATTATTTGTGATATTGCTACACTTGCTGTGAAAGATAATTACGTGTTGGTAGAATTAAACAAAATAATCTACTTTCTTATCTGGGAATCATACTTACGTAGTTACTATACAAATAACCATAGTGTTAACAGATGGAAGCTTATCTTTGTATCGTACTGTTTCAAAATTATGTTGTTAACATAAGTACAGAGATAAGAAACACACACTGATACATGTATTATATAGTGTTTGTTACAAGGGCCATAACTAGCCATGTATTGTATAGTGTTTGTTACAAGGGCCATAACTAGCCATGTATTGTATAGTGTTTGTTACAAGGGCCATAACTAGCCATGTATTGTATAGTGTTTGTTACAAGGGCCACAACTAGCCATGTATTATATAGTGTTTGTTACAAGGGCCATAACTAGCCATGTATTATATAGTGTTTGTTACAAGGGCCACAACTAGCCATGTATTGTATAGTGTTTGTTACAAGGGCCATAACTAGCCATGTATTGTATAGTGTTTGTTACAAGGGCCACAACTAGCCATGTATTTTATAGTGTTTGTTGCAAGGGCCATAACTAGCCATGTATTGTATAGTGTTTGTTACACGGGCCATAACTAGCCATGTATTGTATAGTGTTTGTTACAAGGGCCATAACTAGCCATGTATTATATAGTGTTTGTTACAAGGGCCACAACTAGCCATGTATCGTATAGTGTTTGTTACAAGGGCCACAACTAGCCATGTATTATATAGTGTTTGTTACACGGGCCATAACTAGCCATGTATTATATAGTGTTTGTTACAAGGGCCACAACTAGCCATGTATCGTATAGTGTTTGTTACAAGGGCCACAACTAGCCATGTATTATATAGTGTTTGTTACACGGGCCATAACTAGCCATGTATTGTATAGTGTTTGTTACAAGGGCCACAACTAGCCATGTATTGTATAGTGTTTGTTACAAGGGCCACAACTAGCCATGTATTATATAGTGTTTGTTACATGGGCCACAACTAGCCATGTATTGCATAGTGTTTGTTACAAGGGCCATAACTAGCCATGTATTATATAGTATTTGTTACAAGGGCCACAACTAGCCATGTATTGTATAGTGTTTGTTACAAGGGCCATAACTAGCCATGTATTGTATAGTGTTTGTTACAAGGGCCATAACTAGCCATGTATTGTGTTGTGTTTGTTACAAGGGCCACAACTAGCCATGTATTGTATAGTGTTTGTTACATGGGCCACAACTAGCCATGTATTGTATAGTGTTTGTTACAAGGGCCACAACTAGCCATGTATTATATAGTGTTTGTTACATGGGCCACAACTAGCCATGTATTGTATAGTGTTTGTTACAAGGGCCACAACTAGCCATGTATTATATAGTGTTTGTTACAAGGGCCACAACTAGCCATGTATTGTATAGTGTTTGTTACAAGGGCCATAACTAGCTATGTATTGTATAGTGTTTGTTACAAGGGCCACAACTAGCCATGTATGATATAGTATTTGTTACCAGACTTATAACTATATATATATAGGTTTTTTGTAACAACCCAGTTTTAGATACGAGTTTGTTTTCTTCTATTGGAGAACATGATTATTAGAATACATGAAACTTTGTTCGAATCACTGCATAATGCTACAGCTATATTCAAGAGTTCATAAACCATATCAAATTCCTAAATTTATCAGAGAACACCTACGTAGGACGATTAGACCCTTTACCGTACCGTACGGGCGTTAATATAGCTGGATGTATCTTTAATAAACGTTGTATGTTGAGTTGGTATAATGTAGCAGTGAGATAAGGCACTTTATCAACTTTAAACGTTTCTGTTTAATTTTTTCGATAAAAAAAGAATACGGAAAGTAGTACATCCCAAACAAAATCTGGCTGCATATATATTAAAAGTAATCTAAGCAGCAGTTTCCTGCTATGGGGTGTGGGTTGGGTGTGTGAAGCCCCTTACTTTTTAGCCAAAAAGTGCCCTTTTTTCTAGGGCACGCGAAACTTCCACAACCGCTAAAAACATATTTGATTAACCTAGGTGTATCAGAGGTAACCAACAGTCCCCCCTAACTTTTCTTTGTCAGTGAACCCCTTCCCTTCAGTATTATCTGCACGTTACTGTTAAACACGTAAAGATAAATCTTGTATTTAATTACTTGACCTTATGTTAAACACAAAATATCCATTTTTTGTCTTTCATAAACCTTTAAATGATATGACAACTTGCATAGCTTTTTATCATAATTTACATAGGCTAAGTGGTTAGGGCGCTCAACTCACAATCTGAGGGTTACGGGTTCGAATTCCAGTCACACCAAAACATGCTAGCTCTTTCAACCGTGGGGCATTATAATGTCGCGATCAACTCCACTATTCGTTGGTAAAAGAGTAGTCCAAGAGTTGGCGGTGGGTGGTGATGGCTAGTTGCCTTCTCTCTAGTCTTACACCACTAAATTAGTGCAGATAATCCTCGTGTAGCTTTGCGCGAAATTCACACAAAAGTAATTCACATTATGGTTTTAGTTATTATTACTGAAAATCGTCAAGAAATTATGAAAGCACGTGTTAATTAGCTACTGTTTTTCTACATGGTTCCAAAACTATGTACAGTACAGTCAGAAGAACAATTCATCTGCCATGAGAGCAAACTTTGCTGACAGAGTTTATAAAATGCTTCCAAATCTCGATCAGTCACTGCGAAGTGAGAGACTGGAGGAAAGTAAGGTAGCTAGTCAACAACACTCCAACTACCAACTCTTCGGGCTAATCTTTACCAGAGAAAAAAGGTATTCCTGGTTGAAAGGATGAGCATGTTTGGTGATGGGACTCGAACCTATGACCTCCAGGTTTCGAATCAAGCATCCACACAAGTTGAGCTGGAGAACACCTCCGTCCAAGGTTTGTAATTCTTGCTCTACTCGGTTTATTTTTGAAAACAACAACAAATGTTAAATTATAAATTTGAAAGGGTCCATAAACTCAATTTGATTTTTTTCGATGAAAATGTTTGGAACTACTTTAACCTTGTGACCCTTCGTAGTCAATCATACAGCACTCATAAAATACAATAACAGAAGCATCGTGCTTGTTTAATTTCTTTTATTGCTAGCTGTCAACCAAATTCAGGGGGTGAATAAAGAATAATGTTTTAAATCTTAAACGTCTTAAGTAACTTTGAAAAACTATATACACTTATATATATAGGCTTACCCGAGGGAAAACAAACCCATCCACTGACGTCACCGAATTCAAGAAAGACACTTTCAGTAAGACAACTTGTGACACATTCTCTCGTATCCTTCATGATAACTTGAGCGCACCTTTAAAAAATCCAAAGTAATTATATAAGATCAAACCGGGAAATATTGTTACAAATCTTAAGTGTAAATCAGTAATACTTTTCATTAGATTCAATTTTCAATTTTTATAGAAGATAAAACAATTGTCGCCTCTAATTGTTAGGTCTTACCTTGTACACTGCCCTTCGTTATTATATGCGATACAGTCTGTTCTTATTTCTTGTGAGACACGGTCTGTTACAAAGAAGGATAAGAAAAAAATTCAAGATATATAAATGTTAGTTTAGTTAACACTTATTTCTTA
This sequence comes from Tachypleus tridentatus, assembly GCF_004210375.1. Lineage (NCBI taxonomy): Eukaryota > Metazoa > Arthropoda > Merostomata > Xiphosura > Limulidae > Tachypleus > Tachypleus tridentatus. The sequence goes on from NC_134833.1 coordinate 30,970,966, forward strand.
TATCCTTATGTAGTTTTAAAAAATACGCCAACAGTACAACCTGGTATTTAGAACAAAACCTAAAACAACGTCATAAAGTAAACTTATATAAACCACAGTAAACGAATAATAACAAAAAAGAACGTGAAGGTTTTATATAACGTTGCAAAGAAAGTGGATGTTATTATGACGTTACATTATCAGGTTTCATTAATGGTGAAGCCTTAAAAGTAATTTAGCATATAACCTCTCTCACTGTCCATTCTGTGAACCTAGACTCATACCAAAGGCCAACGTAAGTTTTGACATTTCCCCTTAGTTTGAAGAGTTATCGTTTATGAATCAATATAAATAAACGTCAGTACGTGTCTGTGTATCTGTTTCTTATACGTTTCCACATTTCTTAATCAAATAGCACCCAACTTAACACAGTGATGCAGGATGGCATGACGAAGGTCATGAGGGGGTTAGACACCCCTATCTAATTTCGGAAAAATTATCAATGTTGTACATCCCTCAGTATTAGAATGAACTATGTAATCACTGTTATAGTTCTTAAAAATAGGATGTCTTCGTTTTTAGTGTTGGTACCTTTAAGTATTTTTGTTGTACTTTTAATGTTTATTTCAATGTAAAAAAAAGTAGAAGCACAATTTCTTATTCTTTGTTACAAATGAGTTGTTTGTTATTTTATCGCATAATTACTTCAGCTGGTTGTAAATATAATAGTGTAAACTTCTTTACATTTTCTACGTTATCACTTATCGCAACTTATATTATTTGCTTATTTGGACAACCTTCCAATAAGTAAATAGACATCCTCTGAAACAGTGTTTTACAACTTTAAATATCGGTTCCCTTCTAACTCAGCAAAGTTTCAGTTGCAGAGTGATTGTTTTGATATGGTTGTCTCCAACTATTCTGTTTCTTTCGTTGTTATTTTTGGACTTCCGCACTATAAGGTCCCTTCACAGTCACTAGTACGTGTCCCCCAGGAGAGCTGTTCACAGTTTCGAAAAAAACCTGCCTTAAAATATAGAGAGACAATCTCCATACTGTCACGTGCAAATAATCCCGACATGTAAATACAGATATATTTCAGTAAGGACCACAGGACACAAACAGATATACCACTAAAGAAAGAACCTTAGAAATTAATTGTATTTTTATTAAGTTGAACAATCGTAGGATGAGAAAGGCATCAGAATCAGGGAGAAGTCACCACGATGGTCGTAATGAGTAAAGGTGTTCTAGTCCTGTCTGAAAAGAAAGATCCCGTGGCTCAAAACAAACAGAATGGACTGTTATTGCTGTCTTGACGCTACTGCTACAGGACAAATGCAACAGTACCACAATACCATCAAACGCCATCTTTAAAGCATAAACTACAAGTAACGAGTAGCTAAACAGAAGTCTCTTTTCTCTTCAGGCAACATTGTAGGTCAACGCCTTTTTCGTGGCTTTTGGGACACTGTAACTGTTCTCCAAACAATTCAGGCCTGCATAAGTATTGGACAGTGGACACACCTGGTTTCGGAAAGATTTCCTTCCTGGAACTTTCGTTGAACTTTCTGTAAGCCATGACAAAATACTTTATTATTTATATTACGGAATGGGGTATCATATGGGCAGCTGGACTATAATAGTTGGTGGTATACAAGTTGATGGTCTTTCCAGCTCAGTATATTGTGCTTCTCGAGAAAGGTTTCTCTACCTGGTTATCCCAGTAACCAGCTCACCAGACAAGGTAGTGTTTTCATACAAAATGAGATTTTGACTCCTATAGCTCCAGTCATAAGATGATAGCTTGATGATTACCATTCTCCCTTTGCAAGGCCAGGCCATTTGCCAGATCAAGGCATTGCCACAATACCAGGACATTTACCAGATATGAAACCAGTTTGATGATCAAAACAGTACTACTCTTTCTTAGCAAGAGCAGACCACTCGCCAGAAATGAGCCCAACTTGATAATCAAGACAGTATCATTTTTCCTTAGTAGAGCCAAGCCATTTGCCAAGCATGAACTTTACTGAGTGTGTTTGGACCTTTCTTAGTAATTCCTTTCGAAAACAACGCAAATAACCAACTTTTAGGTACATTGTCATTCAAGCTCTTCAACAGGATTGGAATGCAGTCAGAGGAATCCATATTTTGGGTCTTGGGAACACGATGTAGAACAATAGTTTTGCCATAAATATTACAATAGGGGAAGATCCACTGAGTGCTAATGGTCATCTCGGGAAGATCCATGGAGTGCTAATGGTCATCTCGGGAAGATCCATGGAGTGCTAATGGTCATCTTGTATCTTTTAATTCATGTTTTTTTTTTTTTAATAAAACGGCATTCTTTCTGGAGGGGAGTGGATGCTTATTTATAAGTAAGACGTTTATCTATTTCAATAAACAACTTACAATATCTACTGAAAGTTTCATCTTGAACTGCCCCTCAGTAACTCAGCGGAAAGGATAAAAGCTTAAAATGCTAACATTCGAGGTTCGATTCTTCACGCTGAACATAATACAGATATTACGCCTTGTAGCTTTGCAATTAAAACAAACATAATCTGAATTTACTGAGAGCTTACTTTTTATCCAATTCAAAATCGTAATAAATTCCCCTATAATCTTACAATATATGCATAATTGCAATAGAAATCTAGTCTATAATTATTTTTGTCTTGTTATTTATGACTGGATTTTTTATTCTTTTTGCTTACGACACTCATTTGCAAGTGTTACTAAACCGTACAATTAACTAACTAGCTGTCCCTTTTTTTTCTGGTGACAACACATTGCAACACATTACTTATGATGAAATACAACGATATTAAACCCAGTGTAATTACATTATTCAATCATAGCAATTCTCTGGATATAAAAATATGGTCTGCATAACTAACTGCTACATACGTTTGTGTACCATTGGATAAATATGTGTTATATACGTCCTGATACCGGTTATCAGTGTCAATAAAATATGCACTGAAATGTATACAACATTCAACTCAAAAGTGTTCCGCTAGTACAGCGATAAGCCTACGGATTTACAACACTAAAATCAGGGGTTCGATTCCATCCTATGTGGCTTTGCTATAAGAAAACACACACACTTAATCTCAAAAAAATATTGCGAAGATACTTCTCTAACCAGTAAAGATCGTATTTGTATTGAATTTGCACGACAGCCCATGACGTATACTGTTGTACGAGGTTTAAAAATGCCAGTAACGACCGAAAACATCCTTTTAATGTCAAAGTGTACATCTTTAGGGATAATTGTTACTGAATTCAGGATTGGTATTACTACGGGTAATGTGCAAAAATCACCTTTTATTAACAATTACTCTGCTCATGTGAAACTTGATGCAAATTATGACATGAAACACGCACATCTGGTATTAAGTTCGAAAATGTATTCATAAGACGGCTAATATGGATACTAAAAGTTTAATTAAAATAGAGTAGAGAACAACGTTTCGACCTTCTTAGGTCATCTTCAAGTAGGTTTTTTGTTATCATGGTATTAAGAAAGAAACATGCACTTCTGGTATTAAGTTCATTGTGACATGAAACGCTCATCTGGTATTGAGTTCATTGTGGAAAGACGCACATCACGTATTAAGTTCATTGTGATACGAAACATGCACATGTGGCACTAAGTTCATTGTGACTCGGAACACGCACATCTGGTAGTGAGTTCATTACCTAAGACTTTGGTGAAACTTTCAGAGTGTAGTAGAGTATATTGGCTGTTAACAGGGAACTTTATCAGATTGTGATGACTGCACACATTCCACTAAACCACTCATTGTAAACCATCAACTGTTATAGTGACTCGAGAACAAGAGCTGAGGTAAAGTACAGTGAAAATTTTCATGTGGAGTAGTGATAAATCTGATAGGTATTGTTAAAAGATTTATGATTGTCTTACCACAACCTTGAGTAATGACATGGTTAGTATCATAACATTGGTCTGTTTCAGCTACTTTGAACTCGGCCTATTGATAATTGAGACAAAAAGGGTTTTTCATAAAGTTAAACCTTTATCTCCTTGTTTGGTGATAACTTGTAAATGCGAAGATCAATAAGTTCCCATTTGGTGATTTTTTTCTCTGAAGAAAACAGGGTGTCCAGTTTGTTGTGGATACATTCCTTCAGCTGTATAGTTTCGCTACTTTAGAAAACTTACTAGGAGATGTTTTTTCAGATGACTAAATTTCTTAGATATTCTTCAGCCAACAGCAACGAATCTTTGATAGATTATTTAAGCAGAGTATTCGTGATGAGTAAACTGGAATGGACGACAAGAAGACATTTCGAAAACCTGTCGTCTTTAGATCAGAAGACGAAAGACTCGAAACGTCGTTTTCTACTCTTGTGCTTTTTACAACAGAAAGTTGTCGTCCATTCTAACTTACTCAATAACGGATCTGTTTGTTTGTAATTAAGCACAAAGCTGCAGTATGGGCTAATTGTGCTCTATCCATTAGGGGTATCGAAACCAGGATTCTAGTATTGTAAGTCCGCAGACATTCCGCTGTGCCACTAGGGAGCAAATCTGTTGGAAGTACGGGCCTTATGTATGTATTTGTTTGTTTTAAAACAAATCTACATTGGGCTATCTACAGTGTTTACTTCGAGGAATAGAACCCCTGACATATCTTAGCGTTAAAAGTCCAGGAACATACCGATGGACTTATGCATGTGAAATCATGTGTTGTTGTGAAGTGTACGTTATGACCAAAGCCAATACATGTCAACATAAATAACAAAATAATTGATGTTAAATAAATAATTAATCATTTCACCTAATTCTGATTTGTAAAAGACTCGTGTAAAACTGATAAAAATACAACTTAATTTGGGTTCACACCAAAACAGTTGTTCACACACTAGTAATACAGATAGCCTGGTATTGGACAAAAATCCTCGTTGGCACTGGGAGTAACAGATAACGTGTGGTTGACATATTTGTACATACATTCTTATTTGCTTCCACTCATAGGTTCTTAAGATTAACTGATTCTGAATCGTCAAAATTTCGGATAATTCTGATAAGAAGTAGAACATTTCACCGATCAGTTAAAATAAAAGTGTTTTTCCAAACGTATATCTACGTATATATATTTTTCTCTAATCGTAAAATATTTAAAAATTATTCATTAGTATCTTTGGAAGTAGTAATAGATTATTTTTACGCGTTTTTATCGAGGTTCTTTTCATATCAACTATATATTATTATGATTTACTACACGTTATCTGTAGTGGCATTATATAAGTAGTAAACTGGTGAACAGTTTTATACATAGAGATATGTACATAATCAATCAAACCAACCCAATAACGTAACACACATTTTTACAGGCTCGGCATGACCAGGTGGTTAAGGCATTCGACTTGTAATCCGAGGGTCTCGGGTTCGAATCCCCGTCACACTACACATGCTCGCCCTTTCAGCTGTGGGAGCGTTATAATGTGACCGGCAATCACACTATTCGTTGGTAAAAGTGTAGCCCAAGAGTTGGCGGTGGGTGGTGATGACTAGCTGTCTTCCTTTTTGTCTTAAACTGCTAAAATAGGAACTGCTAGCGCAGATAGCCCTCGTGCAGCTTTGCACGAAATTCGAAACAAACCAAACTGCATTTCTACACCCACACTTTAAAACAAACTTGTATAAAACAACGCAGTTTTACCGCTGTTCGAATGGCTATAACACACGCTTAAGATAAAAAAGTAACAGAGTCGCTATGGAATAGCAAAAGAACGAAAAACTTAAATGTTTGTGAGACACACAATCTTTGTGTTAAGTTTTATATAATCTTCACATGCCAAAAACCAAAAAGGTGACTTCAAAACACAATATATTTAAATAAACACAAAGTTGTATTGGAAACCACATCTTATTTGTACTTTTAGAAAATAAAACATGAAGTTTTTGTTATAGTATTACAGCAATTAATTGTGTTAATGTATCACATAACATTTTACATGTGTATTTGCAAGTCTAACCCAAAAATACTTATAACTGTTTCTATGCCTGCTGGCAGTCTAGTCCAATAATATGATGCACGTGACTACACCTATTGGAAACTCAATAAAATAACATGCGAAATTACACGTAATCACAATTCATTAATATAACACACACTAGCTGGCCCGGCATGGCCAGTTGGTTAAAGCGCTCGACTCGTGATTTGAGGGTCGCGGCTTCGAATCCCCGTCGCATCAAACATGCTCGCACTTTCAGCCTTGGGGGCGTTATAATGTGTCGGCCAGTCCCACTCTTGGTTGGTAAAAGAGTAGCCCAAAGGTTGGCAGTGTGTGGTGATGACTAGTTGCATTCCCTTTAGTTTTACACTGCTAAATTAGGAACGGCTAGCGCAGATAGTCCTCGTGTAGCTTTGCTCGAAATTAGAAAACAAACACACACTAGGTATGACTAATGACAACTTAACAGCATAGCACACCTATAAAACAATAGTCATTGAAACGTTTGTAGATATAATGATATTGCTACTTACATAATACATGGTGGTAAACAATTATCTTTCCTATTTTAAGTAAATAACTCAAAAATACACCCATGCAGTTTTCAACATCTTGTAGCCCAACTCATATAGTTTTTATTGCTGTGTCAGTAGAATTTTGTATGTGCACTCTTCTATGTCAGTGGCTCTCAGCACGTCAAACTGATGTTTGATTTCAATCCACTTTTGCTGTAACACGGCCACAGTTACAGTGGCGATGTTCTTTAGCGCCATGATGATTGCTATAGGTGTGCGATACACGATATCCTTAACATACCTCTAAAAAAGAAGTTTAGTGAAGTGATGTATTGGGAATGGTAAGGCCACACAATTGGCTCACACTGCAAGTCCAACAATGCATTGAGTTTTTTTTCTTGAACGGTTGCCATTTTATAGGGTAACACTACCCACTGGAGTGAAAAGAAAAAACAAAAATAGTAATGAAAACTTTTTGTTTGACTACAAAATGTTGAAAACTGCACGATTGTATTTCTTTAGTTTTAATTACACTGTGCAACACTCAAAAAGTACAAGAGATCTGTGGCCATTTTTATATGCAAAATAACATGGGAAATCCATTTCTGGTCTTCTTTTTGTTGAATTAGGCATGGTTTTTGCAGAATTGTCACTGTATACCCTTTTTGTCATTATTATTAAATAAAATTCTCTACCGCATTGTAAAATGGTTTTCAACCCAGGGCTAGAGACCAATCTTAGTAACACCTACAATGTGATATGATAAATAGCACAGTACAGTTTAAAATCATATTTTCTGGTTTATTGTGTGCTTATATTTAATTGAGTTTATCACTTAATACTTTATACTTCAAAGCTTGTGTTTAATGTTATTTATTTTTTTTTCTTTCAGATCTTATTTGTTTTCAACAATGAGTGCAAGACAGTGCAAAAATGATCCAAACAGATTCTGTTACATATGTGAGGAATAAAGAAAAGCGCAGTATTACACGCCATATCAAAAAAATGTACAAGGCGTACTTCGTTTGTGACTTAGGAGACCAGGACAAGTCATGGGCTCCTCATGTGTGTTGCCTTACATGTGTGAAGACATTGAGTGCCTGGTATGCAGGAAAAAATGTTCACATGAAGTTTGGTGTGCCAATGATTTGGCGTGAGCAGAAAGATCACTCTAATGATTGCTATTTCTGTCAGCAAGACTTTACAGGCTGTAATGTACTACAGCAAAGCAAAGAAACACATTGTTTACCTAAATTTGCAATCAGCAATGCGCCCAGTAGAGCACTCAGAAAATTTACCTGTGCCCAAACCTCCAGATCAAGAAATGCAGAGTTCCAGCAGTGCAGATGAACATTCCAGTGGTGAATATGTGGAGCCCAATCATCCAGAAAGCGAGAATAAACCAATAACATTTTCTCAAGAGGCTCTAAATGACTTGTGCATGGATCTCTATTTAACCAAAGACAAAAGTGAGTTTCTGGCATCAAGGCTTCAAGAACGTAATCTTCTTGAGAAAGGAGTGAAGATAACACTGTACAGGAAACGTACAGAGGATCTGCTTGCATTATTCACCATGAAGGATGACTTATGCTTTTGTAATGACATCACTGAACTTTTTGAGCAACTGGAAATACCATATGATAACACCAACTGGCGACTTTGCATAGATGCATCCAAGGACAGCATCAAAGCTGTTCTGCTACACGATGGTAACACTCTGTCTTCTGTTCCCATAGCTTATAGCACAACCATGAAAGAATCATATCAAAATCTGAAAGCAATTCTAACAAGCATACAGTATGATGACCATAACTGGCATATTTGTGCAGATTTCAAGGTTGTGGCCATGCTTACTGGCCTTCAGCTTGGCTATACTTCATTTTGCTGCTTCCTCCAGAGCAAGAACTGAACATTATGTACGCAACGATTGGCCGATCCGAGATGAAATTGAGCAAGGAAAACACAACATTATGCACAAACCACTTGTGAAAAGTGATAGAATTCTTTTACCACCTTTGCATATTAAACTTGGTTTGTTTAAGCAATTTGTGAAAGCCTTGGACAGGGAATCCTTCACATTTGCATATCTTGCAGAGAAGTTCCCTTCCCTGAGTCAAGCTAAAATTAAAGAAGGTATCTTCATAGGTCCCCAAATTGTACTTGATGAAACCTTCATCACACATCTCAAGAGAAAAGAGAAACTTTCATTGAGTCATTCAAGAAAGTTTGTGATAACTTCCTGGGGAACCATCGTTCAGAAGACTATGTGCAAGTTGTGAATGATCTGCTGAGTCATTATCATGATATTGGATGTAACATGTCTCTAAAAGTTCATGTGCTCCACTCTCATTTGGATTTTTTTGCGGAAAATCTTGGTGATGTGAGTGATGAACATGGCGAGAGATTCCATCAGGATATTTCAGTGATGGAGCGACGATTTAAAGGAAAATGGAACCCTGGCATGTTGGCAGACTACTGCTGGGGTATAAAAAAAGATCACACTCCACACAAGAGGCTTAGAAGAACAAAAGTTGTTTAAACTGACAGGTGTGTGTTTTTAATTCATAACCAATAAATGTTTTGTTATACCAACTAAATTTTTGTTTTGGTTTTGTAACTTTCAGTATTTGCAATGTTGTGTTCAATACGAGATATTTTGCAGTATATTATAAAACATATGGTTCGTGGTACAAGAAAACGGTGCCTAATCTGGAGGAATAAAGGTCAGATTCAGAATCAGGACAATTTTTTGACACAGAAACAAGTCTTACTTAACTTGTACTTTTTTTGAACCTGAAATTTGTTGCACAGTGTTATTAATTTTAAAATAGTGATGACGATTTTGAACTACCAAAAGCTGCTTGTAGAACATTACAGCTTCAGTATTGTTACTATAAAGAAGCATAACCGATTTGGGGATTACTTTAAAATATCGTTGGTCTTGCGTGAATATTTACGTCTGTTCTGAAAGGTACGTTTCAGATTTTGACCTAATCCGTAAATCCACATCAGGTTTGAATATCACTTCATATGGAAAAAGTTATCTTTTTTTCTATTTTTATACTTTTCTGCGTGTATGTTAGTTAAAATCAATTATTTTAACTCTATTGATTTGAAGTTCTTTGCATTAAACAAATCAACATAAAATATCTACTGCAAGGTTAAAAGGCCCTCATAATTTATAGCAATCCCAGTTTATTGTCCAAGCTACGCCGTTACCTCCAATTACTTCTAAAATTATCTCGGAGGGGTGAGAGGGCTTAACCAAAAACAATCTTAGAACACACGTCCATGTTTGATTCTGCTAGCCTGTAACTAGGAGAGTAACCACAGGTTTAAACATTTCGCTCTTAAATTCGAAATACAGGAAAACAAAATCCGATTGCATATTCGTGCTCAGCGACCTGAAAACCTATTTCCTAACTCCATCTTGTCGGAATGTTTTTCTGGACACATTTTGGCTCCCGTTAGTTACGTTGGCATTTCCCCCAGGCTACCCCGAATCCGACTTTAAAATTTGGTCCTGCTATATCCATAACTTTAGGCGTTCACATAAAAACACATTCACCGACATATTATTAACCTCTTGAATTTTGGGAATTGTTGGGCTTTTGATAAAATGTTAATGCTTTCAGAGTGCTTTATTGAAGTGTGTAACTTCTAGTTCAGTTATATATATATATATATATATATGGTATAAGACACACATATAATTATTCTAAATCTACTTACCACGCTAACTTAACCTCATTTTTTTTGGGTAATTACTTGACAGAGTTAACAATATATAGCTCTTTTTGGCAGGATCAAAGTTAGATCACTGTTTAACTTTTACAATAATTTCTCTCTGGATTTCGCTGTCAGATCAATAATTAGTTAATTTTAAAATCAGAAGCAAATCATTAACACTAATTACTACTATTAGGGATGGCAAATATCCCTTGTGAAGCTTTGCGCAAAATTTAAAACAAATCAAACAGGAATTGTTGGTAAAATCTGATTCATCAGATGTGCTTCCTTAAGGCGTCCTTGCTTCATCCTCTTCAGATTCCCACAGCATGTCTTCATTCACTTTCACGGAAGATTTTTGGAGGCCATCTCTTTATGTATATATTTATTTTTTCAAGATTAGCTTATGGACTATGTGGCCTCGGCCTCAGAGGCCATTTTGAAGCTGCAAATTGAGGCCAAAGACGACCAGTATAGCATATGTTAGCAAACAGGACGAGCAATTGGTCTGAAACAGAAAAGGCCGAATTTTGTTGGTCACGCGTGATCAAGAGAGCTATTATTTATATTTATTCACTGTATGAGAGTTTCTCACAACTGTTCTATTCATGATGTTAAAACGATTCCAAAAGGTTGCAGAGCCTTAATTTTGTTTTTCCGTTTCTGTTTTCTTCCTACTACACGCATGTGCATATTCCTTGTCTCCCCTTAAATAGAAAAGGCTGGTTCTTTCTCTCAACATGTACGCACACTTCCTCAAGTAAAAAGCTTTGTTTTTGTTCTGTGTACTCGCAGGAATCATCTATAAGGTGACTTTACAAAAACGTTTGTTTTCGGCAAATTTTCATTTACGTTGTGAAGAAAATAAATCAGTCCTTTACTGAATGGAACGATAATAAAGTCAGGATACATTTCAAACGACACTCCATCACGCAGATATAGCCTAGATACCAAAAAGGGAAGGTATTTTGCTTGGGAATTTTAAAATGGCGTGAAAAGCACAAGCTAGAAACAGGAGAAATGTATTCATTTTTGATAATTTACCTTTACAAACCCCTAATGTACTCATTTTGTTTTGATTAAAATAGCTTTAGGATATTTAAAATTTTTCCGAACATTATTAATTTTAGTGATTTTAATCAAAATGTTTAGTTAGGTAAGGAAATAATTTTGATTTTTTTTGTAAAAAATCACGATTAATATGGTTGATTTAATCAAAACAACTCACGATATTTTGAAGCCATTTTCATCCCAGCTATTGGCACAGATAATTTATTGCATTTTATGTTTTGCTACTTAACAAAATAAGTTTCTGTTTATTTTCATTCGTCTTACTTCTATAACAACAAATAAGAGATATACATAAAAACAAGAAATGTCGCCCTTATGTATTATATTTATCACAAATATGCAATTAAAAGCACAAAATCTTAAAATATATAAAAATATCCTAAAATCATTATAATTTCGCTGACTTTCTAACTTAGCTATAAGTGAATTAAAATAAGTGCCTTATGTGGTCAAGGGTACACCGAATAATTCACCATTATCAGAAGACCTGGTATGGTCAGGTGATTAGGGCGCTTGACTCGCAATCTGAGGATCGCAGGTTCAGTTCCTCATCAAACATGCTTACCTTTTCAGCTGTGGGAGCATTATAACGTGACGGTCAATCACGTTATTCGTTGATAAAAGAGCAGCCCAAGAGTTGGCGGTGGGTGGGGATGACTAGCTGTCTTTCCTATAGTATTTCACTGCGAAATCTTATTGGAATTAACAATCTCATTCGAACGGGCTAGACTTATACGGAAATCAGTAAATTAAGAAATTTCCACGAGAAATCTCTGAAAGGATTATTGGTATTTTGTAAAAGACAGTGTGTGAAATGAGGGTGTGGCATGACTGGCTTATATTACAGTAATACGAAAAATTTTAACAAAGATTGGACACTGACATGACCAGGTGGTTAAGGTACTCGACTCGTAATCCGAGGATTGCGTGTTCGAATCCCCATCGCACCAAACATGCTCGCCCTTTAAACCGTGGGGGCGTTATAACGTAACGGTCAATCCCACTATTCGTTGGTAAAAGAGTAGTCCAAGACTTGACGGTGAGTGGTGATGACAAGCTGCCACCCACTGTCTTACACTGCTAAATTAGGGACGGTTAGCACAGATAGCCCTCATGTAGCTTTGCTCGAAATTAAAAAACAAACACACACCAGGTATGTCTAATGACAACTTAACAGCATAGCACACCTATAAAACAACAGTCATTGAAACAATGAAATTGAAAACAAACAAAACAGTTGGACACTATAAGTAGACTCCACATTAGTACAGGGGTTAATTACTAAACATTGAAAAGGTTTTTTTTATGTAAATGCTTTATTATTACTACCTAACTAGTGAAAGTGCAAATAATTATGGAACCATAAAGAGAAATGATTTATTTGCACCAAGTGTATGTGTGGATAGTCTATGGACATTGCCCTGAAAGGGGCCTGAGTAAGTGCAGGTCTCTCTCGCCCTCTTGTACCATGTATAAATACACTCAAGAGTTGTAAAACCAAAATTTAAAGGAAGGAGGAAGAGGTTAACGAAACCTGACCCTCTTGGGTACATAAACATCAATACCCAAATGCCCATACAGAGAGAGAGATGACTGTAAGTAGATATTAACATTTAGTTGTATTATTACACAAGGGGCCTGGCATGGCCAGGTGGTTTAAGGCGTTCGACTCGTAATCTTACGGGCGCGGGTTCGAATTCTAGTCGCACTAAACATGCTCGTCCTTTCAGCCGGGGGGGACGTGGTGATGACTAGCTGCCTTCCCTCTAGTCTTACACTGCAAAATTAGGGACGGCTAGCGTAGATAGCCCTCGTGTAGCTTTGCGCGAAATTCAAAACAAACAAAACAGTTGGACACTACGAGTAGATACTAAAATTTAGCTGTATTATTATACAAGTATGTCAAATTCGGAAGGTTGTACATATACAGGGGTGGTAAGGTAATATAAAATAGTCAACACAAAGCAAAAAAGTTTGTGATGATGAGAAACCCACTTGAAATAAAATGTAATGGAGTTAAAATTTTATTAAAATAAAGTTCACAATCCACAGGTTAATGTTGTTTGTTGGTAAACAAATCTTGAGTAGCTCAAGAGTTGGAATTTATTTAATATATTCCCTTTCGAAATTATAACTCATATAATACTAACGGTGGTTATTGATATACATTAATATGGTTCGTTAAAATTTGAATGACTAGCTGCCTATACGCCTGGACAATAAATATTTTTAATGATTATTTAAGAAGAACATTTTTTACATAAATACACACGACTGACCAAATAAGTAAGTGAACATTTTATATGGGGATAAAACAAGGAATAATGTGTAATAAAAGAATTACGTTTCTCTTGATTAACCCAGCATCGTCAAATGGTAGTACCTGGATAATGGAACTAAGATGTTACCTGTTGTGGTACCAACAATGATACTACATTTTAAACAAACAATAAAATTGAAGTCAAACACAATTGCTAAAATAGAGAACAACTAAAGTAAGTGTAAGCTTACATCTAAACACTTGTTCTTTATTAAAGAGAACATCTTTATTTTTTTTTACTATTTATATTATTTCGTACTATTCTCAGCTAAAACTGATTTATTTGCTGGGCGTTTTAACAACTTAATTAGCAAGACAAGTATCCTTTCCCGGTTATAAATAATAATAAAAAATCTTATAAAATAAATCTAACCTGAAGATACAACCAACGATTTAGAAAAAAAGCCCTCAATTTATTGTATTGTACCATATATTCATAGGCTTCCATTTGCCACTTGAAAAAACAAACCCTGGTTAAAAACAACGAGCAGTTATCTCTAAACTATGTATCGCGACATGTTGATAGGGGTGTTGCAATAGTTTCACCAAACGAGGAATAATGAAAAATATTTTAAAAACCTATAATATATATATGTGGCAGCAAGGATGTCGCATAAGTCCAAGGTAAGTGGATTAGGGTGTTGTCAGTGGAAAATCTTTGGAATCAACTGCATTAATTAATACAATGGATTTCAATTTCAAATATCCTTAATTATCAGTGCCCCTGGTGGGACAGCGGTAAGTTTAGGAGTTATGACACTGAAATCTGGGGTCGATTCATTGCGGTGGTCTAAAACGAACGAACTTTCCTACCAACAAGAAAACTAGCTCAAAATGTATTTAAGAAAATCTGTTTACAAGGGAATTTCGGTATCACATTATATGTAATGATTGCGGTGCTTTTCATATCGGAGAAACATACTGACAAATATCTTCACGATTACAAAAAAAAAAAAAAATATTATTTTGGATTTTAGGATGTTAAAATAATCGACAGAGAAAATAATATAATCAGAGGAGATCTCTTTATATTTAAACAACAACAACAACAAACTGGTACTGAAGAGTATACAGAGGTAAGTAAAGTTGTATTTATTTTAAATTTTCCCTATTTCCCCTGTTTTTATTTTGTTGCTTTAGCTGTATAGTATCATTATTAATATTACAACACGTAACGGTTTTGTTACCTTATTCAAATACTATCACTTGATGACGTAAATCTAGCTAAACGCAGAATGTTTTTAAATAATAAAATAGAAAAATATGTATCTCAAAACATTACTTGTTATTATATCCGCAAATAAAATTTTAAATTTCATATTGCAAACTATTCATTTAATTTAAATCAATAGGTGTCAGCATGTTAATTTAAATTAATTTCTAACGCCGTTCAAAAACATGGCGTCCATAGCGTTTTTACTTTTTTTTCACACGCTTCGTCATCACCCCTGTATCTGGATTTAAACAGTTAACCCTTTAAAGAATATTGGTTTTAACGACGAAGGTAACGAAAATACCTCATCTTTAAGTGACTGAAAATTATAATATAACTTTAAAAACCACTGGTTTATAAGTATTATGATTGCATAAGAAAAGGCTTACTTTTGTAATGTTAATAATTCTCAATACAATTTTTGTGTATAAAGATGTTAAATATAAATATTACTGTGTGAAGAAACTTGCAACCTTTTCCGCAAAGGTTAAAATTCTAATATTATTTTTTCTATGTTAACCTTTCGATATAAAAAAATAAGAAGAGCAGAAGAAAAGAGTAAATAATAATAAAAAAAACTTACCAGGGAAGAAGGTAGTTATAACCATGACTAGAAATAAAGATTGTTGAATAATTAACAGTTGAGGCATTATGAAAACAAATAGTTATTTAGGTGAGTTTCTTCGAATCATTATTGTGGCAGAAGTAAGGCACAGAAAAACTAACTCGTCTGCGATATGAGGTGTAGACTTAGGCTGACGTTTCAGTATGATATCGAAACTTCTAAATGATAACGCTATAGGTCTAGTGATAAGGAAAATTATACCTATATGGCAAGCCATGAGGGTCACAACGTATCGAATTAACGCGTTGGATCAACACGTCACTGGTCCTGTAATTGTAAACTGGAAACCAACAAAATCCTAGCCTATTGATTCTACGCGTTATCAAAATAGCCAATAATACTGTGGAAAATCTTGCTAGGGGTGCCGAGGGTGCGGAAGCACCCACCCTGGCTTGACGTGGTTCCTGTCATACACATATATTTTGATGTTGTTCAATGGTTTTCAGCATACCCGCTATAGAAATTGTTTCAGGATCAGTGTTGCTAGGCGTTATATTTTGAAGCATATTATAGTTGCATAGTCGCCCTGACTATTTCGACAACGCAGTGAGAAAATACAAAATAACCTGGCCCAGCATGACCAGGTAGTTAGGGGACTCGACTCGTAATCTTTGGATCGAGGGTTCGAATCTCCGTCACGCCGTGCATCGTCGCCCTTTCAGCCGTGGGGTGCGTTATAATGTGACGGCCAATCTCACTATTCGTTGGTAAAAAAGATAACCTTGTTGGATAACTGTCTACACTAGCATAATATGTTGATTGAACGTGTAGTCGTAAACTTGGACCAACCAGACTGCGCTTCATAGAGATGTCGTGTGATTGAAAGCTATTTTATCATTGAATCAAAACGATATTGGTCCTGATGATCTAACATAACGATAGTTTACGATTGTTAATTAGGTCTACATATTTCACGGATTAATCAATTGCGGTAAAGGTTTGACGCATTAAAATACTAGTATTGTGTACAAATCACTTTCACTTACATCCCAGGCTGTTTAACACACTGTCACCATAGCCATTAACATGCCTTACCTGAAATATTATTATTTGTTTGGTTTGTTTCGAATTTCGCGCAAAGCTACAGGAGGGCTATCTGCGCTAGCCGTCCCTAATTTAGTAGTGTAAGACTAGAGGGAATGCAGCTAGTTATCACCAGCCACCGCCAACTCTTGGGCTACTCTTTTACCAGCGAATAGTGGGATTGACTGTTGCATTATAACGCTCCCACGGCTGAAAGGGCAAGCATGTTTGGTGTGACGGGGATTCGAACCCGCATCCCTCGCATTACGAGTCGAATACCTTTCTTTCACATTTTATTTCACAATGTCGAGAAAAAGCTTTTAGTCTAATAATTTCTTTAAATAATAAAAACTCGTATAACCACTCATTTTAATGAAGAATGTTTGAAGTTGCAATTAGCAACAACTTTTATTTAACTCATTTTGTTTTTTAGAATAACCTGGACATTCAAGACCATAAAGGAATGACGCCTTCAAAATAAGAGATGTGAGTTTGTTTGTTGGTTGGTATTTAAGCACATAACTACACAATGGGCTATCTGTGTTCTGCCCACCACGGGTATTGAAAACATGTTTTTAGTGGTATAAGTCCGAATACATTTCACTGTGTCACGTGGTGAGGGACAAATAGATGTGGGAAATAAAATACTTTGATAACTAATAGTCGTGTTGTTTCTTTGGTTTAAGATTATTTATTTATTCCATTCTATAACACCAATTAGATTCACCTGTGACAAGTTTCATGCATAAGAACAAAGAAAACAAAAAGGAAAATATTAAGCGTTCCATTTTGTGTTCGTAGAGTGACGATGGAGATTTACATGTACACTCATTAATCTGGTTTTTACATATAAAGTTTAAGATTCATTTAGCTGTCAGTATTGCGCCATCTGTTGAGGTTTTAATCCTGACTTCTTTTCCAACTAACCTTCCGGAAACTAAGGGGTAGTAAGCTTAGGTGCTTCTAAAGCTAAATTCAGGGTTTAGTCCTTACTTCGGGTACTGCGAAGATAACCCACCGTGTAGCTCTGTGCTTAGATCAGTAACAACAACAAATACTAAAACAAGTTTAGATATTTTGAAAATATTTAAGTTAGTTAAAAATGTACGTGTAAAAACAGTTTGTTATGCGATGGAAGTACATTGTAAGGTATTAATATAATCTTATCATAACTTCCTGATTTCGCTTTCCACGTGACTTTTTCGCATCATATCATTCGTACTTGGCTGTCACTGTATCTTTCTGTGAAAGTTAATCAACCGTTAAGATATATGTGGATCACATATCTATATTAGTGATAGCACTGACCCTGTCTGTAGCTTTGTTGGACTTTATACAAAGCTACTCGAGGGCTATCTGCGCTAGCCTCCCCTAATTTAGCAGTGACAGATTAGAGGGAAGCTAGCCAGTTAACACCACCTATCGTTAACGTTTGGAATTTGCAGTACTAATTTATTCGCACTGTGTTATTTTTATTTGTGCCATCTCTCCAGTGGCACAGCGGCATGTCTGCGGATTTACAACGCTAGTATCCGTGTTTCGATACCCGTTTTGGCCAGAACACAGATAGCCCATTGTGTGGCTTTGTGCTTAATTAGAAACAAATAATTTGTACATTTTTTATTTTTACTTGGGTTATATAATGCAACTGAAAATTTTAAACAACTAGTAGCTGTACAATGAAAATAAAAGTAATACTTGGCATGCTTTATTATAGACATTTGTTGATGTTTGTAGCGCAAAACTGTACAAGGGTCTGTATTCAGAAAGTTTCTAACCTACTGTCTCAAAGAGCCATTTCTTATGGATTGTTGCATGTAGATAAAGATAAAGGGCTAGCATGGTCTGGTGGTTAAGGCACTCGACTTGCAAGCTGAAAGTTCGATCCTTTCATCAACATCCCGCTCTTTCAGTTGTGAGAGCGTTATAAAGTTACTGTCAATCATACTTTCCGATGGTAAAGAGTAGTCCAAGAACTGGCGGTAGGTGGTGTTGACTAGCTATCTTCCCTCTAGAATATAATTTTCAAATTCACACCAATAGATGGCCCTGAAGGGAAAACCTTAAGTTGGTTGGTGTACTCGATTGGCAAGTTGTGAGTTCGATTCTTGTTACTGAACGTATTCGTCCTTTCAGCTTCAAGAATGTTATAATTTGACGGTCAATCTTACCTTTCTCAAGACAGCCAGTATGGATATGAGCACTTTAGTTAAAAATAAAGCACAGAACAAGTTTGATTTCCTTAGGTCATCTTCAGGTTAACAGGTCGAAAAATTATTTTAATTAAAGTGCTAATACCCATACCAGCCGTGTTTAGAATACATTCTTACTTCAAAGGGGTTTCTCGTCATTACGAATCTTACTTTTCATTCATAAAGAGAGAAGACGAAATTAGCTCATTTTCCGGCAGGAGGAAAGATTGTGCAAAGCCTGTGACGTAAATAACATTAACATTTCTTACATAAGTAAATGTAGGATACGCAAGATATCATTAGACTATTGTGGTGAATCAAATAGACTATGGAAATTGCACGATTTTGTGTTTTAAAATGAATTACCGTTTTATACGTACATCAGATGAAGAACAGTTAACACAATATATAGGTCTGGACGAAGACCAACCAGGAACATTAGTTCGCCGGGTATTAACGTTTTTAACATCTTAGAGCATGATTTTGAGGGATAATTATGTTATTATTGCATCTCACAGAGCAGCTGCTCTTCTAGTTAAGTAGTAGTGTTTGTGTAACGATTCAGTCTGTTCTTTGAAATACGAACCTATTATAAACAAATGTTGTTTACGCCGTTGCTTTGTTATTGTTGTCCTTTGCTGGGACAGCGGTAAGTCTACGAATTTACAACGCTAAGATCAGGAGTTCGATTCCCCTCGGTGGATATAGCAGATAGCCCGATGTGGCTTTGCTATAAGAAAACAAACTATATAGACATGAATAACAATAAACCACACAAAAAAGATAAATTATATATTATTGGGTGGTGATGACTAGCTGTCTTCCCTTTAGTCTTACACTGCTAAATTAGGGACGGCTAACGCAGATAGCCCTCTTGTAGCTTAACGCAAACATCAAATACGCGTACAATTACCCAACGGACCATCCGCACGCTGCGTATATTGAAACCCAGTTGGTGACGTTATAAGTTCCCATACTTATTGCTGAAAAGTCGGGGTTTATTCATACGCCTGATGAGCGGTGTATTTATTTTGAAATGGGAACAGCACACTATTTGTGCAACGAGAAAACCTTTACAATATACTGTTTTCTTTTCACCTGGCGCTACGTATGCAGGTGTGCCAACATTTCTAAAGTTGACACGGAATTTAATAATCAAACAGTAAAGAAAAACGAATGAAAAAAGGGGCGTGGATTATATCTGACATTTGAAGAGACAAACACTTCTTTCTGTTATTCAGTGTCTATCACTTACATTATTATTATTTTATTTTTTCAGCTGAACTTGTTGCTATTGTTCACAAACCTCATCTTCGAAGGTCATGCTTCAGTTTATTTGGAGAACAGATATTTTGTCTCACCATATCGAAACGCCGTCCTCTAGAACACGTTAATAAAGATATTCGTATTTTCAACCTTATTTCCATATTATAAACACACATTTTAAACTGCCACATTAGAGCACGTATAGTCGTCCTTAATTTTCAAAAAAGGTAATCATTCAGCTTCATGCCTCGAACTTTGGACTTTAATGTTAACTAAGCCATGAGAATAAAATTAGTTGAAAATTTCACTTATAATTATTGTCTATATTCTGAATTGGCGACAAGACTTCCGATTTTGCTTGTAGATTGTTTGTAGTTTACCTCAAAGCTACACAACGAACTATATCTGCTATGCACACCACGGGTTGGAATTTTTTTTTTTAGAGTTGTAATTTCGCAGACGTATCGCTGAGCCACTGGGGGCTCCGATTTAGCTTTCTAAAAATTATAACAGATCCAGTATGAAAATGTACGATAAACAGATATTGAAATAGCCTTACTCATTGGACGTGCTTATCAATTAGCTTTGAAGGCTTATAACGCTAAAGGCCGGGTTTCGATACCCGTGGTATGCACAGCACAGAGAGCCCATCGTATAATTTTGTGATTACCGACCTTTGTTGGTAATGATAGCCGTAATGAACACAGAACAGAAAACTGTGTAGTTTTGTGTTCTAAAAAAAAAGTTAAAAAGAAAAAAAAAACAGTAACACTCTGGAATCGGTATTTGAAAGGCATTTTGGTCTAGAAATAAAACTTGAATGAAAACTGCACAGTATGGTCTTACGAGGCTTAACAAGGCATGATAGAATGCATGTTAGAACATTTATCTTCATAATTTTTGTTTCAAGTAAAAAATTCATACTGTAATGTTGATAATTTTGTCATGATTTTGTGGTATTACACTCTTGCTACAGTACTATTATTTTCTTCACGGTTTCATGGAAAAAAAAATGTGATTATATGCACTCTTGATATCGTGACGTTTCGTGAATATCGGGTAAGAACGACAGTACGTTTCCATACCAACCACTTATATCGGTCCTGACGTCAAATAAAACCTCCTCGGTTTTAATATGAACTACATCAATATTATATTCACAAAAGAACTTTATGGCACGTGTGAATGAAGGTCGATGTCTATTTACGGCAAAAAAGAATCACGCACTTCCGGTTCGAAATATCAAATGTTCTGCAGTATACTTTAGTTTGTTATGAATTTCACGTTAAGCTGCACGAGAGCTATCTACACTAGGTGTTCATAACTTAGTGATAGACTAGAAGGAAGGCAGCTAGTCATAATCACCCACCGCCAACTCTTGGGCTACTCTTTCACCAACAAATAATGGGAATGATTGTCACATTATAACATCCCCATGACTAAAAGAGCGAGGAGTTCGGTGACGGAGATTCGAACCCGCGTATTGAGAGCCGACTGCCCTAACTACCAGACCAAATTATTGAAATATGGTCTCCATCAACTATTTAAAACACACTACTTGTGGTTCCATAAATTTGATGGTTCCTAATAAGTCATACAAGAAATACGATTACTGTTGACAATGGTTTCCATAATCGGGCCTCTCGTCTATTTTACACATAAAAAAATGAGTGATTTCGTCCACTTTTTAATCGATTCATTAAGTGTTGTAACATAAAAACATAAAATTCATCAAAAATTAAGCGTTCTTCATCAACAGTAAATACTAGGAAAACACGACATCCGTTTTTAAGGTATTTTAGGGTTAAAGTATTATGTATAATTAATTTGAAGTTTCGAAATGCCAGAAACAAATAAACCAAATTAATCAGCTTTATCAGCTTGTTTAAGGATTAATCTAATAGCAAAAAGTAAACACATTTTTGCATTATTATTTTCATAAAACTTAAAAACGATTTTTATAATGTCTGTTTCGTCATATTTCTCTTTGTTGCTCTTGTCAAACAATATTCGTAGATTTAATGTTTAGATAATTAATGTGTTTCATGTCGAGCGCAAGAAGTGCTAAAGTGAAATACGAAAAGTGTCTTCCCAACTTCTGTCGTGAAGCTAGCATAAATGGTTTGGTTTGTTTGTTTTTGAGTTTCGCGCAAAGCTACACGAGGGCTATTTGCGCTAGCCGTCCCTAATTTAGCAATGCGAGACTAGAGGGAAGGCAACTAGTCATCACCACCCACCGCCAACTCTTGGGCTACTCTTTTACCAACGAATAATGGGATTGACCTTTACATTATAACGTCCCCACGGCTGAAAGGGCGAGCAATGTTAGTGCGACGGGGATTCGACCCTCGGATTATGAGTCGAGTGCCTTAACCACCTGGCCAGCATAAGGGGACAGAAGTTTTCTTTCTCACGATGAACTTATTTGTTTTGGTCCATACTATTCAAGAAGTCACAAGTTATTAACTTCTGTAAACTACAATGGCAGAGGGGGGGGGAGAACAAAAAATAACCCTACCAGTACTTTTGGTAAATAAAAAAATATATATATATAACCAAAAGGTATATTGACACTTATATACCGACGAATAAAAACTAAACTTTATCGAGAGCTTATAACGCCAAAATTCGGGATTAAATCCCTGAAGGTGGATAGCCCAATTTGCAGTTTGGCCCAAAAACAAACCAATACTATAAGTTACTCATAAATGACATCTCAACTCAATTATTCACCCAAACTATTGTTTTAGGAAGGTGAATTTGATACACGACTGCTTACAGTCATTCTCCTCTGAATTGACAATTAGAACACACAATTAGAATATTTATTGCTGTAGTTTGTTTTTGGTGCGAGTTAAACTGAATGTCGCGCATGTGCGCGATTTAACTTGACGCAATGAACAATTAAAATACATTATTACACTATTCATACGCCAAATCAATGGTTTTATCACCTTCCTTTCAATAACTGCATGTACGTTAACACAGATAATTATCGCCGTAGTTAGAGCCAATATTCTGTAGAGGGCAAATTTAAGTTATCACATTATGCGTGTATGAGTGAAAGGAGTCAACACAACTGAGAATATAACCTCTATTCTCACAGGTAGTTATTATAGCCGAAACAGCTGAAGATACGACTTCATCTTCATGCAGATGATCTTGAAGATGTTTAACACAGTGAAGTTTGTATGAAAGTTATTTGTTGAAATCGAAAAGTAAACTGTTTTTGTTTAATAATATTTATCTCTATACTTAGCCTTTTTACGTTATATTTGAAAGTGACATTGTCCAAATAAACTAATTGTATTACATTTACTTTCGTATTTTCAGCTTTGACGATCTTCAGAAACTTAAAATTTTATGACAAGGAACTACTTTTTATAAATTAAAGTGTGGGGACGGCTTGAATGAGTAGAGAAAGAAATTGATAAACGTGTAACGTTTCTTTCACCATCCATTCAAATTATTTTCATTAAAAACAAAGTTCTTGCGTGAACACTTACAGGTTTCTGTAGATTACAGATAAACTGTGCAAACCTTCTCTGTGTTCTTACAGCAAAGCCTCATCGGGCTATCTGCTGAGCCCACCGAGGGGAATCGAACCCCTGATTGTAGCGTTGTAAATCCGTAGACTTACCGCTGTACAAGCGCGGGGCATGCAAACCTTGTAAAGGAAGAAGAGAAAAATGAATGCTATGGTTTGAACTCGCATTGAAACAGATTATGGAGGGGTGGTCACGCACTTTTCAACATTCAACTGTTTAGGGACGTTTGTCTCTTTTTTTTTTTTTTCGTTTGTTTGCGGTTACGTCATAGGAGTGTAAACAGCGTAAAACATGAAAGGTGTAGGTGGCGCTTCAAACCCATCATACCTACGATACTTATATAAGTGTTGAGTGGTACGGTTTCTTTATTCGGCAGACTTGCTCTTTCGCTATGTACGGACTGTTTGCTCTGTTGGGTTATCATGTGGTAACTCTTGTTTCTGGGTTCGCTGTAAACGAATTTACTAACAATGAAAACAGACCTGGGGCTCATCTCATTGTTATTACTGCTCCACGGCAATACGACAGTTATTATCAAAGAAATTACTTTAACATTCTACAGTTTGACATTGATTATGCTAGGCAAGTTATGGGGAAGGACAATATTGTTGTCCTTGGAGACCAATATGCTATACAAATATTTAAAAAATATCTTCCCGACGATATTCTACTGGAGCTCGAAATGGAGGACATTTGGATGAGAGATCCCACGACTGTGAATCCTTATAAACCCATCCAGTTCCGTCTCACGCCTGCATCCTACGAGGAAGATCAGTATGTGGCAGATAGAGTTCAGCGAGTATTCTCTTCGGTTTTCAAGTCTTTGGGAGTCCAGTTTGACGAAACCCCCAAGAATAACGGTTACTTCATGGACGGAGGCAATGTAGTTGATAATTATAAAGACAAAATCGTCGTCACCGATCGTTTTCTTCAGGACAACCAACTTATAAAGGCTGAAGCTAAGGAAATATTAAAGGAACTCTACCAAGGAGTTGATAAGGTTGCCATAGTTCCCACAGACGACCCTGAAGGCCTAGCCCACTCTGACGGTATGGTTATGTTTATCAACAACAATGCTGTCATGATTACCAATTACGACTACAATAGTACTCTGAAAAAACTGATAACGAAGGAACTGCTGGATGAATTTCCAGGAATTGAACTGATTCAGGATGCCGACACTTGGACGTCCAAGGCTTATGACCCAAAGATCTCGTCAGCTTGTGGACTTATGGTGAATGGCGTATTAACAGAGAATTTCCTTTACGTCCCTACGTTCAACAACCCGACCGACGGGTCCATCTTGAGAGCTATTCAAGACAAGACCAACAGAATTGTTGTACCAATAAACGCTTCGCGGGTCTGCGAGATGGGTGGTAGTGTGAGATGTTTGTCATGGCAACAAACAGGTGAAAACGCTAGAAAGATAATCGAAGCTGCGAGAAATGATGATTACCCTTGGTTGTACTGAAACAAACAACAACGTTTTTCAATCTAGAACTTACTTTATTTTTGTTTGGAATTTACTATCAGACGAGCTTTTGATATTGTAAAAAAACTAATGATATAATCTATGTACCTCCACGTTTAATGTTTCACTTTAACTCACGTGATATACGCGTCTATAATACTGTTTTTATTCGTCAAAAAGAGTGTTAATAATTAACCATTTTAAAGCTTTATTTCTTATTACCTCTGTTTAATTCTCATTTTTGTTTCTGTTTAATTTTTTATTAACCAAAAGCTTGGAAAATTAATGTTGCTTTCAATTATGTTTCTCCTAGAAACATTGCAAACTAACTTAACTGATTATGACTAAACTATATCCTCAGTACTAACTAAAACGGTAAACATATCGTTCAGGTAATTGTGGTAAATATATAAAAATATTATTTTATTCTTTGGGTGTGTGATAAAGGAAAACACTACATATATTAATTAAGCGTTATAGCCGAATCCCATATATTCTATACTCACATGATAAGTAATCAGATATTTTATCATCAGTTAAATAAATCAGTTGAGAATTTTATAGCACAAATTTCTATTTTAATGGGTATTACCTCACCATGAATGTATGGTTCTCTGTTTAGTTCTATACCACTCCATGTAATTATTAGACTGTACAATTAAAAACAGTCATTAGTAAAACAACTGAATGAGATATTTATTTAAACAATCTCATGTTTCAGAACCTAACGGTTGTGACGTTCTAACTAGTATCACTGCATCACAGAACTAGCTTAACAACATATACAACAACAGTGTTTATTATCTTCAGTTTGCGACTAACAACAATTACAACAACAAGTGTTTATGATCTCCAGCTTGCTACTAACAACAGCTACACCATAGTGTTTATCATCTCCAGCTTGCTACTAACAACACTTACAACAACAGTTTTATCATCTCCAGCTTGCTACTAACAACAACTACACCACAGTTTTTATCATCTCCAGCTTGCTACTAACAACAACTACACCACAGTTTTTATCATCTCCAGCTTGCTACTAACAACAACTACACCACAGTTTTTATCATCTCCAGCTTGCTACTAACAACAACTACACCACAGTTTTTATCATCTCCAGCTTGCTACTAACAACAGCTACACCACAGTTTTTATCATCTCCAGCTTGCTACTAACAACAGCTACACCACAGTTTTTATCATCTCCAGCTTGCTACTAACAACAGCTACACCACAGTTTTTATCATCTCCAGCTTACAACTAACAACTACAACAACAAGTGTTTATCATCTCCAGCTTGTTACTAACAACTACAACAACAGTGTTTATCATCTCCAGCTTGCTACTAACAACAGCTACACCACAGTGTTTATCATCTCCAGCTTACAACTAACAACTACAACAACAAGTGTTTATCATCTCCAGCTTGTTACTAACAACTACAACAACAGTGTTTATCATCTCCAGCTTGTTACTAACAACAACAGTTTTTATCATCTCCAGATTCAGCATTCATCACCTATCATAGCACATGATACACAACCGATACAACAATTTCATTGAATGTAAAGCATGTCTGTTTCTTTAAGCTACTTCAGAACAATTTGAGTTAAAAACATGTTCAGTTTCCATTATATCCCAGGAAGCAATCTCAATATAGTTAAAAACATTCCACTCTTCTTACCTTGTCCACTTATTTCTTAGGTTCCACCAGTGATTACCAACAGCTTTTTACCTGAACAAGTTTGTAGTTGTAAATCAATACATTTTTGTAATCCTACTTCTGTTTTCTAAATTGGTGCCATTATACTACAAGCTTAAAATATCTTTACTTATACTTAACTAACTTATAAACTTATTGTTCCTTATGGTCTTGAAAGACAAACTTATACAACTTTCTCACATAATGTGATTAATTCAGACACTTTTTAAAATTGTATGTAATTTTTATATTACCACTTTCTCTCTCATATTAATTAACAATGTCATCTTGACACACTAGCATATTTCTATTTTCATATTTTTCACAAATCCCACCTACTTAATCTTGATTTGATGCTAAAAACAATATTATCTTCATCTGTAACAGATTGAGATAACAATATTTTTTTGTGGTTGATGTTTTCCTAATGCAAAGCTTTACAATATTTTCTCTGAAGAATTGATTAATCACTTTAATTTATTAAAATTAAAATATTATTTACACTGACTTTCTCTGTTTATTTTTGAAGAATAATTCAGTTATAAATTATTTTAAATGTAACTTATGACATATCTAGCCTAATTACTTGCAAGACAGAGAGAGAGAATGAAAAAGAACAAAAGGACAAATACCATGAAATGTATTAAAATCTAAACAAATTTGCCCCCAGTGGCAAAATGGCATGTTTGCAGAGTTACAACACTAGAAACCAGGTTTTGATACACATTGTGGTCGACAGAGCACAGAGAATCCATTATGTAGTTTTGTTGCTAAATACAAAACAATCAAACTAAATCAAAAAGTTGAAAAACACTCAAACTTTGCAACCCTGTTTGGCCTCTTTCCTGTCATACATATTTTTGTTAAACTGTGATTGATCATATTAATAAAAATAAAAATGTAATACAAAACTAATCTGTCATTAAAAACAAACATAAAAGAATATCCTAGAAGCAATCATAAAGTTTGTGTCTTTATGTTGTTATTGTTTGGCAACAGATGATTTTATGAAATGTTTCTTTCCACAATTTTATTTCCCTCCCTCTTGGCACAGCCGTACGTCTGCAGATTTACAGCATTAGAAGGTGGTTTCAATACCATAAGAGACATAGCCCATTGTATAGCTGTGTGCTTAAATAGAAATAAACTATCTTTTGTTTTTTCCCAATTTAACTACAGTTCTGATTCTTTATCAGTTCTCTCAATTTCCCCACAATTTTCCATCGTATTCTTCTGTACACTGAACTAATTCTGGACAGCTTGTTGTTCTTTCAAAAAAGTGGGGAATTTTTGTGTGTCACTGATACTTGATAAGTAATTGACATACGTTTTAAAATAATAATTGTATACACAGCTGTACCAAAACTCAAACCTGCTCGTGTATGCACCAAAACTCATATCTGCATGTGCATGAATGAAAACAGACTTGTGTGCACATATATCCTTATTCATTCTGGAGCATGCATGTAGCTAAATTCGTATCATACCAATATATACACCTGCTTACAATGCTAGAAACTGAGTTTTGATGCTCCTTGTGGGCAGAGCTCAGAGTAGCTTATTATGTAGCTTTGTGCTTAATTTAAATAAATAGATTTGAATTATAGTCACTAATTATCTCTACATCAAAAGATATGTGCACACATGTGTAGTAAATGAACAAAGTATTATAATAAGTATATTTATTGGTTTACTACATATTATTGCACAACTACATGTTGCACCTTCCTTCAATACCTGTGTAAAATAAATTCACAAAAATATATATTTTTTAAAATAAACAAAAAGTAAAAAACAAATAAAACAACCAAGCAGTTAATGTTGCAACTGTCACAGTAATTATATACATTTACAGAAGCAAGCTGATTAAGAATCATTAAATATAGAAAATGATAAGTTTGATTTTACATAATTATTTCTGTATATTTTTAGTATCCAGGTATTTTATTATTTTATGAACATCAAATTTATTCAAGTAAACCTTTAAAACTTTCTAGTATTGCTCTTTTGTTTACCAGTCATGATTCCACAAATAAACACCAACTCTGTACAGTTACCCGTTACAGCTATCATGAAAAAAACTGGCACATTATGTGTGGATGTATGTTTTTTTTTTCTCTTTTTATTTCAGTCATTTTCGATCTTGTTCCGAGTGTCGGTTTTGTTTCCAGTCATCAGAGGACAATGTCCGCCACTTCTCTTTACCAGGAATTCCATCTTGCCCAGGAAAGCTTGGAGATCTCATTAATTCTGAAATATCAAGAAACATAATCATAAAATAACTTCAACATCGAAGTTACTTTGAATCCAAAGTGAAAGTAAGCTGCAACTAAAGTAGTTGTGTTTGTGAGGTTTCTTAGAATGTGTCTAAGCAAATTCAACTTATAAAAGGAAAAATCAAACCAATTTAAGAAGCAGCACTAGATTTTTGAAACTATTTTACAATTATTTGAAAACAAATCCTCTAGATATTAAAACAACTTAAAAAATATCCAAGAGGTCTGTGAAAAAAAATTTCATAAGATCAAGTTATTGTACAATGTAACAACCTACAATATTTTTAGAGATTTTGAGGTACTTTTGTTTCTTTGAACCACCAACAGTCTCCAAACAATGATATACATTATTAAATTGTACTATTTTATTAATGATTGATTGACTGATTGTTTGGAATTAAGCATAAAGCTACACAATGGGCTACCTGTTCTCGGCCCATCACTGGCATCAAAACCCAGTTTATAACAGTGTGAGTCCACAGATGTGCCACTGGGGGGTGTATCATTAAGGACTATTACATTTTCAAGTTTTGACTTGGTATAATTATCATATCAGACATAATATTTCATTGTATGTCAGTTCATTTATTTTCTGGAGTCTAATATGAGAAGTAACATCTGTGAAATAAACAAGTTGGTGTTAAAATAATGTAAAAACCAGTGCTTGCACTGACATTTATAATTATTATTATTGACTAGTGAGCAATTCAATATATTGCCAGTAACATGTAGCCCAATTTAAATAAATCATAACAAATCCAAATAATAAAATTCAGCATATTTTGACAATGCTATCGTTCAAAATTGTTTTCAGTAAAAATTAACAAAACTTACAGAATATGTTTAAGATTTACTTCAAGTTGCATCAATAGCTACACAGTAACACCATAGAAAGAATTAATTAAGCTTGGAAAAGCTTTTTTTTTTTCCTTTTTTTAACCAAATTAAAATCCAATAAACTAAAACTGCTTGTGATGAGAAACCCACTTGAAGTAAAAATGTATTCTCAAGATGGCTGATATGGGTATTAAAACTTCAATTAAAATAAAGTACAGAACAACGTTTTAACCTTCTTAAATCAGGTTAACCTGAAGATGATCTAATATGACTGAAACAGTGTTCTGTACTTCATTTTAAAGTTTTAATACCCATACTGACCATCTTGAGAATACATTTAAACTAAAGTTGCTCATTTTCCCTCTGGACATGGTTAACAAGAAACAGTTATCACAGGCAACTTTGAGTAAATAATAGTTAAAATAACCTAACAAAATAACCTTTTTTAACAGATAGTAAACCAGTTTCTTTACTTTTCTTCTAATAAAACTAGTTTCCATGTTTTTGTATAACGTGAATTTAAAAATACAGCATACCCTGGAAAGTATAAACAAAATAGGGTTAAAAACATTTTGCCATTTTAGAGTAAATACTAGCATATATTGTTAACACGTTACATTTGAAAAATTTAAAAAGTTTGCATTGTATGACAATCTGAAAATATTTTGGAAATTGATGTACCCTTTAATCATCTTTCTGTAACACAATATGCCCCAAACCAACAAGAAAATAAAGGAAGCAATCATGCATATAAGTTTGTTGTTTTTATAGAGGAACTAAGTCTTAGCTTGGAGCTGAAGATACAACAACTAATAATAATGTTTCTCAAAGAAATCACCTTCAGCAGAGTAAAGTGCTAGAGAATGTGATCTTCTAGGTTTCGATTCAAAAGCTCTTCGAGAGAACGTACTACTATTTGTGACTGGGTTGTGGCGAGAGGTGAGGCTTGTCTCTCTAATCCTACACTCACTGCCGTCTTCTTCACTCACTGTTTTAAGTTAAAAAAAATGTTACATTTACATTGTTTTAAATATTTATAGTAGTAAAGTCAGTGTCTGTATACTTAACTTAAAAGTAAAATAATGAGCTATCCCAAAACTTCTTAAGGACCAATTAGATTTCAAAAGGTAAACTAATATTACATTTTAGGTATAGAATCAATGATACCATAAACGATAGTAGTAACATAAATAATATAGTGATAGTAATACCAAACATAGTGCTCACCCAACATTTATATATTCCTTGCAATTTGTTTAATTCTTTCTAAATTTTTTGGTTATAAAGCAATAAGGATAACAATATGTAATTATAATGATGCTGTGGTTTAGCTTTGCTATTGTCATAAAGTCAGAAGAAGCTATTTCAATTGTTACATAAAAGTGAAGCTAATTAATTTTCTGTAACAGCCAGTTTATCTAGAAAAACTCACAAAACCTACAATCTTCATTTTTGTTACACATTAATATTAACTTTCAGTTATCTGTATGACACGTAACTGATATAAAAGGTTAAAACATTATGCAATAAATGTAACAAAGTTGAATAGTTTGAGAGATGTAGTTTGGTAAGAAGGCACAACCTGGAAGGTGTTTACTTCTAAACATATTACCTTGAATATTGTGTTAAGGAGACACTTTGACATTCCTTCTTCCACATACAAGTGTTCTGAAACTTCATTATAACATAATATTCAAAGCAAGACAGCTAATAGTACACACCTTTCAAACTTAAACAGTAACTAAGTTGGAGCAAGTACCTCTTAAATAAACAAAAGCAGCAATGAAAGTATCTTATCTGTTTTTTTTGTTATACATTACTTACCAGTTGAAGAAGAGACAATGAAAGATTCTAGCCTTGTTCTCAGACTGCTGACTTCATCCTCTCGCAGCCTGCGCTCAGCTTTCAAACTCTGGTCTAACTGTAGACATTGGATATCCAACATATTGACATGCTATACACAGACTGACAGGTCAGGTAATGTCTCATGCATAAACATAAAAACTCAAGACAAAACAAGGGGCAAGACCTTACAAAATTAAACACTAAATAAACAAGAGTTACTGAGCACAAATTATTTTAAAGCAAGCACAGGAATGAAACAAAATTAAAACTCCGCTAAACATTGTAGAGATGAAGCTTTATGTGCTCATGGACAATGAGATCACTGTAGTAGACCAGTCTACAGTAACTAAAGTGTTACAGAAGAATGCAGTCTACAGTAACTAAAGTGTTACAAAAGAATGCAGTCTACAGTAACTAAAGTGTTACAAAAGAATGCAGTCTATAGTAACTAAAGTGTTACAAAAGAATGCAGTCTATAGTACCTAAAGTGTTACAAAAGAATGCAATCCACAGTAACTAAAATGTTGAAAGAAATGTTATAATAGTGGTGTTTTGAGTAGCAAGGTTTTCTTGGTGACTAATACAACAGTTTTCTGTTCTTAGTAATTGTAGAACAAGAAAAATGTAACAATAAAATAATACTACCCTGGTTTTAATTAAAAGCATTTTGAACAGACATTTAAAAATACATGCTACTGCTTGGTTTTACATAAAGATTTTAAAATGTTACTGGTTTGGGATGTTAGCATTGGTAACTATTTTAACAAAACACAATGAAATTATAAATTACAAATGCAAAACATATGCTAAACAACAACAAAAAAGGAACCCTACTCTTGTTATAATGAGTTCAGATGGGCAAGGCAGTTAACAAATAATGCTGCAAGTGAAAGAAAAATACCAATGTATAGAATCACAGAGACTAACGTTTTTTTTATAAACAAGTAATATTTTGTGCAAAAGAGAAAGAACTAAAGTTTTGAATAAAAAATGCTAATATTTTAATGAAAAGTCTTGTGTTAAGAGCAGAAAAAGAGGACTAGTGCTTTAAGTAAGAAACACCAGTGTTTTGTGAATTCCAAAAGAAAGAAAAAAAGAGGACTAGTGCTTTAAGTAAGAAACACTAGTGTTTTTGTGGATTCAAAAAGAAAGAAAAAAGAGGACTAGTACTTTAAGTAAGAAACACCAGTGTTTTTGTGGATTCAAAAAGAAAAAAAAAAGAGGACTAGTGCTTTAAGTAAGAAACACCAGTATTTTTGTGGATTCAAAAAGAAAGAAAAAAAGAGGACTAGTGCTTTAAGTAAGAAACACCAGTGTTTTTGTGGATTCAAAAAGAAAGAAAAAAGAGGACTAGTACTTTAAGTAAGAAACACCAGTGTTTTTGTGGATTCAAAAAGAAAAAAAAAAGAGGACTAGTGCTTTAAGTAAGAAACACCAGTATTTTGTGGATTCAAAAAGAAAGAAAAAAAGAGGACTAGTGCTTTAAGTAAGAAACACCAGTGTTTTTGTGGATTCAAAAAGAAAGAAAAAAGAGGACTAGTACTTTAAGTAAGAAACACCAGTGTTTTTGTGGATTCAAAAAGAAAGAAAAAAAGAGGACTAGTGCTTTAAGTAAGAAACACCAGTGTTTTTGTGGATTCTAAAAGAAAGAGGACCAATGAAGTACAGCCAATGCTGTAATTACTGTCACTAATTACTGCTGGGGCCTCTTGTCTATTTGAGATAGAATATGAATAATTTTTTCACAATATATTTTGGTCAGTTATTTTCTACACTGAATGTTTTAACAAGCAAAAATATAAGGTTACTCTGTCTTTTTTAATCCATGTGTGGAATAAACTTTTTCACATGTACCAGTATTGGATTAATGTGTGGATGTTGACAGCCTTAATGACCCTATTTGATATTTGATAGTAGATTGTAAAGCAGCCTCATGTTTCAATAGGATCAATGGCCTGAAGAAAATATCCACCCCAATTAAAACAAAAATTGTAATGGATACTTTTTAGGCCACTGATCCTATTGGATCATTTGGCTGCTTTACAATGCTACCACTTGGTTATTTGGGCTTTAGACCTATCGGTTGCCAGGCTCATTGAGGCTGTCAATATGTTGGAATTCTTCACCATTACCAAGGATGTGTGAGGCTGGAATGATGAAGTGCATGTCACTTGATTGGTTATTGTGCAGCCTAGAGGGAACATTGCCTCTGACTGTTAGTGAACAGTATAAAAACACATTCATAACTTGAGAATAAAAAAGTGTTTTATTATTACCAAGACAGTCTTTATATACAGTTTTCCTAACTTCTAATTATTACTTACATTCTCAGTTAAATGAACTTTCTGAAGCAGTTCAGCATTTTCCTCCTTTTGTTTGGCTAGCTCTTGGTCCCGAAGATGGACAAGTTGCTGGAAAGGTGCATAAAAAATATGAGTAAGTTTTCTAATAAATATATATATTTATATTGATACAATTTTCAAAAACTTACTTAGGAGTAACCTGTAATTTGAACTTGTGTATCAAAGTATTCACTAAAAATAGATACAAATCCATAAAAAGAAATCATTCAAGATACTGGGTTTTTTAATTTATAACCTGATGGCATGTTACCAAACAGTTGTTGTTGTTCTTCTGTATTGTAGCACACATCAAATAAAAGACCTCAGTAACAATGAAAACATTATAATGCTTGAAGTATATTTTAGCTAAGGGCAGTTCATGTGTCCACTGTACTTGATAAACTACAGTACTTGTGTCCACTGTCTTCTGCAATTATTACCGTACTGTACATATCTTCACTACTGCATGTGCTTGCTACCGCTTTAGTTTTTACACTGTTGTATGACTCCACTACATCCTGTACTTGTTACACTACTTTATACATCACCACTACATATGTACTTGTTACACTACTATACACATCACCACCGCATCCTGTACTTGTTACACTACTGTATACATCACCACCGCATCCTGTACTTGTTACACTACTGTATACATCACCACTACATCCTGTACTTGTTACACTACTGTATACATCACCACTACATCTGTACTTGTTACACTACTGTATACATCACCACTACATCTGTACTTGTTACACTACTGTATACATGTACACTGTACTTGTTACACTACTGTACACATCACCACTACATC
This sequence comes from Tachypleus tridentatus, assembly GCF_004210375.1. Lineage (NCBI taxonomy): Eukaryota > Metazoa > Arthropoda > Merostomata > Xiphosura > Limulidae > Tachypleus > Tachypleus tridentatus. The sequence goes on from NC_134833.1 coordinate 31,005,730, forward strand.
TGTACTTGTTACACTACTGTACTACATCACCACTACATCTGTACTTGTTTATCCACTTGTTACTGTATACATCATACATACACCACTGTATACATCACACTACATATGTACTTGTTACACTACTGTATACATCACCACATCCTGTACTTGTTACACTACTGTATACATCACCACTGCATCCTGTACTTGTTACACTACTGTATACATCACCGCTACATCTGTACTTGTTACACTACTGTATACATCACCGTTAGATCCTGTACTTGTTACACTACTGTATACATCACCGTTAGATCCTGTACTTGTTACACTACTGTATACATCACCGTTAGATCCTGTACTTGTTACACTACTGTATACATCACCACTGCATCCTGTACTTGTTACACTACCGTATACATCACCATTAGATCCTGTACTTGTTACACTACCGTATACATCACCATTAGATCCTGTACTTGTTACACTACTGTATACATCACCACTGCATCCTGTACTTGTTACACCACTGTATACATCACTGTTATATCCTGTACTTGTTACACTACTTTATACATCACCACTACATATGTACTTGTTACACTACTATACACATCACTGCTACATCTGTACTTGTTACACTACTATACACATCACTGCTACATCTGTACTTGTTACACTACTATACACATCACTGTACTTATTACACTACTATACACATCACTGCTACATCTGTACTTGTTACACTACTATACACATCACTGCTACATCTGTACTTGTTACACTACTATACACATCACTGCTACATCTGTACTTGTTACACTACTATACACATCACCGCTACATCTGTACTTGTTACACTACTATACACATCACCGCTACATCTGTACTTGTTACACTACTATACACATCACCGCTACATCTGTACTTGTTACACTACTGTATACATCACAGTTATATCCTGTACTTGTTACACTACTGTATACATCACTGTTATATCCTGTACTTGTTACACTACTGTATACATCACTGTTATATCCTGTACTTGTTACACTACTGTATACATCACCACTGCATCCTGTACTTGTTACACTACTATACACATCACCACCGCATCCTGTACTTGTTACACTACTGTATACATCACCACTACATCTGTACTTGTTACACTACTGTATACATCACCACTACATCTGTACTTGTTACACTACTATACACTCACCACTGCTATTTGTTACACTACATCACATCACCACTGCATCCTGTACTTGTTACACTACTATACACATCACCACTGCATCCTGTACTTGTTACACTACTATACACATCACCACCGCATCCTGTACTTGTTACACTACTATACATATCACCACCGCATCCTGTACTTGTTACACTACTGTATACATCACCACATCCTGTCTTGTTACACTACTGTATACATCAGATCCTGTACTTGTTACACTACTGTATACATCACCATTAGATCCTGTACTTGTTACACTACTGTATACATCACCACTGCATCCTGTACTTGTTACACTACTGTATACATCACTGTTATATCCTGTACTTGTTACACTACTGTATACATCACCACTACACCTGTACTTGTTACACTACTGTATACATCACCGTTAGATCCTGTACTTGTTACACTACTGTATACATCACCACTACTTGTTACACTACTGTATACATCACCACTGCATCCTGTACTTGTTACACTACTGTATACATCACCACTGCATCCTGTACTTGTTACACTACTGTATACATCACCACTGCATCCTGTACTTGTTACACTACTGTATACATCACCACTGCATCCTGTACTTGTTACACTACTGTATACATCACCACTGCATCCTGTACTTGTTACACTACTGTATACATCACCACTACATCTGTACTTGTTACACTACTGTATACATCACCACTACATCTGTACTTGTTACACTACTGTATACATCACCACTACATCTGTACTTGTTACACTACTGTATACATCACCACTACATCTGTACTTGTTACACTACTGTATACATCACCACTACATCCTGTACTTGTTACACTACTGTATACATCACCACTGCATCCTGTACTTGTTACACTACTGTATACATCACCACTGCATCCTGTACTTGTTACACTACTGTATACATCACCACTACATCTGTACTTGTTACACTACTGTATACATCACCACTGCATCCTGTACTTGTTACACTACTGTATACATCACCACTGCATCCTGTACTTGTTACACTACTGTATACATCACCACTGCATCCTGTACTTGTTACACTACTGTATACATCACCACTGCATCCTGTACTTGTTACACTACTGTATACATCACCACTACATCCTGTACTTGTTACACTACTGTATACATCACCGTTAGATCCTGTACTTGTTACACTACTGTATACATCACCACTGCATCCTGTACTTGTTACACTACTGTATACATCACTGTTATATCCTGAACTTGTTACACTACTGTATACATCACCACTACATCTGTCTTGTTACACTACTGTATACATCACCATCATCCTGTACTTGTTACACTACTGTATACATCACCACTGCATCCTGTACTTGTTACACTACTGTATACATCACCACTGCATCCTGTACTTGTTACACTACTGTATACATCACCACTGCATCCTGTACTTGTTACACTACTGTATACATCACCACTACATCTGTACTTGTTACACTACTGTATACATCACCACTGCATCCTGTACTTGTTACACTACTGTATACATCACCACTGCATCCTGTACTTGTTACACTACTGTATACATCACCACTGCATCCTGTACTTGTTAGACTACTGTATACATCACCACTGCATCCTGTACTTGTTAGACTACTGTATACATCACCACTGCATCCTACATCTGTACTTGTTACACTACTGTATACATCACCACTGCATCCTGTACTTGTTAGACTACTGTATACATCACCACTGCATCCTGTACTTGTTACACTACTGTATACATCACCACTGCATCCTGTACTTGTTAGACTACTGTATACATCACCACTACATCTGTACTTGTTACACTATTGTTTACATCACCACTACATCTGTACTTGTTACACTACTGTATACATCACCACTGCATCCTGTACTTGTTAGACTACTGTATACATCACCACTGCATCCTGTACTTGTTAGACTACTGTATACATCACCACTACATCTGTACTTGTTAGACTATTGTTTACATCACCACTACATCTGTACTTGTTACACTACTGTATACATCACCACTGCATCCTGTACTTGTTAGACTACTGTATACATCACCACTACATCTGTACTTGTTAGACTACTGTATACATCACCACTGCATCCTGTACTTGTTACATTATTGTTTACATCACCACTACATCTGTACTTGTTAGACTACTGTATACATCACCACTACATCCTGTACTTGTTACACTACTGTATACATCACCACTGCATCCTGTACTTGTTACACTACTGTATACATCACCACTGCATCTGTACTTGTTACACTACTGTATACATCACCACTGCATCCTGTACTTGTTACACTACTGTATACATCACCACTGCATCCTGTACTTGTTAGACTACTGTATACATCACCACTACATCCTGTACTTGTTACACTACTGTATACATCACCACTGCATCCCTTGTTACACTACTGTATACATCACCACTGCATCCTGTACTACACTACTGTATACATCACCACTGCATCCCTGTTACTACTGTTTACATCACCACTACATCTGTACTACACTGTTACATCACCACTACATCCTGTACTTGTTACACTACTGTATACATCACCACTGCATCCTGTACTTGTTACACTACTGTATACATCACCACTACATCTGTACTTGTTACACTACTGTATACATCACCACTACATCTGTACTTGTTACACTACTGTATACATCACCACCACTGTACACTACTGTATACATCACCACTGCATCCTGTACTTGTTACACTACTGTATACATCACCACTGCATCCTGTACTTGTTACATTACCATGCACGTCCTCTAGTTTTTGTACTTATTACACAGAACACAAATAAGCACAGTATGTTTCACGAAGATGGCATATTAATTTTTGGTTAGTGTATGTGGGGTCTGAGGGAGATCTCATAGTTCAGTATGCAATCAGTGGTCAGCTGATTTCTGCTTACCAACTTTCTAAAACAGTTCTCAAGCAGTACAAGTAAATTACATTTTTATACATTTGTTTTCTTGATATATTACACACATCCATACACCACTACTTTAATCACAATTATGTTAGTAAATTATCATTAATTTATATTAATTTATTAAAATAATCAATTTCATTTCTTTTAAAATTCATATGGTTTCCACTTTTTATTCACAAGTTTACGAATATTAGAAACCATTTTAACTGTGATGTTTATAGTTAATATGTAAATAAACATTCCATAAGTAAAGTTGAATTTTTAATCATACAACATGTCATAGGGTTAGACTCATCTACAAATGTTGATTTCATTACAATATTCATAATTAATAAGTATAATAATATGGTAGTTTAATAAATTATACTTTTTTGATCATATGTATGAGCCATGTCTCGTATTTTACTGAAACTGCCATTGGAAGAGAAGATTGTTATAATTAAAGATAGAATACATTTGGATAATTTCTATTTATAACAGATGCTTACAGTTTGATCAGTATTAATATTACCATTCATATGATACAATTTACATAATATCTAAATACTTAAAATATATACAAAGTTAAGACGTCTTATACCATTATGAAGTTTATATTCATAACAAAGTGTGGTATGCACTAAATAGATTTAATGATTACAAATCAAGTTAACCAAATGGCTTTAAAACTTACTTTATAAAAAATGGGACATACGAATTGGTGCCTACTGAATTTAGAAAGTGACTGAGCTATTGCACTTGTGATTAATTATTTCATTAAACCATTCTATTTAACATGGCACTGAACTACTGTCTCTAAAAATGAACTATCACTTTTGGATACTATATCAATGTTATTCATTCTACTTCTTGTCACTGTGTATATAATTAAATGATTAACCTTAGATGGTCACTTTGGTTCCTAGACATGTTGCTTTAATTAATCATAAAATGTTTAAGATAGGAAGTACATTATGCTAATATAATAACAGTTAGGGAAACAGTAACTTATAAGCATCAGGAAAAGTTTTATTGATGGTGGAATATACTAAATGTTTCAACAGAACATTGGTCTGTCTTCTTCAGGTATGAACAGTACAAAGCAATCCAAAGTTTATACATCGTTGCAAAGACAATAGTGATTAAATGGAATGGAAGCAGCATCAGCAGGTGATAGGATATAGGTATAGGTCAGGTCTGATCAAGTGTATTAATTTTGATTAGACCTTAACAAATACAGTTGACATTGCTGGGGTCATTATCACAGTTTAGGGAGAAGTTATTTGTTTTGACGATTTCCGTAATTTTTTAACATTCTTTCATAGTTTTGAGTTAGTATTGGAAAAGAAATTCGTCCTAAAGTATTTTGTGACTTGTTTCATGTTGAGGATACGTTACAGTGGATAACTGGAGGTCACCTCGATGCATGTGACCTGGGTGTTTTTTTGTTTCTTATTTTTAAGGAATGTGACGTTTGTCCTTTTCACAATCACATGGGATACTGTATGTGCTTTGTTTTTACTCTTTCAATAAGGATTTCTAATGTAGTAAGATATTAATTTTTGTGAAGGTTTGAATACAGTTTTTCCATTAATACTTACACAATTATAGTGTCAAGTAATTTTGTTTGTTATTTCTGGCACAAAAGGTAATGAAACAAACTTGTGTGTTGTGCTGTTGATAGATGAAAGGTTAGTGTTAATAATATATATTTCACTGTTTTGAAGTTTGATACAAGCCCTATCTATGATATTTGGGTTAAAACTTCTAGATAGTACTAAATGTTTTTAGGTAGCTTAATTTAGTAGTTAAGAATTAATGTGTTAAGACACATTAAGATACAATGTCATAATTTTCACATTTGAAATACTGTTGTTTCCAATTTTTAGATGCAAGTGTAAAAAAACAAAGAAGATAATATAGTTATCACCATTATATACAGGAAACCCCATTCAGTAACCATGACACCACACATAAGTTTTAATCACCATCTACTACAGAAAATATTCTTCTACATCATACACACACATCGTGCTATACAACTTTGAACCCACAAAGAAATATGTCGGACAAACATCACGTTCGTCACAAATTAGAAGCAAAAAATACCCAGGTCACTTGCATAGAGGTGACTTTCAGTTACCCATCTTAATATATCACTGACATGAAACAGGTAACAAAATACTTTGGAATGAATTTCTTCTCCTAAACTGATTTAAAACTATAAAAGAAAAAGACTGATTAGACCTGTCACTGAACTGTGATAATGGCTCCAGTAATATCAGCCATATTTAGCAAAGTAAATTTACCATTCATACACTTGACCAGACCCGACATCTACCTATATCCTATCATCTGCTGATACTATTTCCATCCCATTTAATCCATATTGTCTTTATAATGACACATAAACTTTGGATATACATGAAGAAGACAGACCAATGTTCTGTCAAAACATGTTCCATCATCAATAAAATTTTTCCTTATTCTTATAAATAATTGTTTGCTTCCCTGTTATAATCATACAGTAGATAAACTATACCTTCAATGCTGCCTCGTGTTCAACATCCTTGACATTCAATAGCTCTTCTTTCTTATCAGCTACTTCTGATGCCAAGTGAGCTCGTAACTGTTTATTTCGAGCTAGTAAGTCAAAAACCTGAAATAACACAGGATGTTAGTATTGAAGGATGTGGACATATCTACAGATTCAAAATGTTCAAACTCTAGATAAAGTGTAAGCAATGTATCAAACTGCATATGGTGAAGTCTTATTTCAGAGGCAATTATCATATGCAAAATCTGCAATTATATACAATCTTCCCAGTTCCATAAATGGTCAGAAATGTAACAGGTAATCCATAGGCCTTGAGGAGAGCTCACAATTAAAAACTATGACCGTCTTTCCTTTTAACCTTTTTGTTATAGATTTTATAATATAAAATGCTATTTCTAAACACCTGATTTTGAGCTGCAATGAACAATTTCAAAGGAACTTGTGGAAAAAAATATCCACAGTTAACTTCATTGCTATAGAAACTTGTAATATTTATTAAAAAGTTTATTTGATCTATTTTCTCTTTCATTGGTTATGGGTCTGTCTAGTCTCATATTTTGTTGTCAGTATCCATTTACTTCATATATTGTTCCACAATAACAACTTCCTCCTTCACTTTTTTCTTTTGTGTATAAGAAATATACAGTACCATTTTAGAGCATAAAAATTTTAACGTTAACAGTGTGCGTGAAACCCAAAAGTTAATGCTACCTCAGTAGTGCAGTAAGGAAGTTTGAACTCTTTGTCCAATACCCAGTTTTACAACAGGTCAAAACTTCACACCTGTTCACATTTTGTGGACATACTTACCACAACTTACAGAATTAAGAGCACAAATATCTATCTACTCCTACTTATACATATTTGGTATATTTTAAAAGCACAATATGAAATATCTGCCTATTCATGTAAACTTATAAGTTATAAAATTACACTAGGAAATACATACCAACTCACATATACTTGCTATAATTTAAAGACTTACAATGTGAAATCTATCTTTCCTTACCTGAAAATTACTGTTTTCCAGTTGTGTTCTCAACACTTCCAAACTTTCTTTTAGTGAAGCATTCTCCAGACATTTAATCGAGTATTTCTCAGACAGTGAAAGTATTTCCTGTTTAATTTCCTCCAGTTCTGCCCTAGAGAGACATAAAATAGAGTAAATAGCAGCTGGAAATTCCTTTAAATAAAAATTCCTTAAAACTAAACTGGATAAAAATTATATCAATAATACTATGTAAAAAAAAACAACAACTTTATTCAGAATGAATAAAATATAAAATCATTAAATGTTGCATTTTATACTTTTTTAAACAGATGTTTGTTCTACCTTTAAAGATGCTTCAGTTTGCTTTGAAAAAAGCTCCAGAAGTTATAAACTGGTACTGATAAAGCATTAAACATAAATAAAAGTTCATTTACACACACTCCATTTTTGAATGAAAATTAACCATACAAGCCAAGGCAACTACCTTATACTAAAACTATAATAGTAGGCTAAAACTATGTTATATAGATAAAATAACTCAGGAATCTGGTTTGATAAATCCTCCTGTGAGTGTAATTTTAATCACTATTGAAGAAATTAAAATGGACCGAAATACTTAAATACATTTTGATGCTTGTTTCTACAATAACATCCTTTGAAGAATGGCAGGTGAGTTCATGTTATTTGCATTTCAGATTCAGTACTTTATATTAAAACAATTTTGAATATTTAGATCACCAACTTGATCAGGAAGAGTACAAAACAGACTTTTACAAAATATTATACACTCAATTATAAAAATGTGTTCATCTTAGGGATTCAAAAATTCCAAGGCAGAGATATCTTCTGTACTTTAAGACATTGGAAAATAAAGAGATATGGAGTAACTTGGAGCACCAGGACCATCTAGAAAGAGACCTGCAACAAGTTATGCCCCAACTGCAGTAAGCAAAGTGAAGAATTTTATAACATACAAGTCAGTGGTGAAAGTCATCTATATGTTTTAGGTGACAAGAAGCAACATGATAAAAAAAAAGTATTTCTATCTACCTAAGTAATATAAATTACTTCCAATAATGTATCTGTTTAACCATCTCATACCTCAAGCAGCTGAAGAATTAAATGACTATTTGCATTAATCTATACAAAGTAATACTAGCCAAGTCACTGTATGCACTGCTTATGGATTTCTGTGCAATCATACTATTGAACCACGTGCTATAAAACTGCTACCATCATACAATAGAACAGTGCTTCCCAACCTATTCTAATATCATTCACCTCTATAAATTGTTAACAGTTCAAAACCAATATTAAATTAAAATACAAATTTCTTTATGGTGATTTAATTATATCAGTCTACAACTAGAATGAAGACGACAAAAAATTTATTTATTGAACTACAACTAGAAAATATAATAACTAATGACTTTTTTGAATCTGAGAATGGCTGATATGGGTATTAACACTTTTACTTATAAGCAGAAAACAACGTTTTGACCTTCCTAGGTCATCTTCAGGTCAACAAAGAGAGAGTGCAACTGACAGTTGTCAGGCACACGTCTTAGGGACAGAAGTATAAACAGTGTGGGATTGTAGGGGGCATTGCAGTTGGATGTTATGTTATTAATTAGCATGAATGATAATTAATTTTAATTAATTATACTTGTTATTAACAATTATAATTGTTAATTAAGACTATAATATAGCCTTAAACCACTATATTGGTTTAATTTTGGTTTCAGTTGCTGTATAAGTAAGGCTTCATTGATTTTGCGTTTCTTTATATTTGTTTCCCTACTTAATATCTGTGTGTTTTCTATGGTTATGTTGTGTTTATTTGATTTGCAGTGTTCAAAAACGCTTGAAAATATTATTTTTTGTTCTTTGAATCTAGTTTCCATTTTTTTGCTTGTTTCTCCAATATAGATATCATATCAGTTGTTGCATTGTATTTTATAAATTATGTTGGTGTTGTGTTTATCACTGTAGTTTTTACATAGTATGGACTTGAGTTTTGTACCTGGTTTTTGAATAAATTTGCTGTTTACTGGAATGTTGTGTTTTGTTATAAGTTTTATCCAAATGCTGGTTATTTTTTTGCTGATGTCAGGAACATATGGTATGCAACAGTGCAAAGTTTTGTAGTTTGCTGTATCATGGGATTTATTGTTGTTAGTCTAGGTGTGCATATAATTTTTCCACAGTTTTTGGAGGAAATTTGTTGATGTTGATGAAGTGTTGTTTTATTTTGCTGTTGATGTTTCTTGTATAATTGATAATACCCATTCATCTTGCCATTCACCCTGGTTTTGATCTCATTAACCTGCTTTAGAAGCACTGCACTACATGACTTAAAGAAAGCAAGTAGGAAGGAAGGGTGTGCTTTGTAGACGACAGCCTTATACTGCAGAGCTATTTTAAAGATGCATGGCTCTCAGGTTGAGCATGACCAGATGGTAAAATGGCCTGTAACTATGTTGTAAAGCCACAAAATCATTATAATACAACATATTCAACCTTTTTATATGAATATGTGTCTGAATGATATTCATTTCTGTGAACAAATACCTCTCACATAGACTGTGTTCAAACCCATTAAAACAAATAGAACAAACACGTCTGTTCTGCCTGAAGAATTATACTAATTCACCTATAAATATCTGTCTACATAACTATACATAATTTTGTCTACACTCATATGTCTGTCTGAAAGACTGTACTTTTATAAATTCTTTTTTCTCTGCATCTAACTGAAGGATTGCAATTGCACTTCTTATTATGTACTTCTTTGAAAGATAATTTTATTATTGTCTACAGATGGTTGTCTGTTTTAGTGTTTTAGTACAAAGGTGCTTATGAACTATTTGTACCCTGTTTACTACAGGGAATTAAACCCCACATTTTAACAATGGAGGGCTGTGCTTACTCATGATCCTTATACAGGTTTTCTCCACTGTGTGTGTGTTCCATCTGCTTCAGAAATTCATCTTTGAACTTAACAATTTCCCGCTGCACTTCTTCCTTGTGAGCTTTCCTCATAGCATCCAGAGCTACAAACAAAATAGACATTCATTTATCAAGTGTATTTTAACCCCTCATAGCATCCAGAGCTACAAACAAAATAAACATTCATTTATCAAGTGTATGTTGATCTATTTGAAATAAATAGGAATGATACTTTTGCCCTTCATTTATGTGCTTGCATGAAATATACAGAAAGTTAGTACTTATAATTTTACATAATGTACGCACTTCATGAACCACGTTAAATTTAGTTTAGTGAAAAGTTAATGTTTTTTTAAAAGAAGTATGCACCTTCCCCTAATAATTCTCAAGGCTTTCATCAGAAGAGACAGAGATGAGAAAAAATTTTCTTAAAAAAATATACAGTTCATTTTTTGAAAAGATCTATTATAAATTTTAAAGCCTTAACCTACATTATATTGACTCACAGAAGTATTTATAATAGTACAAAAATGTGTAGAGGCGAAATAGAGGGTGTGCATACAACTATGATTATATCTCAAATTACAAATTTGAAAGTTTTAAACAATACCAAGCAAATATTACTACTAGTTAGTACCACAGTAGCTATGACAATTAGGATGGGAAAATGACAAGTACATTATTCACAAGTAAGATAAAACGGTGAGTTGTATCAGCATGTAGGCTACAAAAGGAACAAGTATAGGTTCATTCTATGCTCGTAAATAAAGGAAAAGAGACGTTATACATTGTATATTCCACTTGCTTTCTTCTTACCTTTTAGGACTGAATTGACCTTTCACACACACAAACAGTTTTGTATTAAATAATGTTAAATATCTCTTCACCCCAGGCATAGGAAACCTAACACATTTCTTTCTGAGTAGTGACTACTGCATGTCCTAAAATCATTGTACTTTTCTGTTTACTGGCAATAATCTGTAATGAGGAATTACAAAACCAGGGAGATGCCCTTCAAATGTGTGATTTTTTTGTTTTATTAGTGGAACCGAGTTGATAGATGATGCTGATCAGTTGTACCTAAACTAGTTTAATTAGTTGTTCACTTACCTAATTAAACCTTCATTATAGTTATTGTTTTGTCACTTTTAATAATTGATTTAATTAATTCTTCTTAGAATAACTTTTTATACTGTTAATGTTTAAAATTTTAATTTTATTAAAAGTATTCAGAAACTCAGGCAACAACAAACCTCTTTTAATCTGCAAGTATAGATGCATTAGATATTCTTAAATGGAAAGCCCTAATAATCATATCATAATATTTATAAATCAATGATATGGGAATGTATCCTGTAGTCTTGGTTATATTTCATGAAAAAGTAGTGTTGACTGGATGACCAAGGTGTAGTGATATTTTGATTTTACACATTTGCCAGCTTTTTAGTTTTGTGACTGGGATATTAGTGTATAATTACTTGTTTATCAAAAAAAATATAGATAAGAGAGTGTTACATATCAGCACAAAAACCATATCAGGATTCTTAAGTGATGATCCAGAAATAAAAAACCAGAATAAATAATTAAATGGTAGTATCACAACACTAACCTCACCATACCAGTGAATTAGTAAAAACTTTACCTTATAATATCACAACACTAACCTCACCATACCAGTGAATTAGTAAAAACTTTACCTTATAGTATCACAACACTAACCTCACCATACCAGTGAATTAGTAAAAACTTTACCTTATAGTATCACAACACTAACCTCACCATACCAGTGAATTAGTAAAAACTTTACCTTATAGTATCACAACACTAACCTCACCATACCAGTGAAGTAGTAAAAACTTTACCTTATAGTATCACAACACTAACCTCACCATACCAGTGAATTAGTAAAAACTTTACCTTATAGTATCACAACACTAACCTCACCATACCAGTGAATTAGTAAAAACTTTACCTTATAGTATCACAACACTAACCTCACCATACCAGTGAAGTAGTAAAAACTTTACCTTATAGTATCATAACACTAACATCACCATACCAGTGAAGTAGTAAAAACTTTACCTTATAGTATTAGATATATTTGTCTGTAGTTAAGCAAAAAGCTACACATTGAACTATCTGTACTGTACTCACCATGGGTATCAAAACCAAGTTTTTAGAATTATAAGTCTACAGGATTACCATTGTACCATTGAGGGCAGTGAATTAGAAAATTTCAAATTACAACATCAGAGATTTAAGCATGAAACATTGTTGATTTAGTAGAAATTCTCTCTGACAACCTCAGAACATTAAAACACAGTGTTACTACACTACTATAATACTTCATCTCTCTGACAACCTCAGAACATTAAAACACAGTGTTACTACACTACTACAATACTTCATCTCTCTGACAACCTCAGAACATTAAAACACAGTGTTACTACACTACTACAATACTTCATCTCTCTGACAACCTCAGAACATTAAAACACAGTGTTACTACACTACTATAATACTTCACCCTACAAAATTAAAAAATAAACATACCACAACAGTGAGTTGGTACAAAAGTTTACCATTAAACATCACACCTTTACAACATAATACATTAGGGAAATTATCAAATCTTCATACTGTAATATCGGAAGACCACATACCTCTAAACAAAACACGATACTTTATAGAAGAACAAACTCACCTGCTCTTGTCGCTTGAGTTTCTTCAGCTAGAGCTTTCTCTTTTTCATTCTCAAGTTGTTCAATTTCCATTTGATGTTTGTGTTCCAGGTCAGCTATCATTCGTTTATAGGAATTTTCCATTGCCACAAGCCCTTTCTCAGACAGATTCTGTTAAAAAGTAATATTTCAAAGTGAGGTAGAAGTTATGTATTCAACATATATTTTAAAATAACTAGACAGACACATAATGATTATGATGACACCATTCTGTGTATGTATATATTAAAATCTAATATTGATGGGAGATTTCCAACAGGTTTCACTGTGTTATTCTTCAACCTCAAAAGATTTCTTAACTAATTTCCTTACATCAGAGATACAGTAGATTGCAAACATATTATATAAAATATAAAAACAACCCAAGGGTCGTAATAACATGTTACTAATGTCAGTCAGGGAATAACCTTTGTAGTTTAAAATGCTAAAACAATATGATAATCAAAGAAATATCCCAAATGCATGTTATACAACTGAAGAAATTGTAAGGATGCATTTACAGAAATGGTTATGAGGAAGAAGACTGGAAAAAGAATGGTATGTACATCAATTTGCAAAAATAAGAACAGTTGAAAAAATACAATAACTGAACACAACATTATGAAAATAAGTGGACAAACCTACCAATACACTTAAAATCAGTTTATTATAGCTTACTTAATGAATAAAATCATACTAAACAGTTAAAAAAACTACACTGCATTACATTTATTTATTTCAAACATATAAACTTATCTACTGACTCTCCACTGCTCAATTTCTGACTGATAACGTCTCCGTATAGACTCCTCGCTGATCATTTCATGTTTGTTTTCTAGTTTCTGTTGGTAAATCTCAATCAGGCTTTTCATCTGCTCATCGTACTCGAACTGAAACACAAAATACATTAAGTATCATTAATCCTTTCACATTTAATCATTATATCTACACTACAACACATATGTTAAGACATTAAACAGGTTCATAACACAATGCAGATGCTCAAATATACTCCCTTATAAATTCATTCAACTCTAAAACTCTGTTAAAAAAATACAGGGTTTATATCCAGTTTTTCCATATGGAATCAAGGACTTTCAAGGACTAAATAACAAAGACACACTACACTCTGCAAGCATTATAAACAGATTTAAAACTTGTGATAAAAATCATGAAATTGCAAAAATACTTTTTTAACTTATTCACACCAGCCTTCAGCATTTAAACTTTTATACAGGAAAATAATTACTTAGGTACAATATGAAGGAAAGTGTAGATATTACAGTAAAATACAGATCTTTAGAAGTAACATGTCACCTACAGTGTCTACTTCCAAACAACTTAACACAAAGCACCTGAAAAGAGGTATATCAGAAACTGGATATTATGAAGTTAATGTGATAAAACTATCAAAATATCCAAGACCCTACTATAAAATGTCACAGTATTTAAAGGCTGTATATTGTTAAAGCAGTTTTCCAGGTTTTCAAGTATTCATAAAAATCCCAAAGATGTCAAAACATGTTTAATAATTAATCAGGGTTAACATCAAAAACATTCTTGCAGGTAAGAATGCAAATCTGATTAATTAATACAATTTACTTACCAAATGTTTTAAACCCATAACAAATTAATGGAAACTGGTCACATTAAATTTACAGTATCTTACTAGCTCACACCACACATCCAGATACAACGTAACTTCATCTTTAATTTAACTCTATACAGTGGCCCCTGGTGGATACAACCCCTTCCAATAATAACCTCCTTTTAGACATGACTTTCTCTTCTGTGTATGGAATTACTTTACATTGACCTGATCTCCCAGAAACAATTTCATGCAACATATGACCATGATGTTTTGATGGAAGATCAGGTAACAACCTCTCAGTGGAGACTTTCCTTAATTTTAATAAAACATATAAACATATTGTGTTTGTTGTCTGTTCATTTATTTGATTGTATGTGTATATGCATATACTATAATCTGAATTAGTGACAATTCAACTATTGTTGTTGATGTCCACAACAGGCAAGTGATTAGATGCCATGTCACATAATGAAAATGAATACGAAGGTTGGGGAATTTTCATATTTTATGTAATATTCTCCAGAGTACGAAAATCCTAACCTCAACTGTTCAACATGATCAAAAAAAATTAATAATTTCAAAAGCAGTTTGAGGTTCATTTCACTGCCTGACATACCAGTGTTTTGAAGTGTAGTGTGAAATTGGCCATGAAAATGAGACCGCAAAGCAAGGTGGGAAAAACCTCATCA
The DNA here is from genome assembly GCF_004210375.1 of Tachypleus tridentatus. Taxonomy (NCBI): domain Eukaryota; kingdom Metazoa; phylum Arthropoda; class Merostomata; order Xiphosura; family Limulidae; genus Tachypleus; species Tachypleus tridentatus. Next base: position 31,021,423 of record NC_134833.1, read on the forward strand.
ATCAACAGTCCGAATGAGTGTTTCTCAACATGTCAGATGACACATGACATAAGTAATTATTCCTGTGAGTAATTAATCTGTAGCTTATTGATTAAATAAAACACATATCAAAGAATAAATAATGTTTTTGTACAGAGATAGATTCTGTGTGACAATATCTCAGAAAAACAAACACCTCATTTAGATGAGCTGAAAACAATGAACAAAAATCTTTTGATAATGACTGCCACACTGATAACCATTCAAAGTGTTAAATATGCAAAACAAAGATGGACAATTGTTTATAGATTTGATGACAGTTTGCCACATGTAATATGCATGACATAAAAATGTGATACATGTACATTTTATGAAATAGAGATGTAATTTGTTAAATAAATCATTTTGCATAAAACACAAATAACTCAATTTTAAGTTACCTTTTCTGAACTATCATTACTCTTATTATTCTAGTTTGCTAGGTCATCTTATTACTTATACAGTATATAAACCATTTTGCTCAAACCTTGACAATATTAACTGACACAGCTCAAATGTAATCAATCACTCCTTATCAAGTTATTGGTCCTTTTAATAATAACTTCCTTTGGCAGATAAGTTGGTTGTACCTACTGTACTGACAATCTGTTAAAATTAATTCTTAGTAAATGTATTAGATCTAAAATTATTTATCTTGATAGCTGCAGTCAGTACAGAAGTGTATTTCATTTTAATATACCATTTGTTTAAGATAAATTCAACATTTAAGTAGCACAGATATCTAGAACTATCTAGCAGTAAAATTCTGGTAGTCACCATCATTTCTTGTAAGCGTAAAGACGAAATACAAAAAATTACAGACAGAACTTCACTGAACTGTAATGAATGTTATGATTAGCTGTTGTAAGAGAATGGATAAATGTTCCAACCAATCACTACATGGTTGACATAAGTAATGTGCAACATCTACTTCCTGGTAAAGTTGACAAGTTTACAGCTTGCGAGAAAACATCTGTATAAATTTTAACAATATCTCTTTGTAAGCTTACTATTCATATTATAATGAAGCTGTAGTTTACTTCATTGTTAAAACAAATATCCTAAAACTGTATGTTTGTTTTTATTTCATGATGCTTTTTTTTCAAAGCAGTAATTTGACTGGAAACATGCAGGTTTTACTGAAGAATTACCATCTTCTTTATTTCAATAAATCCGTGGACTACCATCTAATGGTAAAAGTTTAATTCCCATGATAACCTATTAACCACTGAGAACATTGGTGTCAAAATCATGACTTGCAGGTGTAACTAAGATAATTTTTAGTAAGTAGAACTGAATATGCTAAATAAAGTACTAGAAGAAAACATCATTCGTAAAGAAATGTTCAGTTACATGCTTCAAAGTACCTCAAGATGCTTCAAGCGTTTCTGAGAAAGTTGGAGTTCATTCTGAAGTTGACTGACTTCCTCACTGTGGAGTTTATTCTATAAGAAAAAAACAACAGCAGTAGCAATTAGGCTTCAACAAGTATTTCAAGTATCCAGCTTTTTTTTTTTTTTTTTTTTTTATAATTACAATTTATTTTATGAAAAACAAAAAACAACAATAAAAACAAAATACTCAAAATTTTCCACAATTACAATGCATGAATAGTTAACAGCTGACTAGTCAAACTGTTATGGGTATCATAAATACTCTGCTCAACTATTCTGCTCATAACAGTAACCCACAAAATCCCTGTGAATTGGGGTAATGTAGAGATGAATAAATATTCTTGTTACCTATCACTGATTTAAAAAATGTCACATAACCAAAAAATGTGCAACAAAGAGTTGTCTTAACATTCAGTTAATTCTCATAAAAGTTCAGGGTCTGAAACAATTTCCCTTTGTTTCTGTGTGAAAACAATTTAAATGACACATGGTATTGTGAGAGACAAAATATACAATTATAGAATGTTTTTACTGGATTATATAATAAATTTACCAAGTTGAAACACAATACGACTGAAAATGTTGCTGAATTTCACAGCTTCATTGTAGTCAATAGGCCCATGACACAAATTATATCCCATATTAACTTTCAGTTTTGCAACTTTTACTTGTTCAGTAAATAACCAACCAAGATAAATTATAAGTGAATGAAGAGCCCAAACTAATTGTTTTTCTTAATAATTCATAAATTATGAATTACACAGAGGTAAAGACATAGAAAATTTCTGTCAAATTGTTACTTACTTGTTTATCAAATAATTCTTGAGTATCCTTCCTTACAGCTTCCAGTTTATTGTGGTGTTCATATTTAAGGCTTTGTAGTTCCTCTTTTTGATTATCCTTCAAATGACGAAGTTGGTTTTGAAGTTCCTCACAATGATGACATACACTGTTTTTTTCTGAAGAATCCTGACATTCTTCAAGCTGTACCTGTAGTTGGTAAATCTCCTGCTTGAGTTTTCCACATGCACAACATTCCTGTTTTAATTGTTGCTTTGGCTCCTGTTGTAAGGTTTCCAACTGCAACTGAAAAAGACTTGCTTCTTCTGAAAGCTTTTCTTCAAAGTGACTCTGCAGACTAACCAAATTTGAAGCATTTTGCCTGGCAAGCTTTTCTAAACTGATCGCATTGGCTTCATGTAAACATCTACACGCATTCTGTGGTAAGACAGAAGAAAAACCAAAAACAGCTTGCTCTGCTCGTTGATATATAGAGGTACGCACCTGATCCACCCACTGGTCATCACACAAACCTGAAGTCTCTTGAATAAACTTACTCATTTTATCAGTGGCTATGATTTCCTTCTGGTTTTTAAAGTATGTTAAAACTCCCTGGAAAGTCCCACTAAGAGCAAGAAGATATGATAACTCAACTATTTTCGTAAGAGTTTCTTTACCAATAAGACACTCAAAATCTAACTTACTTAATAATGGAAGTTTTGGTAAACCAGTACGAAGTTCTGAAGAAAACATGTCCAGTTCTTGATGAATTGATTGATCAATGACTGTACACCACATCTTACACATCTCCTGATCGTGGCACAGTATCCCGATGTGTTGGTTTCGTTGGAGGACTAATAACTTGCAGATTTTCTCACAGATCTGTGTGACAATGTGACAAAGTTCTGCTAAAACTAGTTCTTCATTAACGATTTTTTCTGTAGGTGACAAGTCAGTGACTGAGAACTGTTCATGTAACCTGCAGGCTTCACTAGCACAACTGTTATTTAGACATGAAAAAAGAGCTGTTAGATTATCAGTTTTTATTCTACTCAGTACTATACTAACACGTTTCCACATATCTTCTAATCTCTTTAAATGAGTGATTATATCAGAATTGAGTTGTTGGACGTTGTCCTGAGAACTATTCTTCTGTAGTCCACTTATGCCCAATACAAAAACAGAATCTTGGAGGAGTACACACATTGTTCTCTTTACCGCTGGATTACTCGTAGTGCAGCCTCCATTAACAGATATATCTTCTGTAGAAGAAGACAGCTCTTCCTCTAATGTTAACAGCCAATGACTTATTCTTCCTATTTCTTCAATCAAATCCCTCTTTTCAGAAACTTCAAAGTTGGCAAGTCTATCTACACCTTTCACAGCTTCCTGAAGAAGAGTCAGTTGATACACTAGTTCTAACAGAGTTCCCTTATCTTGGTTCACTTGCAGGTTTTCACTAGCACCAGAAGACAGACACTCAACAGCTTCCACAAGGTGCTTCAATTCTGTATTAACACTTTCATCAAGACCTTCTTGCTTATGTAGGAGGTACACAACATTTCTAAACCATAGGCTTAAAGATTGAACTTTTTCAAACAGAGAATACACACACTCAGAAAGTGTTTGAGGTTTTTCACCATCACCTTCTTCTGTTACTAGTTCATGGAGATCAGTGATGCTATTAGCTAAGGACAGTGTACTCCATTCTTCTGGACCACTTTCTTCACTATCAGTTTTCACCTGTATACATATTTTGGGCTTTTCTAAGCTATCTATTTGATCATTTTCATGGTTTAAGGACTCTGCAAAAGTACATGCATTTTTCACTTTTGTATCCAAGTTATTAAGTCGAATTAAGAAACCCTGGGTTTCTCCTGATGACTTTTCAGAGTTCTCTTTATTGTTATGTGTTTGTGATGTAGAAACAAATTCTTCATTTACTTCTTTGCCTTTTTGCGAGTTTTTCAAAGAATACTCAAGTGATTCTAATTTCTGTTCTAGGTCTACTAGTTTTAATTCAAATTCTTTGGACACATTCAAGCCATCTTTGCCACGAAGTGAACTTTTACGTCTCTCCTGTCTAGACTCACTCCTTGTGAGTTTTTGTTTTGTTTGTCGAAAGTTTCTCTCAGATACTGTAAGTTTGGTAGTTAAGTCATCAACTCTAGCAGTCATCAGAGACAGCTGAGAGGAATGGCTGTCTTGCATCCTCTTAACATCTTGCTGTAGCTTGTAATAGTTGATTTCAAGATCATCAAAACTTTGGTGGGCTTCTTCTAACCTCTTTTTGAGACTCCTAGTGACATCAGTTACTGTTTCAAGTTTGGTCTTCAGTTCTAAGTTCTCCAGTAACAAGAGAGAATCCTGTTCCTTGACAGATAATTCATCAGAACCATGCAGAGAGCTCCTTAGCATCTTTTCAAGTTGCTTAATAACACCTTGCAAGTCTACTTTGTCCACTGTGGTCTTTTTTAGTTCAGCACGTGTTCTTATAAGATCGTGTTCCAACTCTTTTATGTAATTCTTACACGAGTCATATTCATTTCTTAGACTTTCAAGTTCTTCTTTTCTTTCATCACATGTTCCTTGTAGTTCACTTATCAATTGTTTTAGTTTAGAGACTTCATTATCTTTCTTTGATCTCCTTTCACTTAAACCAACGAACTTTTCTACATCTTCATACAGTTTAGAAATCTCTTTCCAGAAAGCCAGGACATCTCTTTTCTTTTCAGTTGATTTTTCTAGCTTACACTTGATATTACAAAGCTGTTCTTTACAATTCTGAAGAGTTTCTTGTAAGTCTTCCATTTTTCTTGGTTTTAGAGGATTGTATAATTTTTCTTTAGACAATATGTCTTCCCATTCTGCTCTTTCTTTTTTGTACTTCATTTTTAAAAATTCGTATTTTAATTTATATAGATTTTCTCCTTGTTTCTGATTTCTATCTCTTTGTTTATCCTTGCTGCTGAATTTTTCAGAAATTTCTTTGGAACTTCCTTTACTGATTCTCTGTTCCTTACTCTTCTGTTCAAGTTTTGTTTCAACTATATACTCTTCTACTAAAAATGTACCTTTACCATTACTTAGCTTCACAACCTCATCCTTTTCAGGTATCAAGTCTTCATTCTTTGATATCTGCAAGTCAGGATGATTTTTAAGAGCTATTAATGAGTCTGATATTGCATCATTGTTGTTGGAAGTGATTTTCTTTCCATTCTCAACGTTTTCATTTATATACTCCTGAGATAAAACAACAAATTGGTTTACATTTTGTTTTTAAAGATCAAAAGGGTAATAAATAAAACTATTAAACTAATACTAATGTGAAAAAAATATCTGCAATCTACAATTATTATAAAAAATGTTAAGTCTATTAGATTTACTGCTTTGCCAGATTTTTATATTTGAGACTTTAAGAACAATTTCCTATGAATTAAAAAATTACTACAATATTTTTTGCTTCATATACCTTATGCCTTGTGCAAATGTCAAATGGCACCTTAAAAGAAGACAGTAATGTTGACTTATTAGTTTGTGGCATTATTTTCAAAATTCCATCAGACTAGGAAAAACAAACAAACAAACAAAGAAATAGGTTCTTTGACTTTTTTTTCTGATTTCTACAGAAGAACAAATCCAGGTTTGCTCTCATTTTGCTATTAATTAGGTATTGTTTATCTTTATGCTATATTAAGTCTTACCCTAGCCGAAGCCTTTCTCTCCCAGTAGCTCAAGTCTCCTCCTTGAAAACTTGAATTAGACTGGTCACTTACTCCACCATCACTCTGTTGATCAATCTCAGTAAGGCTCACAGAATGTTCATTCTCTGGTAGACCAGGGGATTGTAGCTGATGACCTAATCTAGAACTTGACGATGAACGAGATCGAGCTTTTTCTTTGACTTTTGATATGGCAGTTCTAGTAAGAGGTGGAGAGGGAGGTAACGTTCGTGGAGAAGTCTGTCGGTCAGTTCCTTCATCATCATCCACAACTGAAAAGTATTCAGATGGATCATCGCTGGAAGAAGCATCCAATAGCTTGATTGGCTCATCACTACGTACAGGACTAATTAAACCGGATTTCTCATGTTGATTTCTTAAGGAAACATCTTCTGCAAAATTCTTCTTCTGCACATTTAATGCATCCCAGTTTTCAACAACATGTCTGATTGCCTGAATCCAATTGCTTCGAACACCCACAGTGACAGCAGCAAACACATACTTCTTATTGTCAAATGTCTGTAGAATTTAGAGCAAGATTAAAAAAACAGATTATACTAACTGTTAATAAACCACCTTTTCCTTATTAAATCAACTACTAAGATATTTGGCAGTCATACATATAAATTTCTCTAGTGTGTAAATTTTCAAAATTAAGAGTATAATTTATATGATTAACATTTTCTATCTAGTGTCACCTGAAAAGTAAAAAAATTGTGTTGATGTAAGACAGTTACTAAAGTGGCAAGAGTTGCTGAAAACAATAAGAAAAATTCCAAAAATAAACAATGAAAAACAAAACTAAAAGTACAACTTAACACTAAAAGGCCCAGCAGCACTGATTTAATGCATGTGTTTTGTGGTTTGTTTTGTTATATCACAATAAAACTACTGGATCAAATAGTTTGAAATAACCTATGAACATTTTATAGTTATGTAACTTATGTATATAAAATATCTTATTGCTATTATATGATATTTGTATGAATTTTCAATGTTGAAGTTTTGAAAAGATTTCCATGTAATATTTCATTTTTAAATGATGGAAAATACCTACTTTTGTAGTAGATTTCAATTACTGATATCTTTATATTCCTGCATTCTTTCAAAACTTTCCTATGAAGTTTTACTTCATAAAACTGTAAATTTTGTCTTTATTTTGATTCAAAAAAACGTTGCACACAATTTCACTGTGTTTTAGATCTCTAGTATACAATAAAAATAACATTTATTACCATATCAAAATTATTAGTAAGTGACCTGTGTTAAAAATTAAGTTTAAATTATATAAAATATATTACACTTCAATATGTGCATTTATTAAAACAGTAGACAATAATTATAACTTAGGTGGATTTTTGCAATGAATGAACGTAAAATGAAAATAACACTACAGTATCGATTGGCCAGGTAGGTTGTTTTTCATAATAGTTTTAACATACTTACTGCTACAACAATTGTATAACAATACATAAAGGTCTGTTGATGTGCCTAACCTAACTTTGTTACTGTTTGCACTCGGAACTGGGCGCTGTATGTATTTACTTTCACAGCAGCAATCACATTATTGGTAATGTGATAGTATTGATACTATCAACTGTTGATAGTACTGCCTGAAGTAACTGCCTTCAGTCCTGTGAGTTTAAACCTGCACACTGATAACTTGAATTGAGAGAAATAAGAAAAACAAAATGGCATAAAATTAGTAACATATTGAGCAACCCCAACATTTCATCCCTTAATAAAAACATGAAGTACTAGATCTACTATTAAAATCCTAGAAGCAAAGTTTGATTTAGATCTCAACGAATGTAAAAATAGTTCCAGACTTCCAGTAGTTCAGAATTATTCTATATTCTAGTTCTACTTAGCACAGCCCTAAGCTCAAATAAAAAGGGAGAAAATATTAGTTGTCATGATGAAATATTTAGTACCTGTGGTGACCTGGCATCCAGAAATTGTCAAGGCCTGACTTAAATAGTATCAGACCAATAAATCCAGTGTAAACAAAGCCTAACAAAAAACAGCTTACTGGTGAGATAAAACTTGATATGATATAAATAAGCTCATCTCATCACACTCCAAAAAACCATTTCTTTTCTTACCCTAACTTTCATGAAGTAAAAGTTGATAAACCAAGTTTTAAACTAAATCATATTATAATTATGGAAAAGTTATTCACAAAAATATTTTCCTCTGTCATTATATTTCCAAACTAAGCTTTGACCACTTTGTTCTACGTTCTACAAAAGTCTCCACAGAACTGAACACCCTATTGGCTTATACAGTTGAAAATGACAGAAAAGAGCTTTTATTGCATGTTTCTCAAAGCTTAAAGAATTACAGCACACCTAGATTTGGTAATAGTAAACAGCTAAAACTTCATGTGTTGAAGTTGCAAGGTTCCAGTTAGTGCTAACTTGTTCAAAACTATTTTGACTTTGAACCTACAAGGCTACACGTGCCATATTACATTCAGAAAAATCAGAAACTTTTTTTTTTTTTTTACCATACTAAAGTCGACCCAAATTAAAACAGCTATTAAGAATTTTTATTTATTTATAGAATTAAATAAATAAAACGTTTTTCACAAATAAATGTTAACTCTTGATTTTGTGTGTGTGTGCATATGTAAGAATGAATACAACTTTATATTCTCTAATTTGTTTTCACTCAATACTATAATTTTTCCTCAGGGCAATATTCACCTATCAGGCATTAGAATTTAACCAATAAGGTTAGCTTTTCCTGTAATTTAATTTTTATATGTTACATATAAACATATGTTAAAATCTTGCAACAGTTATAAATAAATAGTAATATTAAAAAAGGAAATTATACATTATTACAATTTCTTCAAATTTTGATGAGCAAAAGGGATAAAAAACCAATAATGACAATGATTGTTTCTGTTTTGAGAATATGAAATTAATATGAAAATAATTGTTATAAATGTATCTGAATACAGTTAGTTAATACACACATAAATGTTATTTACTTTTATTGGATCACTATTTGAAATTGCTGTGTTTTATATGTAATTATATTTATAAAATATAGTTGCTTAGATTTTTTTACTTTTCATGATGATGAGACACCAATATAAGCTATCCTGAGATACATTTTTTTACTTTTGTTTTCAAGTGACTATTAATAGATTTTATTATGACAATTTACCACGTATTTAAATAGTTGTTGCTACTATATAATATTAGTTTTAACATACTTTGTTCAGTTGGGAAAAAACGTAAGATAAATTATTTTTATACATATATATATATTACTGTAGCAACAAATAAAATTTGGAAGAAAATATTTAAGTATAATGAACAAGGTTCATGTTGGAAATACATTTCACACGTTTATTTTATTATGGTTGGCATTAGGTCCATAAGTTTACTTTGTAATAAATATCACCTTGCATTAGGCCCATAAGTTTACTTTGTAATAAATATCACCTTGCATTAGGCCCATAAGTTTACTTTGTAATAAATATCACCTTGCATTAGGCCCATAAGTTTACTTTGTAATAAATATCACCTTACTTTAGGCCCATAAGTTTACTTTGCAATAAATATCACCTTGCATTAGGCCCATAAGTTTACTTTGTAATAAATATCACCTTGCATTAGGCCCATAAGTTTACTTTGTAATAAATATCACCTTGAATTAGGCCCATAAGTTTACTTTGTAATAAATATCACCTTGAATTAGGCCCATAAGTTTTCTTTGTAATAAATATCACCTTACTTTAGGCCCATAAGTTTACTTTGCAATAAATATCACCTTGCATTAGGCCCATAAGTTTACTTTGTAATAAATATCACCTTGCATTAGGCCCATAAGTTTACTTTGTAATAAATATCACCTTGCATTAGGCCCATAAGTTTACTTTGTAATAAATATCACCTTACTTTAGGCCCATAAGTTTACTTTGCAATAAATATCACCTTGCATTAGGCCCATAAGTTTACTTTGTAATAAATATCACCTTGCATTAGGTCCATAAGTTTACTTTGTAATAAATATCACCTTGCATTAGGCCCATAAGTTTACTTTGTAATAAATATCACCTTGCATTAGGCCCATAAGTTTACTTTGTAATAAATATCACCTTACTTTAATACAAAATGCATGATTCTTGTTCATTTCCAGCTCTTCTACTCCTTTCACCAACTGTAAATCTACAATGCCATCCATGATACTCAGCTCCTCTGCATTAGGATCATGATAGAATATTAGACAGGAATTATTGAGAACAAACCACTGCTTGTACCAGTCTTTGAGGCCTTGCCTTAGCAGCCAACCCTTTTTAAGACACAAGTCCTAGAGTGAAATAAGGTTCAAAATAAGAACACAGGTATTTGAACAAATTTTATTTATCGACAGCCCAATCGTACGTAAAATTATTTCACAATTATCAAGGCTTTTTAACATTGGTACAATACAAAGATTAATCCATTTAATAATTTAATTTTACAAATAACACTTAAAATTCTGGCTGCTGTGTCACATTAACAAGTTCTACTGTTGTATTTGTGGATGAATAACATGCATATATATGAATATATATATATATATATATATATATATTTTTTTTATAAACTGTAAAACACAAAAACTGTATCCTTACTCCAGGTGTGGACTCTGATTGAGTAGGGACTCCAACAGGAAAATAAGAAGACTGAAAATCTAGCCTGCATCCATCAGGATCACCACATATCTGAGTATTAAAAAAACACAATATGATAATTTTGTATAGAATATGAGAAGTACAAGAACATTGTCCATGTAGAAATAAGGAGTAATATGATAAATTAAACAAATAAATTTATGAAAAGGAAGAGGAAACTACTTGAGTACATGTTAATAGCATATACATAACTTACTGGAAATTAAAGAAATGTTTTATATACATCAGAAATTGTCCTATCAAAAAAAGGTATTCCCTATATTTGCAGGAAGTCTCTGCATCTGTGCATAAACAAAAAAAAAAAAAAACACACAAAAAACTAACCAGTTAAGTGAACCTAAATTTTAACAGAAAGTGTCTTTAATTGTGCATAAAAAAAATAAATTTCTAGAGGACTGAACTAGCTACATGAGAGGCGTATAGTTTGAGATAGCTATGAACACCTTTTTTTTTTATTGTAATTGAAATCGATTTTACAGTGTAGTTCAAACACAGAATATGTCACACTAAATTTTTCTTATTATTTTGGCTAAGATGTAAATCACACATTTCAAGAGATGCAGCTCAGGACAAAATATTCATTAAGTTTACCTGAGTTTCAACACCCAACATTCTGTGCTTTTGGAGATCTTCCTTATCACATATCTTCAGAGGCAACACAGTCTTGTCGCCAACATCTTGGGATAAGAGTGGGGAAATGTCACATTGGTTACTACTCTGATTCCTCCAATCTGAACTGTGAAAGTTAGTTTCTGATACTGAGTGCTGTAGACCACTATCACAGTCATGCTGCGGTTGTTCCTGGTGGTCATTATCAAACACAAGTCTTTGGTTAACCATTCCTGTAACACAAAAGACAAAGTGATATTATACTCTTCAAAAAAAGAAACGCAAAAGGGATATTTTTTTATTTTAAAGAGAAATATATGTAATAACGTTACAAGCTCAGAGTATGTGATGTTACACGTGTTAAGGCACTGATTGTCAGACCAAAATGACAATAAAAGTTGTGCACTTTGAAAACGAAGGAAAACATCGGATTTTTCGCCAAAACGCATTTGTGTCCAATAAATTTGTTTGAGAGATCTGCATGTTCTGCAAGTGCAACATGTGTAAAATCCCTATAAAAATGACGGGTTCTCGGTTTCCATAGCTCATTGTTAAGCCACTGACACGCAATACAGTTACGCCAAGATTGACTGAAGCACAACGCAACAACGCCATTGGTCGCTTGGAAGCAGGCGAATCTCGATCAGATGTTGCCAGAGCTGTAAATGTCCACCCAAGCACCATCACAAGGCTATGGAATCGTCAACATGGATCAACTCGTGACCGTCCACGATCTGGAAGACCTCGTGTGACCACGCCCGCATAAGATCGCTACATCCGGTTACGTCACCTTCGAGATAGGACCACCACTGCGACGTCTACTGCCTCAACCATACCAGGGATGCGTAGGATTTTCGATCAGACCGTACGCAACCGTCTATTAGATTCTTAGGCCCCATGTGCAACCCATCATGGTGAACGTCAACGACGTTTTTCAACATGACAATGCCCGTCCTCACACAGCCTGACCTACCACTGTCTTCTTGAGACTCCACAACATCAATGTTCTTCCCTGGCCCTCCAGATCACCAGATTTAAACCCCATCGAACATCTTTGGGACGAGTTGGACTGACGTCAGCGACGGTGACAACCTCAACCTCAGACTCTACCTCAGCTTGCAGTGGCTTTGCAGGCTGAGTGGACAACCATTCCACAGGATGTGATTCGTCATCTCATCGCTTCCATGGGCAGGAGATGCCAAGCAGTTATTGATGCTCACGGGGGCATACTCGTTATTGACGTAGAGTGATGTTAAACGTCAACTAGTGAGCGTGGACTTCATCTTTGAGACTTTGGATGTTCAGCAGTGAATGTGCAAAGTTTCACACATGTCATACAGAACTACCTGGAATAAACTTGTTGACAATATGTCTCAAATTTTGCCTTTTGCGTTTCTTTTTTTGAAGAATATATATTAATATTAAAAGTCCTTGTATACAACTATTTCTAGATATTTTTTTAAACTTGCTTTTGTCTTTCCACAGTTTGGTTTTATAACTCTATCAAACGATTGAACATCTTTAGATAACTTGGGTGCAAGTGTATCCCTATTTCTTTGAAATTAAAAAGAAAAAACTGAGAAAACTTTTCAGTTAAAGACAAATCTTTTAATTCTCCTATATAACATTCATATATAAAGCTTCACAAAGTTACCTGCTAACTGTTTATTAAGAATTTTATTAAGGTTTTAAGAATACACAGACTTTAGCAATTGTACTATGTTAAGGTGTGTGAAATTATTTCATTGTTTTTCTCAATTCTTGTAAATATTATTTCTCAATGTTAACAAAAAGCAAAAATTTCAGTATTTAAGCCAATTAAAAATAAAGTTTCTTCTAATATTTTTTTCCAATATTCAAGCTTTTAAACATAAATCTGCAATAAAAAAATTCTAAAACATTTTCTTGTTACATGAGAGGGGAAAAACTGGTGTCTCGTAATATTATGACTATACTATAATTATATTAAAAATCATATAAATAGTAAATATTTAAATTCATTTCCAAAACACTTTGGTGTGGTAAACATTTGACAAGATCCATGCTAAATAACAGGTAAGAAATATGGAAAAAGAATGAAAAACATATGCAGTGTAACTTTTATTACATATATGAAACTTACTAGTGTACAATACTTCGTAGCTTTGAGTGTTCAAAATTATAACATTTTTACCATGATAAAATTTGGTATATCAGAGAAGCCATTTAACTCTAAAGTTTTCCATGCTTGTCAAAAATAGATGCACAAAAAATTAGAATATTAAAAAAACGTTAAAACTGGATATTAAAATTGTGTAAATAGTAAGTTGGAAAAAATTCCATTGTGGGATTTCTTCATGTAAAAAAACAAAACAAAAACCAATCATATGAACATGATGCTCTTTTATATTGGTTAGGTTTTACCCAAATATTGCTACAATATCATTAATAACTTATACAAGAACCTGCAACATAATTTGTAGTTTTACCTCTTTCACTGGTATGCCGTCGACGATGCAACGGTGGAGATGACGATTCTATCTGAAAACATTCTAATGGCTTTTTTGTCTTTGCCTTTGAGACAGATTTCAAATAATACACTTGGTTATTACTACAGTTTTGCTGCTCCAAATTTGTCTTCTCTAACTGTAATTCTAAAGTGGTGAGAGTCTGGTTTCTTTTTCTTTCTATTTCCCTAGTAAATTGGGTGGGTATCAT